>NW_024427107.1:60200616-60628969 GCF_017311325.1 Ursus maritimus | reverse complement strand
CCTTGTCCCAAGAATTGACTTTTCCCCACATTCTGTTCCCTTTCCTCAGCTGTAATGAGTGTTCACTAATGTTCTAGAGCCAGTGGGTTTTCCCTTTGCCCTGCTATATTAATGTTTTTATTCTCCTGGGTGAGGGGTCTTACCCCCCCCACACACACACAGGGCTACTGCTCCTCCCTCCAAGATCTTATGGTTCTTTCTGATCTGTTCTGTGAATACTCAAAGAACCTGCAAAAGCGTTGGAGGAGGTCATCAAGTGCACGTGATCACTGGTTGACCTGAGAACTGGACATAATCAGAGACTCCTTACCTAGTCCCCTGTCCTTGGAACATAAATTCTTTCCACATTCCCACAGTGGGAGCCATTTCTAGGATGTAGCCCCAAGACAGCAATGTGTTATTGGGACCACATGGACTGAATACATGACAGAACCCCATTAAGGTCTCCTAAACTTTAAGAATCTGGCAGGCAGGTGCAGAGATCTACTCATCTTGCAGCTGCCCAAGACAAGCCTTGAATGTGATCCCCTTGCTTATTAAGACTGCTCCCTACCACCTAGAGTGTTCTATGTCTTTCTTCAGTCTCCCCTTGCCCTCTGTATATGCGGACTAATTTCAGATTTTACCTGAGAAGCTGCCAAGGTTGTAAAGCAACAGAAAGGGAGCGGACCCCTCCAGTGTGTGCAGCACCCTGTTCCACACAATTCCACTGGCCCGCATACAGCCTCCACCAACTTTTCGGCTATCTTAGCTGAGCTCTTCTTATTTGTGTCCAGTGGCATCTACCCTAGGTAAGCACGTATTGGTAGGGACTCTCTCCCTGGAATCACTATCTCTTTTTAGATTTTGGGCCAGTTATTTGTTCTGTGACGTCAGGTCTCTAATGAGTGTTTGCTTGGCTTGTTTGTTTTAAATTAAGACTATTTTTTAAGAGAAGTTTGGGGTTCACAGAAGAATTGAGAGGAAGGTACAGAGAGATCCCACATACTTCCTGCCCTTGCGCATGCATAGCCTCCTTTACTCTCAACATCCCCCATCCCCACAGTGCATTTGTTACAACTGATGAACCTACACGGACACACCATTATCACCCAAAGCCCACAGTTTACATTGGGGTTCACTCTTGCTGCTGTACATCCAATGGGTTTTTTTTTTTTTTTAAGTCATGAAGGTGAATTTCGTTTGGTTTTTGTCATAAGTTTGAGAACATCACTAATTCCAGTTCTCTGCATCCTTCCCAGGAGGAAGTTAGAACCTGGTCAATTCTGTTGTTTAAAAACTTGATTGTGAAAGACTGGATGGGAGTTTAAACTATCCTCATGAGCCCAGACCCCCTGTGTCCTGTTGTTCATCCAGGACCTTACACAAGTTGGGAAGTATTTTTGATGGAATATGGATGAAAGAATACAGACCAAGAAATAATTTTGAAATCCTTATTCCAGACCAGTCATATGAAATATTCCAATAAGTTTTAACTTATTAACCATGATTTTCTATTCTACCTATTTTGTTTAGTATCTTATTCAATGGGATATCTTCAGTATTTTATGCATATATTGAAAATCTAATTTGTTCCATCAAAAATAATACTTTTGAGTGCCAAATTATTGTACTAAATACAGTGCACTTTACACCTAGTTCTAAGCAAGAGATACAGTGGCAAACTACCATTACTCCCAGGAGCATAGTCTTGTGTTGCTCTAATCTGCTATTTGTGAAACTATCCCTGTCAAACACAAAGGTGTTTATGCTCAGGTGTAGAAATAGGTGTGAGAGAAAGGGAGAGCTCTGAGAAAAGAGAACTCTACGCTCTTCTTTGCCAATGCAGAGACCGATAGCCCTAGGAGTAGCTCCTTTTCAAAATGCTTAACACCTCTGGAGATGTTTCCTAAACTGACGCCCAAACTCGATCTGAGGGACAAACTTTTATTATTGTCTTCTCTTGATCAAAGTTCAAAATAGCGGCTGCTATCAGTTCAATTAGTATAATTATGATTGTTGATATTGAATACAACTATATGCTCTAATTCTTTGACTTTCTTGCTGCTGTTTTACAAATTTCTCTCCCCTCAAATCTAGGAAACTATAAAACAGGGATTTAACAGTAATAATAACAAGCAGCAATTATCTCTGCAACTGAGTTTAAATACATCTGTCCTGAAGATGGCTACAATCGAGTTGGAGAGACAGGATATTCACATGGCAGAGTAATTGCTAAGAGTGGACAGTATATACTTAGTACCAGCTGAATTGCATGAACATGGTGCATTCATCAACTGTCGTCTCTGAAGCCCAGCGCAGCCAAGAAGCAGTAACTTCAGCTCGGTCTTGTAGGCACATTCAGGCAGAGAGAATGAGGTGGGGTGTAGATATAAGGAATTGTACTGGAAAAGCACAGAGGCTAAAATGTGCATAACATGTTGAGGAAGCACTCTCTAGACTCATGCAGCTTATACAAAAATTCAAGGAGTACTATAAAATAAGCTTGAAGAAGTTTATTAGTAACACAGAAGTTTATTGTGAGTTGTGAAACTAACTGCTTTTTCTACCCAGAACACTTCAGTTTAGTCTAGTCAGCACTTCCTTCTTTTAGGTAACTACTCTCTCCCACCCAGCCCCCAACTCAACCACGTAGTTCCAATGGGGCCTGACAATAACAGCCTCTCTTTCAGTACACCCAACTCTTCCTTTAGCTACCCTCAAGGCATTCAGTGAGAGACCTTCCAAATGTGTATTTGGAATTACTCAAAGAAAAATTTTTTCTGTCCAATGAAAATGTATAAAAGTATGAGTCTAAAGTTGCCAGAGGCTGCAGAGAAAAGGAACTATCAGAGAGAACAAGGAAGAAGAGACAAGCAAGGAATCCTGATAATGTTCAAGCCCCTGGTTCTAGCCACATTTTTTGTTCCTGTTATTTAGTTTTGTGAACCATTGACTTTCCCTTCTCCCCGAAGCCAGTTTCTGTAATTCATAAACAGGAGTCCTGACTAACATATAGAGTAAATAAGAGGTCCTTGAATGCCGGACAAAGGTGTTTGGATTTGAGGAGCTAACTGTGATGATTGTGAGGTTCTATCCATCTGAGAATCTTTAATTTTATAATCTTTACCTATAAACACAATAGGAACCATTGAAGTTTTAAGAAAGGTATTGATGTTTGCAAAGTAGAATTTCAAGATTATTCTGGCAGGAGCGTATAGAATGGATTGGAGTGGGAATAGGTTAGAGATTATTAAACCAGAAGAGCTGACTACTAGAATAGTTCAGCCATGAGGTAAATAGGCAACTCAGACTGCAGGTGGGAGCCCAGAGTGGAAAGGAAAGGTCACAGTAAAGAACCATTAATCTTTCCAGGAGACTCATCAGAGAAGGAGCACCATCACTGGGCATTTGGTTATGACTAATGGATTGAGATTCCTGTCTTTTTCCAAATATTTAATATAAAATAAGTCTCCCATTTCCTTGGGTTTTCTTGAGTCTTTTCCCAGGGAAATCCACCTCATCTTTTGAGACACAAAAGCTTAAGTCATATTTCCACAAAAATCCTTCTAACTAAAACAAAGACATCTTCCAAATTGACATTTCAATAGCAATTTTGGTTTTTCATGACTCACTGACTTCAGGCAAGAGGAGGTAAACAGGACAGATCATGCATAAAACCTGTGTCGTTCTCATGGAATCATAGGTTTCTGAGAGACAACATGAAGTCATCTGTTCATCTCTCCTTCCTTGGTCCAGCCATTCCTAAACCAGCCTAGAGAGTGATGACCTCGGATTTAAGCATTTTTAAAGCGTCTTATTGTTATAGTGATGCCCCCAACACACACACACACACACACACACACACACACGCACGTGTGCGCACATATATGTACACAAGCAAAGCACACATGTGAACAAATACAATACATACATGCACACATACACAGAGCCAATGGAACCCAATTTCAGGACTTACTAGCTCTTACTCTGTCATTGAGATTGGGCAAAAATGGTTTCTTTAATAGAAACTCTTACTTTCTCGGAATTTTAGAGCAGGTGGCCTTTATAGATTGTTCCAACTTAGTGTTTACCAAACTTACCTAATTATAAGTATCACTTGGGATGTTTGTTCAAACTGTACATTTCCTAGCATCCTCCTGGGATGATTTTGAGTCATGGGTCAGGACTCAGGTGCGAGACTTCCTATTGGGCAATTTGGGGAAATATTATTATATCTAATCCTTGAGGACCAAATGAGGCTGCAAGAAATTAAATTGCACAGCTGCTATCAGAACTCAGAGATACTCAGTACTATCAAGACTCTTGTTTAACTTTGTACTTCTCTTAACAAAGATGGGAAACACCCAGATTTCTCCCTTGGGGTGCATTTAATCCCACTGTGCATGTAACAATCATTGCATTTAGCACCTGACAGTTTAACTGTCTCCCTTGATGCTGATGTTATGATAATAATATCAACAGCAATAATAATAATCACTATAATTTATTAAATGCTTTCCTGTTAGATCTGGGTCCATTTAGGTTCTTAGAAAACAATGTTCTATAAAGGCAAAAGCTAGGAAATCACTGATTCATCTGATTTCCCATTTTTCTACATTGACTCTGGCACTCACAGTAAAGGACATTTACTGAGAACTTGAGAGGAACAAAGCCCTACACTTAAGACCATTATAGACATCATCTCATTAAGGCTGAACAACCCAGTTATCAAATCATCATCATTTTCCTAAAAGCCAATAGCCTTCAGCTTACTTCCCCTGACATCCACCATTCTTTTATTTGGTACTTGGTACTTTATTTGGTACATTCTTTTATATAGTACTTGGACTGGGTATAATATATGCCTGATCTAGTCACAGCTGTCTCAAGTCTTATACATCCTTCCAATGATCTATCCCAATTACACCTTGGGATTTAAGCTTGAGATATCAAATATTTCTCCTGAGATAAAAGACAGTAAGAGTCAAGAAGGGAAAAAAAAACCCCACAATTTTGAAAAACAGAAATCCACTAGCCAGGAATACAAGAGTAAGGGTTTTGCATGGAAAACTCCATCTGTTTTTTGTGGGATCTGAATCAGATTTTTCCCTCCAGCCACGAGAATATGCCACTCAAAAGGATCTGCCTTGGATGGTGACAAGATGTACTCTGCCATTAAGTACCCGTGGCAAGGAAAGCATCCAGGATTGGCTTACTAAGAGGGAATGGCAAAAGAAGTAAGCTTTGCTAAAGCCTCCAGAATAAATTTCTGTTTAAACCCAAACCATGGAGTCGAGACGGAGTATTAAAAAAACTTCAAGCCAACAGACTGGCACTTGGGTATAGCTGGCGCTGTATCTTCCCCTAATTATTTGAAAATACGCTCTGTTGACTAAGCCACATTTAAAGAATAGGGAATGTCAGAGTAAAGTTTCTAGAAAAATAAAATGTGATGGGGTCTGGGAATAAAAGAAAAATAAGAGCAGATTCTACCTAGAAATAAGCAGCTGTCTTTCTCGGAAGCGGGCCCACGTGGGGTAATAAAACTTCAGTAAAGGAAAAAAGGATTAGGAGCGAGACACACCTTATTTTAAATCCTGTCTCCTCTCCTAAATAGTGTGATTGCTTTGGAGCTCGGCCTTCCTGTCTGCACAATTGATAGAATAAAACCTCAGAAGCTTATCTGGACATCCCAGGTAAGTTTCTATCCCAGCACTTGGCATAATAAACAAGTGTTTTTTTAAATGTATTCTTCACAAGACAGAAATTCACATGAGGGATGACACCCAACCACTGTGTGATCATTGGAGGGAAATGATAAACAGGCGTTCCTCCAGGAAACTATGCTGGTTATTTGGTTCGGAGCTGTAACCACTTCACCACAAAATGGAAGAGAGGCAAGTCAGGAGGAGACAGCTGAGGGGACAAGGAGGCACGCACAGGCCTGGCTTTCATTTTGGGCCCCAGCCGTGCTGGGCCTCCCTGGGCAAGTCACTGCCGATGGCAATGGTCTGTTCAGAGTATAGACACGGTGCACCCGCAGGCAAGATGGGTTCTGACAAATGTGGCAGCAAGCTGTTGCAGGCGTCATAGCGACAGCAGATGCAGGCATTGAAGGGGTGTCCTCCCTTCACATGCAAAGCAGATGTTGTGAATTTTTCAATTACAGTAAAGACCCTCTTTAAGACGAAACTCTCTACCAGTCACTGACATTTGAGAGGTTGAGTCAGCATATCCCCCCAAAGTCAGATAGCTCACTGAGTGTTCAGTGAAGCCACATCAATCACTTTGACTTCCTTTTGATGAACTGGATAAAAGAAAATCTCGCTCAGAAAGAACCATTCCAATGGGAAATGATCTTAAAGGACAGCTGAAAATAAGTCACTGAACACCTGTCACGTGCCAAGATCTTACCTTTTCATGCTCATTCTCTTAACATCTTTCAAATTAGGCCTTAATATTCCCGTTTTAAAGATAAAGGACTATCACCAAAAGAGAATACGTTACATGCCCCCCATTTCATTGCAAGTGAGTCACAGAAACTCCATTTTTTCTTTTCAACCTTGATATTTCATTCTATCACACTGGCTCAAAGACCTTGGGGAAGTCAGAATGGTCAATGAAGAATCAAGGAGTGTTTTTTTGTATTTAATGTTCTCAGCATTTCCTTTTGGCCTTAAGTGTTGAGAGGAAACTAGTTTCACACAATTCTGCGTTTTGCCCACAGACATTGATCTCATGCACTAGCTACCTATTCTTTATCCATCCCAAGTAGGTGACTAGAAATTCAATTCTGACACAGACCTTCTAGGTTAAGGGCAAAGTCCTCCACAAGACTGCCTCCATTTCAGAGGTTAGCCACCAGCCACAAGACTTTACACCATGGAAACTTCTGACAGAATGGCTATAAAAAAGGGGTTCCCCATGCCCCCAGATTCAATGATTTGCTGGAATGACTCTCAGAACTCAGGAAAGCACCATAATTTTGATTATACTTTTTATAAAGGATACTCCTAGGGCTAAGATCCAGGAGGGTCCCAGATAGGGAGCTTCTATGCCCTTTCCCGGGACAACCAGATGCATCACCCTCCCAGCACAGCAATAATGTGCTTACTAACCAGAAAAGTCCACTGTCTGGAGTTTTTATTGGGGTTTCATTACATGAGCATGATTGATTGAACTCAAATTTCCAGCCCTCCTCCATGCCACAGGTGTCAAGATAGCTCAAAGTCCAAACTCTCTAATCTTCTTTCTTCCTCCCTCCCTCTTTTCTCTTTCTTTCTTTCTTTCTTTCTTTCTTTCTTTCTTTCTTTCTTTCTTTCTTTCTTTCTTTCTTTCTTTCTTTCCATCCTTCCTTCCTTCTTTCCATCCTTCCTTCCAAGATTTTTGTTTATTTGTTTGAGAGAGAGAGAGAGAACACAGAGGGAGAGGGAGAAGCAGACTTCGCTGAGCAGAGAGTCTGATGCAGGGCTCGATCCCAGGACCCTGAGATCACGACCTGAGCCGAAGGCAGACACTTAACCAAGTGAGCCACCCAAGCACCCCATGGTTGGTCTTTCTTGTGCCAGCCCCCACACTAAAATCATCCAGGGGCCTACCTTGAGCCATTTCATTAGCATAAAAATGATATTCTTTATCACTTAGGATAGTCCAAGGATTAGAGTCTCCCTCCCAGGAACAAATGCCAATCAAATTCTTTATTCTACGCCATTGCTCTATTCCATCCCACTCCCCAAATTTGTTCTGTTTTCTAGCACCTTCAGTTCTGTGAGGCGCACTGCCAACCACCCTTTAAGCCTGTCACAGCTGAAAACCCGGAGTTGTCCAAGTTTCCTGGATTCATCCTCTCCTCTCAACTTCTACTGCCACCATTACCACTGCCATTCAGAACTCAAACCCTCAGGAGCCTAAGTTGTTGTGAACTTCTTGACTGTTTTGTCTGCCCACTTTCATTTACTTCAATCCTTCTTGCACACAACTATCAGATCAATCTTCCTTAAACACCCAAGTAATTAGAGGTGATTTGTTCCTCTAAGTAGTTTGAATGAGAATCTGTTTTCTCTATGCTGCACTTCCTTGACTTTTGCTCAAAGTGGAGACCAAGAAAATCACCAGTGTGCCAAATAGTCTTGAGGAAAAGTACACAGTATGGTAACTGGAATGAGCACTGATTCTAGAGTCCAAAATATTTGGGTTTGAATCCAACTCAACTGCAGGCTACAGATGCCTACCATTGTAGAGGCACTGCACAGGGCAGAGATGTGAGGTGTGCAGTACATAGACACTTATACACAGAAAATCGAATCTGCAGCTAAATGGGTATTTTTCACACTCACCACACATTTCTCTAAACCCTTCCTTTTTAAGGCACTATGCTAATTTCCTATTGCTGCTGAAACAAATTACCATGAACAGGGGTTTGAACAATATGAGTTAATTTTATTATAGTTTTGGAAGTCAGAAGTCCGGAACGAGTTTCACCAGAATAAACGCAAGATGTTGGCAAGGCTGTGTTCATCCTGGACGCTCTGGGGTAGCACCTGTCTCCCTATCGTTTCCAGCTCAAGGCTACCTGCATTCCTTACATCCGTTCTCCATTTTCAAAGCCAGCTAAATCAGGCCAAGTCCTTCTCAGGCTACCATCTCCCTGCTTCTCTTTCCTCTGCCTGTTTCTTCCACCGTGAAGGACCCACGTGACTATACTGGGTCCACCTGAATATTCCGGGCTAATTCCCCATTTTAACATCAGCTAATTAACAACCTTAACATAGCCACACCCTTACTTTCCCTTTATCAAATAAGGCAACATATACAGAGATCCCTGAGATTGGGAAATGGGCATCTTTGGCAAAGGGAGGGCAAGTCTCATGCCAAGTTCAGGTGAAATATTACCTAGGAAGCTTATCCTCATGTCTCTCATTTGTATTGCTCTCTTTCCTCTAATTCAGTAGTTTTCAATTTTGTCACCTGTGACACTTCAAAAAATATTGATGTCTGGCTCCCATTCTTGAGACTGGGGGGTTAAATTGGTCCCAGGTGTGACCTGAGTGAAAGACATTTTTACAAAGCTCTCTCAGTGATTCTAATATGCAGCCAAGGTTGAGAACTACTGCCCCAGCAAATGTCTGTGTTTTCATCTTATCTGCCAATGTAGAGAGGAGGGATCAAAGGATAATTAAAAGGAAGACTGCAAAATGCCTGTATTCATACCTCTTGGCTCCACTCTTAACTAGCGGTCAAACCTTGAGCTCTTTAAGCAATCCCTTGGTGCCTCTGTTTTTCATTTGCAAACTGGGAGGGATAAAAAGGCCCCTCAGCTTTGTTGAGAAGGTTGAATGACAGACTGTACATAAACGTGTTTAGTGGGGCACATGCCTTATCTTTGAAACTCACCTAGAAGCTCTGCCTGGGCATGACCAACTGCTCTTTCTGTGGTTCTCAAAAAATACTTGTTATTTGATGGATAGAAAACAAGCAAGTGTGGCCAAACCACATGATTGCAGCTCTTTGAGCCATAAATCTTATTTTAGTTTATTTTTAGGATAGTTTTGTCATATCTTTACTCTCCAAATATCTTCAACCAGTGTAAGCTGAATGTACATTAGAATCTTTTTGGAAGCTTTTAAAAGTATCAGGGTCAGGGTCCAGCTCCCCCCTCCTCCCTGAGATATTAACTCAGCTGGAGCCCAGACATCAGTATCTTTTAACCCTTCAGGTAATTATAATACAGAGCAAGGGATTCCAATCTCAGACCTGGACTAGATGTCTACAACTGTTGCACTCTGAGTACATCTAACAAAGGTAATGACTTATCCCTGGGGATGCCATGGTGGGAAATGACTGGGAAAGAGTGTGGGAAATGACTGGGAAAGAGTGTAGTAAAAGGGAAGTAGGAAAGGGAAGGGATTTAAAAAGAGTAAGAGGAAGGGAAGAAGGAAGGGAGAGATGGAGAGGGAGAGAGAGACCAGAAACAGAGAAAGTAAGGAAAGAAAGATGGTCAAGTACACTTGAAAGTTATCTCTTGATGACTTGTTGGTACTCATGCTACGAATTAACTATGTTCTTCCACCCCAACTGGGCCTTCAGGAGAGATGGGTAACCATGTAAAGAATCTCATTAGAGTGGAGATTCTATGTCCTTCCCACAGAATGTACTCAAAATCTGTTTCAGCAAACCCGACCCCAACAGCTGCACAGATCTGTTCTGTGGCCACTGAGATAGGTAGTGCTGGCAGTTGTGTAAAAAAAGACTTAAGCTGAAAGTTTGGGGCTATTCCTTAAACAACCCCAGAGAAGAAATTCCTTGCTCATCCTGGGTAGTACACAGGTCACTATGAGGACGGCAAGGAACGTGAGTCAGAGGAGACAATTACTCAAGAAAGTTGCCCAATCTCCTAACATCCGGTGGTGCCAAGAGGCTCTCAGTAACCTCAAGGTGACTCCCAGGCAGGTGGCCAGAGCACAAAAAAGGTTCCTCACTCCTGCAAAAGGATCTGTAGCAAAAACCGTATCACAACTTGCATTGACATATCTATTATCATGTAGAAAATTCTTTCGCACTTATGATCTTATCTGATTTTCCCCCCCAGGGGGGAAAAACACCTTTGTAAGATACATGGGTTAAATATTATCCCCATACTGGAGATGAAGACTCAATTCTTGGGCAGTGAGTGACTGATAGAGATAACCCTCTCTTCTTTCTGGATGTATCCTTCCCTAAGGAAAGCATAATTAATCACGACATAGATGATTACAAATAAACTGTAAGTATTTAAAACCAACCAATTATCAAGGTGTTGAAAATCAGCACCAGTGGGGCACCAGTGAGGCTCCTCTCAGAAGGAAAGGTGAGCCCGGGGAGGTGTTTTGATATGAAATAACAGCAAGTTCCACTGGGAAATGGAAATTTAATATAAACAGTGTATTTTACCAGCAAAAGAAGATTATATATAACAGACCACTACACATATATTTCCGGAGTGATCATGAAACCTCATTTACCAAATGTTACTATGTTACAGGTCAGACATTTTACTGATACTAGTTACTGATTATTAAATATCTAAATAGAAGAATAAGACAAGATTCTTGACATGCATTAACAATCCAATCCTAACAACTGCCCTATTATATAGGTCATTATTACAAGATTATTCTCCATTCATGTACAAAGAGACTGAGGCCCATCAGGCCAGGGCCCCACAGCTGGCGGATGGCAGGGCCATGATTCAGACCCAGGTCGCTCTGACTCCCAGCTCATGCTTTTTCCGCTGCTCTATGCCATCTCCTCTAAGCCCATAATTAAGCAAAATAATATGCTCTTCACAAATGAAAAGATCTCATGCACGAAAGTGACGAGATGACTTTTGGTTGATGGGCTTCCAAATATGCGGCAGATCCTTTTTCTGGAAACCGCATTTGGCATAAGGGGGCCTAAAGTCCAGACAGTTTTCATGACGTAACTCAAGGTCTCCGTGAATGTTAGCCTTGAGTCTGAAATAGCTCTGAGCCCTCCCATCCTGGCATCTTCCCTGCAACGCCCCCTAGTCCCCCCAGCCAAGCTCAGACTGCCCACAGGACTTGCAGGTGGGTGAGCTGACAGTGCTGGTGGGGTTGGAAACCAGGTACACCCTGATCCCCTTCTTCATCCCAGTAACTATTTCCAATGCTCTCACTCTCTCTTGGAGCTTATTCTCGGCTCTGTAGGCCTTCATGTTTGTTTGTTTTGCTTTCAGGTTTAAAAAGGACTCTTAGCAGCAGTTCAAGACTTTCATAAAATTAATCCATGGTCGCTTAGAGCCATCCAGAGGGCTGCCGGAAAGGAATGACCCTCTGCGAGGCGGTGCCTGAGACTGGATTTTGAGTGTGATCTGGTTTTGCATAAAACTCGTCTTCATGGTGTTTCTCTATATCTCCATTCCCATCTACCTTGTCTTAATCAAAGAGCATTTCCCCCCAAGTCCTAAATTCAGCCAACTGTACACCCCACGGTTCTCACCGCACCGAACTGCCTTACCCGTGAGTCCCAGTGACTCTGTAGCTCTGGTTCCTCAGCTGGTCGCCATCTCCCTCAGTCTTCCTTGGCCCCAGGCCTTGTCTTCCTTGAGACCCTTTTCCTACCAGGGTTTAGTTTCTGTCAAAATGAAAGCAATAAAAAGTAGTGAGAGGGGGAATTGGAATAACAGTCTAAAGAAGTCAGTCTGGGTTTATTTACTTCCCCTTCCCTTACTCAGCTGACGAGGTCACCGGCGACTAGTCACCTACTTGTTGGAAACTCCTTTTGTCATATATAAAGCAGAGATCACAGTAATATGTGTCCTACTTATCTCACAGACCTATAGTAAGGATCAGAAGCAAGAGGAGACAAAAAAGAACCCAGGAAAATGTGAGGGAAGCATTACTGCCACTCCCATGACTGCAAACTGTCTCACGGAGCTCCCTTTGACAGAGGAGAGGCGGAATTGAAGGGAATTATCGTATGTTGTCATGCGATGGCATAAAGTGCAGAGAGTCAAGGGGGCCTGGAGGAGGGATCCTGGCTGATGTCTGGGATAGGGGATGCAGCCAAGCTCCAGGAAGAATCCACAGAGGAAGTCAGATTTAAGGTGGCCATGATGGCTGAATGGGCATTCTCTGAGAAAACAAAGGAACAAAGAGTATCTCAGGACCAAAGACCAGCACATATAAAGAGCTGCTTATGCTAACATAAATCCTGTCACCTAAGTGCCAGTGAAGGCACAATGGCTTTAAGCAGAGAGTGGAATAATAAGAAGCATGTTTAAGAAAGATTATTTTAGAGACAGTGGGGCAAGGAAAACAAGAGAAAAATTAGTTGTTGTTGTTATCATTATTAGTATTATAAAAGATTATCTCTCATGTGAGCCTGAATAGAGATTAAGTATGAGTTGAGTCAAGAGTTCAATTATCCTCCGCATGAAGGAAAGAGAGTGAACCCTGGGGCAAGACTGGGAAGGGGAAGAGACATTGGCCTTTGTTCCAAGGTAAGGTGATGCCCCAGAGTAGGATAAAGGCTCTCTTTCTAGGGAGTGGAGATTCCTACTGTCAGTAAGCTCGAGAAGGAGCTGATGCTGGAAAACAAACGGAGCCCAGGATGACAAAACTCATCTCTGAACCTGGACTCAAAGGTGTCTAGATAAGTTCAAAGACGTTCTTTTGCAGGACAAATGTCTTCTGACATAGAAAGATAGCCCTGGAGGCAGGCCAGGAGGCCCCTGAGAGGGACCCCAGGAGAATGCCCTTGGGTCTCTCATGCCTAAGTGTCTCCACATCAAATAGCAGTTGTATTTCCCCCTGATTTAAGAGCCTTCTCTTATCCCAGAGCCATTGGTCCTGTCATGAAAACTTAACTGGTCTCAGCTGTGCCGAAAGAAGAATGAAGCTGGCCCAGGCCGGAACCACAGTGATAGAGAAAAGCAGTGAGGATAATGGTCAATGTTTATTGAGGCAGGAATAGAGTTAGGAGTTTAGGCGGATTACTTTATTATCTCAACAACCTTGAGATTAGAGAACTGCAGTTAACCTCATTTTGCAGGTAAGAAATCTAAGGTTTAGAGTGGTTAGAGAATGTGCCCAAATCACACGGCTGATATGCAGCATTCTGTCTCCAAAGACAATTCTGCTTGCTGCCACCCTGGACTGTCTCTCCCAGCTTTGGTCCAAGAGAGCAACGGCCATAGCCATGCATGGAGTGGAAACAAAGGAGCCTGACAGTATCATGGGGAGCTGTCTGAGATGGAGCAGCCTTGGGGGGTCCACGGCTGAAAGATGCCAGTGCAGGCAACAATGCACAGTGACATTGGGACGGTGGGAGATGGGCCCTGGGGCTTCTCTGAGAGCCAGAAGAAAGGTCAGGAAACCTCAAAGTGAAGACTAAGCCCCCGTTCAGAGTGATGAGTGGCAACAAGCTGCTGGACTTCAGCCTACCCAATGTGGCCATCTTTATGCCTACCAGCTGGCGAGGCCTGAAGGACTTCCAGCTTGCCATCACATGGTCATGAGCATTGTTTTCACAGAGGAGAAAAGAGGAAAATATCAAGAAATTACAAAGTGGCCCATAATCAAATTTCAAACCTGAAAATTCCTGAGAAAAACTCAATTCTACATAGATTTAAACGAATGACACGCTGATAGCGTGCTGGTTTTAGAGCCCTCTGACTTAATCTGCTGTCCTATTATCAACTCCACTGTTACTAATGGATTTTCTTTGGAACTCAATACTAGCAGTGCAAGGAAGAAACTGGCCGCAGCACCAGAAGAATCTTTAAAGGCAAATAACATTAATATCTACCCACAGGGCCTCAAAGACATGTGGTTGCCTTCCAACCCAGTCCCCAGGAGGCTGTCTGGAGTCTTAGCTTCTCAAGGTGAAGCCTCTCCACTTCCATAACCTCCACAGAACGTTCCACAGTTCATAGATGACCCCCCCACAGGAACTATTCCAAATAAGGGAGCCGCATCCAAGATTCCTATCACTCAAAATGTAGAAATCGAAGTCATCATTATCAACAGCAGCAGCATCTGGAAGCTTGTTAGAAATGCAAGATCTCAGGCCCCACCAAAGACTTAAGAAATCCGAATCCTCGTTTAACAAGACCCCCAGGCGATTTGTGTGCATGTTACATTAAGAAGCATAGCTTCAGATTGCCTGAGATCTCTAAATATCAGGTACCACACGGGATGTAATATCTGTATTACAACATTAACTTGAGTATGGGTTTGTTCTGCTCAAATAATTAATAAATCCACTGACTACTGACATCTCAACATGTGTCCCTTGCTCTTGCTCGGCTAAGCACTGTTGGTGATACAAAAAAAAAGTCAAGATATGATGCCTGTCGACAGCAAGCCTATAGTTCTGTTGGAGAAAAAAAATAAATATGCTCAGAATGACCCTGTCACTGCTCTGCATAAAATAACCAGGATTTGCCGATGCCAACGGGATGAAGTCCCGTTCTACTGCCGCAGAACATCAGAAGCCTTTCAAGAGCCTGGAGCACACCTTCCTCCCCGATCTTATCCATGGCCACTGCCTTTCCCTCAGTGCTTTGCCACAGCCATACTGACCCTGACGGTCCTAGGATGTGCAGACCTTGCTCCCATCTCCATGCGTTGCCCTTGCAGCATGACCCTGCCCCTTCCGGCCCTTCCCCTCCTTATGATCCCTCCATTGGATTCTGTAGGCGTACCAAAGAAAGCTTTCCTTTGGCTTCAAATTTGAGGGAATTGTTGCCCCTTTCACACATTCCCATTGCAAGTTCTGTTTTTGACTGTCTTCTAGGTATAAGGTCTGGTCAAAAGAAGTAAAAATGGTCTATGAAACAGCTATAAATCAGTAATGCAGTCCATCACATTGCTCTCCACCTCAAACACACCTAGAGCCCAGTCCCAGGACAGAAGTGCCCTGATCCTTCTCCCCGACTTCCCTGCAGATGATCTGACCTACTGGCTAGTCCTGAGGGAGCCAGAGGCTCCGTCCTCCTGGGATACCCCTCCACACCTCCTGCATTTGGGACACTCCTGCTCATCCTTTACATCTCGTCTCAAATACAACATTACCTAGGAAGCTTCCCCTGCTTCCTGGAAGTATGTTGGTCCTTCTCATCCCAGTTCCAACATCACTTTGTATCTGAGAAATTATCTGGTTGATTGTGTATCTTTGCTTGCCTGTCTCTCCCACCTGACTCAGTTTTTCTAGGACAGAGACTTATCTCCTAAGGCACGAATAGGACTGCTGGCGTATTCTTAGGGTTCTGCATATCTGGCAGAAAATAGAACAGTGTTTCCTAACCCCTGCTAATTAATCATCAGAATCAACCACATGTCACTTGAAAATCCATATTCCTGTGCTTCATCCCAAAAGATCCTGCTTCTATAAGCCTAATACTGCATTCGGGTATCTCTATTTTTCAAATGCTCTCCAGATAATTCTGATCTGCAACCAAGATTTAGAAACACTGCAGGAGACCCTTACTAAAGTTTGTTAGTGATGGAATTATCCATCCTCTATACCTGGGCATAAACCACTGCTTTTCTAGATAAACCTGAGGTACCTTGATTGGATTGCCCTGGTCCTTTCTGGCTAGATGCACACCTTATACCTATCCACATCCTGATATCAATGCACTGATAGTAAGAAGTATATGTACTTATGGGCTCAGTTGTGTGTGGTTCTCTATGTATAATAGGAGGCAGAGAAGAATATGATGGGTGTGTAATTGCAGTAGAATAATGGCAGAGACCTTTCAGGCACACCTCCTCTTCCCTGTCCAATATTCCCAAGATATCATGCCCATACCTCTACAACATCATCCCTTAACTTTCCTGGGGTGAGAATATCTGTGCTTAAACTACACTGCCCCTGCCAGACTCCCTGAAGGAAGGGCTATTCTCTTTGGTGCCATGATCTCGACTCAGATCCCAGTGCCTGCCACATAATAAGTGCCCAATAAAGGTTTGATGACTCCTTAACTCCACTCAGACCAAATGTCTGAATGAATAAATGAGTGAATGAGAGGCATTGGATAGATGCAAAGGAGGAAGAAAAACATTCCTACAGGAGTGGGGATTCAGAATCAAGGTGTTCACAGGTCTAAGAAGAGAATGAGATTGGTACATGCATAAGACAACTAGATATGAGTTTTTGAAGATAGCTCCTCCACTTTGGAGAAAGTTGGAGACCTTTGTGGTTCCTTTCCATGGGATTCTAAGAGTGGACTGCTGTACTGTGCAGGAGGGAGCTGTCCTGAGAGTCAAGTAGAGTTATTCCTAACTCTGTCATTGAATTTCTATGTTTCTATCAACAAAGGGAAGAAAGAAAATGAAAGGGAATATTTACTTAGTATATATTTTTTGCCTGGTGCTTTGCACTATCTCCCCGGATAGCAGTGGTAGCTTCTTATGCTATTACTGTCACCTTTCTGCTGATGGAGAGAAAGTAAAAGAGTTTAAATGACTCTGACAACTTGTTCTTTTCCCTGCATACTTCGCTGCTTCCATTCACTTAAGCTATCTGGGCCTCCATTTCCATAACTTGAAAATGAATGGATTGTGTTAGATTACATCTCAAGTCTTTTTGGTTCTAAAATCAATGGGTTTACCTTTGCTGTGGGGTTTCTCAACCTTGAGGCAACTTCCTTTGAAGCCTATTACTTAGTACCACACTACGCACCTTTCAGTGATTGCTTGCTAAATGAAAGAATTGAGTTTAATCAACTGGGCAGCTCTGGGACATAAAGACAGTATAACATTTTGTTCTAGTTAAAAAAGGTTTGCTCACCATCCCTGAACAAACCTTGCATATTCTTGTTTCTTCACTTTTGCCCATAATTTGCTCTCCACTTACCAAAATTCTACTCTGTCTTCAAAGTCTAACCTGATTCCCCTCTTGCACGAAGGCTTCTCTGGCTGCCAATGAACCAGGCAACATGGAAAGGAGGATGGGATTATTGCAGTTGATTTACCGATGGAGTCAGTCACATCTAAACCTTGGGCTGCTCCATAATTAGGGAATGGATGATGGGAGGCAACCTCAGGGTCCAATATATTTCCTCAAGGGGATTTAAAGAAGAGTCCAAAATTGCTCTCCCTAGAATCTCTGGGCTTTAAAGGACCCCAGTATCACCTTAGAAATAAAATGACTGTGGGGCGCCTGGGTGGCACAGCGGTTAAGCGTCTGCCTTTGGCTCAGGGCGTGATCCTGGCGTTCCGGGATCGAGCCCCACATCAGGCTCCTCTGCTATGAGCCTGCTTCTTCCTCTCCCACTCCCCCTGCTTGTGTTCCCTCTCTCGCTGGCTGTCTCTGTCTCTGTCAAATAAATAAATAAAATCTTTAAAAAAAAAAAAAAGAAATAAAATGACTGTATCTAGTTAAAAAATCTCCATCACCTCTAGCTTTTACACACTTTTCACTACCAACCTCTGCCATCACATACCATTAAATCCGCACGCACCCAGCTCCCTCACATGGAAGATGTCCCTCTGCCTGGAGTACTGGTGGAAAATCACTGAAGAGGACTGACTTTATGCATTACATCTCTGCCCGAGGACATCCTGAAGAGGTCAGGTCACTCTCCATGCAAGCAGAATCACCTGTCTGATGGAAACATTTCTTCTTTGGAATATGCTTTTGCTCATCCTCAGTAAAACAAGATGGAATTAGCATTACATAGCCACAACCAACAAAACTGAAGTGCTTACTCCCAAGAATACACGCATATTATGATCTCCGACATGCAACACAGATGACTAGGGGATATGTTAAATATTCTGGCTCACCGCGCTATATGAATCATAGTGAATGACTGCTCCTGGGAGCTTTAAAATCAGACAATAATTTTTTGTCCTTTGAAGGTTATCATTTAACATTTGCTCACTTTTGTGTCCCTGACGTACGGCATAGTGACAAAACGAGTCATTCGGTAAATATTTGTTGACTAAATCCTACAATCAATGGATTCATCTCTATTTCTTCTACTTTTCTTTCCCCTAATATGACTCTGAAAATGTGTCATCAATATAATAAACACATTAATTTAACACTGGAAAACCTGAGTCACATAATGGAAGAAACCTGTGTCCCCAGGGCTTTGCTAATGTTTCTGGAGTTATACTTGTAATTCATCTGTTTTTACATGCCTCTCTCCTCCACTGGACATGTGTTTTTTAAGGGAGGTGACTGTCTTACTCATCTCTGTATCATCCACATTTATTACAGTGCTCAGCTCATAATAAGTTTAGTAGTTGTTTATTAAATGAGTGAGTAAATATATTTCTAAAATGATTGCTGTGCCTACATTGACTTCCTGGCCCCTCCTCGTCCCTATCCTAGTTTTTTTTTAGAATTCTCAGCTACTTCTCTGTTGTATTTAGACAAGCAGCTTGTGGGAAAATTAAAAGTAAATCCTTCTTACAAAAAGTAGAAACTCCTGATAGAAATAATTTTTAAATGTCTTTTAAATCACAAAATCGTAATGCTTGAAGGAACATCAGAAATCTTTCAAACATAAATAATATATTGAAACCTACCTAGCAATAAAGTGAAATTGGTATATCTGTTTTATAAGACTATGTATGCTATATAAAAAACGAATACTTAGAAAAAACATGAACAACAATACATAGGAGAAATTAAAACACAAGGGATAAACATATAGAAAATCTTTCCCACAGATATTGGTAGGGAGTGTGGGGGGTCTAAGAGCTATCATGCTCTACTCATAGGAATACAGACTGGTGCTACCACTCTGAAGAGCCAACTGGCATTACTGGCTTTATATGCACATAACCCAAGATCCTGAGTGAATACCCCAAAGAAATTCTCACATAACATCGGAGCAACTCAGAGAATTTGACAAGGAGTCAGAGGCAATCTGAGCATCCATCAATTGGAGAATGATAGATAAAATATGATGCACACATCCCAGGAAATTTAGTATGGCAGTACAAGCTACAAATCAGATTTTCACATAGCAACAGTACTTATTGAGACACAAGACCATTTATGTAAATGAATAATACATATACACAAAGCAAAAGATATTTTGCAATAACATATACAACCCAAAACAAAACAACCCACTTTAAATACATGATGATGGTAATCTATAATGGGAAGGGGTTAGGAATATAGGACAACTGGGAATAAATAATTTCAAAATAAGAGGGAGGCCATATGGCCCACAGATGAAAATGTTCCATGAACTAAGCAATCTGATCAACTCAAGCCCAGTACTGGAGGTCCCAAGGAAAAAATTATATGAAAAGAAAAAAAAATGTTAAAACTTGCTAGTAATAAAATTAATGTAAATTAAAACCATACACTTACCAAAATAATAAAAGATGTATTTTACTTGAATCAATAACCCCATTTTTGTCATTTACCCAGGATAAATAAATAATGATCAGCACTGCTATTTAACTTTAATTCCATAGGTATAATCCAATATAGTTAAGCAAAAGAAAAAAATTAAAGGTGTAAAAATTTTTAAAAAGTACTATTTATTATTTTACTGTATATTTGAAAAACCAAAGAGAATCAACTGAAAAAGATTTTTAAAATTTTTTGTAGGGTTTTTTTTTTGTAATTTTTTATATTACAAAGAATAAGCAGATTTGCTAAGACAGGGCACACATTTCAAACTTTCAAATTAGTAGCCCTTCAGATAGGATCAAAACTAGTTTGTAGGTGTAAAGAAAAAAGACTCCAACCACAATGGAACAACAACAAAAACAAATTTACCATTAGTGTTTAAGATCTAGAGAATGAAAATATAGAGGTCACATTTAGGCAAACAGGCTTGAGCAACAGAATGCAGAAAGGGCCACAGTGACCACCTGACTGAACACACACAGGCCTATGGGGAGACCCACCTCGAAATATCCACAGGCCCTAACTAACCAATGGGCTACTTACAACTAGGCACAGTTCCCCCAAAAGGGAAGATTCCATATGTCCCCATACCTCCTCATCTTCCCCCTTTAAAAACAGCCCCCACCCACCTCGTCATGGCAGGCAGCCTCTCCACTGCTGTCCTGTCCACTGCTCCCTTGGGGTGTATTCAATAAACTTTTACCCCCTCTGTTCTTGCCTTGGGTGAATTCTTTCACCGCCCATGCCACAGCTTCTACCCAATTGTCACCCCACACTTGGGGGCCCCCATCCAATCAAGAGACACCCCATTTAGGCACCATAGAAAACTGTAAGATTCTTCTGAGAGACAAAATGAAGACTTAACCAAATGACAAGGCATACCATAATCGTGAATAGAAAGAATAGATGTCAATTCTTTCAAACTCACTCTATAAATGTAGTGTCATTTTACTAAATATACCAACAGGTTTATTTGGGAAACAAAGAGCAAATTCCAAAGCCAATACAAAAGAATAAATAAGGATATCCAGGGCAATTCTAAAAAAGAAGAATATTGAAAAGGGACAACCTTTAATAGATGTTAACATATTGTACAAAGCCAAATAATTTGCAAAGTATATCAAAGGTAGATGAATAGAAAGACCCAGGAAACAGAAAACAACTCAAAAAATGGTCCCAGATGTACACAGGGATTAAGTATAGGATAAAGGTGGCATTTCAAATCAGTGAGGAATAGAAGGATTATTCAATAAACGGTACAAAATAACTAGACGGCCACTGAAAGAGAAGTCCAGTTGGATCAATAATTTAAAAATTAAACCATAAAAGTGCAAGAAAACATTATAGTGATTTTTGATACATAATCTCTAAGTGGCAAAGGTCTTCGTAAACATGACATAAAAACCAGAAGTAATGAAACAAAAAAAAAGTGAAAAATTGACAATAAAAAATTGGAGCATAGCAAAATTCATAGTAACCAAAGTCAAAATTCTCAAGGGCAAAATGAGAAAGAGATTTGCAATTTATATCTTAGAAAACAAGATATATCTTGTTTATACATATCTCCCTGATATATAAAAAACTTCCATAAACATTAAGAAAAAGATCAACAATCCAACAGAAAAATTAAAGGGGTATTTTGAGAAAAAATAATAGCCCTTAAACATATATAACTATGATCAAACTTTTTAGAAGATAAATGAAAATAAAAATTACGGTAAGATACCCCCCCCCAACATATTAGGAAACACTTTAAACATCTATTAATACACGGGTTGTCAAGAAGGTAGGGAAACAGCCATTTTCCTGCACTGCTGGTAAGAATGTAAATTGGCAGCACCTCTAGGGAAAACAATTCATCAGCAGCTATCAAAATTACAATTGCAAATATTTTTGACACAGAAATACCACATCTACATATTCCTTCTACAAAAACACTTGCACAAGTATATTCACTGCTACCCTATTTGTAAGAGCAAAGATTGCAAACTATTGTTTCCAACCCGCCACTGAAACTGTTTTCCTTTATTGCCTTGGGCATAGTAACAATGCTGAGTTTCAAGTTAGTCTCTGAATTCCTGGGACCCCTGTGGATCTGTGTTTATTTCCTTTTGTTTCTGTTAATTTTTCTTCAGGTTGTCACGACTCCCTACTGTGCCTGTTGTTTGGTTGGCTGGTTTTGGTGGCTGGGACTTTCTATTTGTAAAATTGTTTCTAAAAATAATGTGAAGTCGACAGTGGCTACATTCCACAGAGATGCACCTTTCCTTCCGCCCAGAGCTATTAGCAATCTTGAATCCTCTCAATCCAATTTCAGGAATTAAGAGGTGGTGATCAGTGCCTGTGAGGGCTTGCCACTTGGGATTCATTTAATTTTGGGGTTTATTCCCTTGGAGCCCCAGCCCAAAGTTGAGGGGTCACCTTGGAGTGTCCATAACTCCTTGTGGTCCCATGAGGTTGTCACAAAGTCCTCAGCATTCTCCTCGCCCAGGTCTAAAATACCCTCAGAGGCTGGGCTCACAGTCCTGGGTTTCCACTCCCCTCAGCTCCTAACCAAATAATTCCTTCTCTCTGTTTAACCCTCTACCACCTTCAGGTAGATATGTTTGTATATATCTAGCTTTTCTGGTTGTCCTCATGGGACTTAGCCCAGATTATCTTGTGTGATGACCAGGAACAAAATTCCGAAAAACCCTACATGTTCATTAATCAATAAATTATGATCCATTTATTCAACAGAATAAATTATTGTGTATTTATGGTTAAATAACAAAAACGTTAAGGGGCGCCTGGGTGGCACAGCGGTTAAGCGGCTGCCTTCGGCTCAGGGCGTGATCCCAGCGTTATGGGATCGAGCCCCACATCAGGTTCCTCTGCTATGAGCCTGCTTCTTCCTCTCCCACTCCCCCTGCTTGTGTTCCCTCTCTCGCTGGCTGTCTCTATCTCTGTCGAATAAATAAATAAAATCTTTAAAAAAAAAATAACAAAAACGTTAAATAAATAATGGTACATTTATATAATAGAATGCTATTTGGCTACAGAGAAGCTATTTTTTAGGTGCTGATATACACCAATCTTTAAAATATATTGTTTAGTGAAAAAGCAGTGTACAGAACAGTGGACACTGTATGCTATCATTTGGGCATAAAATATCTCTAGAAGTATTCAAAATAATTTAATACTTGGACCATTGGAGCTTAGAAAAGTGAATAGCCAAGGCATGGAAGAGAGAAGAAAATTCTTCAGTTTTTATCATTTTGTATATTTGAAATTTGAAACCAGTAATATATTATCTGTTCAATATAAAAGCAGATAAGATAAACATTAAATGATTAAAAAAATGGGTAAAGCTATGTGTGTGAACCTATTTGTTGCTGCAATATTTATCAGAGCAAAAAATTAAAAGTGACCCAAATGTTCAACTGTAAGGAAACAGTTAATTATATCAAGTGTCACTGATGGCATATTCTGCAATGATATGAAGAATAAATATGGAAGTTATGTAGAAACATGGAATTGCTACTTTTCTATTACTGTGTAATAAATTAATACAAACTTATTGGCATAAAACATCATTTGTTCTCTCATAGTTGTGTAGACCAGAAGTCTCACGTGGTAAAGCTGGGTTCTCTGCTCAGGGCTTCACAAGGCTGAAATCAAATTGTCAGGTGAGCTGAGTTCTCATCTTAGAATTCTGCCTCCCTCATGGAAAATGCATATTATTAAAGAAAGAAAATAGCAATGACTACTAAACATATGCAAAGATATTCAATCTTATGAGTAAGAGAAATTACACCGAAGTACCCTTTCCATCAGTCAGACAGAAAAGGTTTCAAAAATTTGCTAACACACTGGATTGGCAAATGTGTATAGAGACAGATGCTTTCCTACATCATTCTAACTTGTATTAAAATACTGCATATAGCAATATACATAAACTATGATAACAACCAGGTAAAAGGAGGTGCTTGTGTGTGTGTGTGTGTGTGTGTGTGTGAAAGAGAATAAAAGAGACGGTACAAAAATGTTAATAATCACGCGAAAGAATTTGTGTGACTTAATTTTTTGTTAATTTTGAGATTTCTAAGTAAGGTTACTATTTTCTACTATCATTAAAATTGTATTTACAGAGGAAGAACAGTAAATTTTTCTGTTCACTACTGCACACACAAAAAAGAGTAGATTAATTCCAGTGTTCAGATCATTGTTATTTGTTGGTATTGCTGAGATCAGGACACAGTTTCACAACTCCAGGTCCTTTATATGCCATGCTGTCCAGTCTCTTGCTGGAAACTCCAGGCGTACGAGAGTATGACAATTATGGAATGCCTTGTTAACTCCTGTGTGCTCACTACTCGCTAGGTACATTTATGTGTAGTTAACCTTTACAACAATCCTATATGATACATTTTATTTCATAGTCTCACGGGTTTTTAATCCCAGCTCTGATCCAGAAAAACTGCGGGACTTGGCAAGGATTCCACCCCTCCTCACTCAATTTCCTGTTTCGTAAGATGGAATAAGAGTCCTAAGAGTTTTGCAGAAAATGAGCCAGATACCTTTGATACCCTGCCTATATCCTCCAGCACTTAACCACACCCGTACATGCTTAGTCATCTTCCAACTGCCAGCACCTCTGATTCGTTGCCTGAGGTTTTCCTCTGACCAGGAAACCCCTTCTATTCATAAGTGGGAAAGTCTGGAAGTTCTGGAGGAATTAATGCCTTCTACCTTCCTCCAACAGCCCTTAATCAATGAATAACTGGGAAGTGCACAGAAAGTCACTGAGCTACCTCAGCCCCTGGGCAAAATGACTGATGTGCTTGTTCTATTCAATTTCCCATTGTTCCCCAGCAGTATTAATTTCCATTTATCCTCAGAGTAATTCCCTTGACAATATACACTTTTTGTAGTCAGAACATTTAACATGAGATCTACTCTTTCAATGAATTTTTTGAGGGTACAGTACAGTATTGTTAACTATAGACATGATGTTGTATAACAGATCTCTAGAATTTATTCATCATGTATAACAGAAACTTTATACCCATTGAACAACTCATTTCCCCCTTCCCTAAACCCTTAGCAATCATCACTCTACTCTTTGCTTCCATGGGCTTGGCTATTTTAGATATCTCATGTAAGTAGAATTATGAAGTATTTATTCTTCTATGGGTGGCTCATTTCACTTAGCATACAATCCTCTAGGTCCATCTGTGTTGTTCCATATTGCAAGATTTTCTTATTTTTTAAGGCTGAATAATATATTGTATATATACCATTTATTCTTTACCCATTCATCTGTCAATAGACATTTGGGTTGTTTCCACATCTTGACTATTGTGACTAGTGCTACAGGGAACATGACTTTAATCAAGGTGTTGGTCAGGGCTGTGGTCTCATCTGAAGACTTGGCTAGGAGAGGATCAATTCCATACACACAGGCTTGTTAGAAAAATTCAGTTTTCCAGCAGTTATTGGACTGAGGGCCTGTTTCCAGCTGGCTGTTGGCTAAAAGTGTTTTTTGGTTCCTTGCCACTTGCACCTTCCTAATATGGCAGCATGCAAACTGAGAAGGCAATAGAGAGAATTTGCTAGCAAGATGGAAGTCATAATTTTATGTAACCCAATTACAGAAGTGACATCCCATCATCTTTCCCTTATTCTAATGGTTAGAAGCAAGTCAACGGATGAGCCCACATTCAATGGGAAGGGATCGAATGAGGGTGTGACTGCCAGGAGGCAGGGACCTTTGGAAGTCATATTGCAATATACCTGTTATGCTAGTCAATTTTAGATCGTTCTGATAGGAAAGAAAGAGCCAAGGCCTTTCAGAAAAAAAGTCCTTTTTCATTTCTTTGAGGTACTCTTGGAATCTTAACAGGAGATTTCCTTCATGAAATTAGCTTTTCCTTAAGCAAATATATTCTAAGAATGTAAGATGGCTCTAAAACTTTCTGGGTAACAATAAGAAGACAAGAAGGAAATCGAAGTTATTCATGACTAGTTGAATTGCAGAAAACTGGGAGAGTATATTCAATAATTGTGGACCAATCTGGATAATGGATATTGACAAACTTAAATCAACACATATGCATTGAACATACTCTTTTGTAAATAGTAGGGACTGAATACTTATTTGGAAAGAAATCAAATAGAATTAGATTTAAATGTATAGATTTCAATTATCTTTGCTGATATTGTTCATGCATTAACTTTTACCAGGAGACATTCTGCTTCTCCTTACAAATGTAATGAAGAAGAACTTGTTCCTTAAACAGAAATAAAACTGACTATAAAACTGGGAGTCCATGCTATTATTACTCACTCCTGACAGAGCTGTGCTTATAAATTCAAAGGGCTTCCTTCTCTCTAATCTGAGGGGATGTTCCAGTCCACCAAATGAAAAATAAAGCTACCTTCAACAGCAGCCAAGGAGTTAAGAAGCTGGGTATGAAATTGTGTCTCCCTCATTACCTGCAATGCATGGCTGAGATCATTCGCAGTAATGCTTGGAAATCCTCTACCAAAACAATCACAAGGTGGGTTGGGAGTTTATGCCTTTTGACCAGGTCTACAACCCACATCTGCCACAGAGAATTTTAATTGATATTATTCTAGAGAAGAGTTCCTATGCTAGTAGTAAATCAGAAAAAAAAAAAAATTCAACATTGCATTATTCATCATTCTAGCATAAATGAACATAGAATGGATTTGGAGTAGAAAACTACTTTTCAGCAGGGAGAGTGCTTCTACATAATCAGACTATCAACCACAAGGATTAAGGTTTGGGTCCCATATTACAAAAATATATCTGACAAATGAATAAAAATGTTATTTTTTAAGTCACCTTTTCCATAGTACAAATAAGGCAACTGTTTTTTCTTTGTACTGTCTATGATTCGAAAGCACTGCTTTCATTTTTATAACATTAGAATATTAATTATTAAGCCACTGTGTGTATATATATATATGTGTGTGTGTATATATATATATGTATATATATATGTATATACACACATATATATATAAAGAGAGAGGGAGAGAGAGAGAGAGAGAGATTGAGAGGGAGAGAGGGAGAAAGGAAAATCTTCCTGGAAGTTGGAACTAGTTCCCTTATACATTATATGTCTTTGTGATCTGCTTCCTACTTTGTCTTTGTTTTTATTGTGTCTTTCCAGGCAAAGTGGAGAACTGTAATTGACTCTGAGTCAAGAATGTAATTATTCAGATATGTAGGATTTTCTTTTCTTCTTAGAATTTACCAGAGAAGTTCCTTTTGCCAATTAAGGTAAGAAGCCGTTTACATTTTTCAAAAACGTAAGAGAAAAGGGAAGGGGATTTGACATTTATTGAGCATCTCCTATGTGTCAACCATTTTTTGATGTACATACTTTCACTGATCGATCAGTCCTTCAAATAAGTACTGTTGTCCCAATATGATAAACGAGAACACAGAAACTAAGAAAACATGGAAAGAAAGCTAACATTTGCTGAGCAAGTGAATACTAGCATGAGGTACACTTCATGTTTATACATCATTTACATTTTACATATGCATCCCCATGTTACAGTTTTAAAAAAACTTGGGCTCAGAGTTGTTCAATAATTTTTATATATCATACACTTAGTAAGCAGCTAAGTTGAGCTAGAATCTGAGTGGATCTGATTCAATGTATTTTTCCCAATTACATCAAAATCCTTCAGCATAAAATTCTTTAAAAGCTGCTAGCAGAAGCACTGAAGAATTTAGATGGCTTCCAGCTCATGAGAGGAAGGTAGCTATTTATAAAACTGTTGTGTTCCCCAGCAGGGAAAGGCATCTGGGAACATTTCCAGAATTGAATTCATCTATAATTAAATAAATTAAATTAATAAGAGTAAATATTAGAGGCATCTTTCTTGGCTCAACTGTATGCTCCAGTACAGTTCACCAAATCTACTCTATTATCATTTCTTTTCCTTCTTTTTTCTTACTACTAAAATTGTTGAACATTATTGCTTCATTATAATTTGTTTTCTAACTCATCCATCTCCTGTTCTAGAGTAGGAGCTCCTTGGGGGCAGATACCGTGATATATCCGAGGCATCTAATACCTGGCACTTAGCAGATGCTGAATAAAAGTTAAGGGAATGAATGACTGAATAAATAAATGAATTCATTAATAAACAGACATGAAACAACAGGGTACAAAGCCAAACTTATTACCTAGCTCTAGCAAACTTTGGAATAGTCTAGAATATGGCACTCACACTGAAGGTGATGTAATGCCTTCAGGCTGCCTTGAGTTGTACATTTAGCTTGGCAAGTACAGGACTCAGCTTAGTTGAGTGGTACCCACCTCTGTCCCACCACCATTCAAGAAGCTCCAATCTTGATCTGCAGTCACTGAGAGACTCTGACTCTGTGATTCTCTAGGGCATACTTTCCCCCACTTCTTCTTCATTCCTCTGTTCCAAATATACGTGTTGTTTTGACGTTTGCAAAAATGTTAAATGTAGGCTTTCCTTCTGCTCAGAATGCCTACAGATAATATGCAGAGGTTAAGAGCGTGAGTTTCAGGTCAGACTAAATAGCTTCAAGCCTAACTATCATTTATTTATTAGCACGTGACCTTCAAAAAACAGTATGTCTAAGTTTCAGCTTCTCATGCATAGATGGGGATAATATAAGTACTTACCTCAGAGGATTATATGAGATTATACTTACCTCAGAAATTATATGAGATGATGGACCAAATGCAGTGAGCATGGCTCCTAACACTTATTATTTTAATAATAGAATTCAAGTAAGAAATTTTTTATTTGGCTGTCTGGTTTACAAGTACTTATGGACTGAAACCAAGAGAAAAGAGAAATCCCCTTTATCCTCCTAAAAAAGCATTGAGTAGTCTGGTTGCAAGGACAGGAATATCCATGGTTTGGCCCAGCTTTAGATCTTGTGCCCATCTTGGCAATGAGAGTGAGTGCTTTGGTTGCTGACCTGGGTATTGGGGCCTCCTCTGGGGTCTGGCATGGTTGAGGGGTGGGAGGGGGAGTGCTGTCTTACCCAAACCACATGGAATGAGTGAGAGAGGAGGCAATCACTAAAGGAAAATCAGAGCAGAAAGAGCTGCTCTGAAATCCCTACAGGACTAAACCAACCAGGGATAACCAATGTAGGATGATCTTACTAACCAAGAGAAATGAAAGCATCTTCACATGCCTGCTTTCTTGAAAGGCATAACTTCCCAAATTCAAGCTAGTCACTTACCCCAATAGGAAGTAGGCAAATAAAAGGACAGAATTGTGCAAATGAAAGAATCGATTTTCCTCTGCGTATGTCTGTCCTTGTTATAGCTTAACACGACCACATGTAGTCCCTTGTCTCAGGAAAGAATAAGTTAGAGTAACAAAATTCAGACATAAATTGCCAATACTTCCTAATGCAGCTTTTTGTTCCAGAAACTTTTGTAAAAGTCATATTGACACCAAGTTCCAAATAGTACTTACATCAGGCCATTTTGTCCTAGAGTCATTTACCTCTGGGTGGTGGTAGTGGTGATTGGTGGTGTGTGTATGTGTGCATGTGTGTGTTTCAGTGGTGGTGGTGTATGTGTGTATGTTTGAGTGTACCTGTATTTGTGTTTCCTTTATTCTCTTCCCTCACATTTCTCCTCATGAGAAATTTCTCCTCTCAATGGTCATCTTACCACTCAAGCCATCAAACATGGAGGAATGAACACAATACCTAAACAATGGGACTTTCATCAGATATACAAGCAATTTTTTAATATGTTCGCATGAAAAGAAAAACAAGCAAATGTAGAGGGTAATTATGGAGGTCACAGAAAGTTTCTTTTTTCCTTTTGTTTTTATTTTTATTTTATTTTATTTTATTTTTTTAAAGATTTTATTTATTTATTCGACAGAGATAGAGACAGCCAGCGAGAGAGGGAACACAAGCAGGGGGAGTGGGAGAGGAAGAAGCAGGCTCACAGCAGAAGAGCCTGATGTGGGGCTCGATCCCATCACGCCGGGACCACGCCCTGAGCCGAAGGCAGAGGCTTAACCGCTGTGCCACCCAGGTGCCCCTCCTTTTGTTTTTAAATGAAATGTACATTTTCAAATTGAAAGAAAATTCTGGGAAAATATTGGGATGGCCATTAAAAAAGGATATGAAATATGAAAAGCTCAAGTAATAAATAATGAACACAAATAAATGGCCTGCCAGTTCGTCAACCTCCAGGCCAAGCATTATATTCCAGGATTTGAAGGGAATGAGAAGACCATAGAAACCGATACTGAGCCACACAGACAAAGAAATCTCGCTGCATTCTATCGTGTTCTTAAAACACGGATAGTTGCGTGGGTAGGGCATCAGATAAGTACAACTGAAACATCATTTTATGTAGTACGACCAACTCTGCCGAAGTACATCACACAAGAAGTGAAGACCTGGAACCAATTAGAGATGTTCCCAGTTCTGGGTTGGGCCTGTTTTCCCTGGAGGTTCTGTAAGCCTACAGCCAACATCACTTACAAGATGTATCAAATAGAACAATGGTATCACTCAATGAAAATATCACTGGATAGTGTAGACTACCTTGGGAAAAGCATCTTATGAAAACATACCTCAATCATTTAACTTGACAGGCCACCTGCATTATTAAAAGTGTATCTGTATCTTTCAACAAATCTTGACTCATATTGGTAGCATCCTTCCTAGTTCCAAAAGAGAATACTATCACCATGTGCTTACTATAACAGAAAGGCTCTTAACGTTGTATTACAAGTGGCCTTCTTCCTTAAAATCCAGCCTTATTCCTTTCTTAAAGTCTCGGTATAATATAATGTAATAGAAATATAATCTATTATGTATATTATATATAAATACAATGTAATATGTTTATATTTATATTATTATTTAGATTATATTTACTATTATTTATATATTTATTTACATATAATATTTATACTTGTATTTATAATTTATGAAATATATAATGTAATATAACAATGTAATCTATATTACTCACCTAATATATAGTTATGATACATTAAAATATATATTAAATATTATATTATTATCTATATATACATGCTTAATTATACCATTATAGGATAGAAATAGAGTTGAAAAAGAATTCTCACTGAGATTTAATTCAGGGTCGGGGATTAGACTTTGCAGTCTTAATAATTCCCCATTCACCAGTATCCCATTTACAAAGCCTATTCCTTGTGAATCTACCTCGATTAGATTCTCTGAAGAGACTTCCATGTCCATACTCTTTACCACCAGAAAGACAGAACTATTTTTAAAAATGCCACCAGTATTTTGTGCAATGAGGTTGAGTGCCAGTGAACATACGATCAGATCATCGCTGTCTCGTGCCTGCCATCTTGAACAAACTCTCGTGGTTATACTTGTCACACTGCATGTAGTTTGTTTGATGCCAGTCTGCACAGTGGGACTCTGCCTTACCTGGGCGAAAAGCCATGTTATACTCATTTTTGTATCCAATGGCAGATAACTGCCTGAACCAGGCACCTTCACCAAGCCAGTGCGCTAATCTCTCAGCTGCTAGGAGTCTTGGCTGCTGGTGGCCCATAGCAATCCTCCTCCAGAGAATTCTCTTTGACCACCAGGAGCCCAGAAATGCCCACGAGGAGAGCTCTCATCAAATGACTGGATGACTGAAGGGTACACAGGCTCAGCCTCTCGACTCCAGGTGGGACCAGTGTGTGGTCTTCACACTCTGCAGCTCCCCTCAGCTGAATTCACATCTCTGCTTAGCTTCTTCCCCGGCCCAGATATGCTTCCTTCATTTCCTTATAGGTTTCTCCTGGAAACACTCCATCAGCTAATCACTCACACACAAACCCCCACGTCGGGCTGTGCTTTTAGGGAATCTGACCTAAGACACCTCTAAGTGCATTGATTGCTGGGACAAATGGTCTGTTTTTCCTATTAAACTCTGAGATCCACAAGAACAGAAAAGATGACTTATTCATCTCTTCATATCCAGTACCTAATTCAGTGCCCGACAGTAAACATTCAAAAAAAAAGTTTGTAAATTTGAATTAATATGTGAGTATATTTACCTCATTCCTTATTCTCTTCTTAGACTGAATAGATAAATCCTAGGAAAAGCAAGACATGGGTTTAAGGATTATCATTGCCATTATCATTTCAAACTAACCTTTCTCTAAGACCGAATGAATATGAATTGTGGGGAGAAGTAGTAAACTCTAAGGGGGGTAAAGACACCCCTCCCCCCAATTCTATCCTACAGTAATGTAGGTAATGAAACAGTGGTACCTCGTCAATTGAATAGATTCGTTATCAGTAGCTAATGGCCATATATCAAACAGGATTTTCTTTTGTTTTCTTCTTTTTTTTTTTTTTTTTAAAGATTTTATTTATTTGACAGAGATAGAGACAGCCAGCGAGAGAGGGAACACAAGCAGGGGGAGTGGGAGAGGAAGAAGCAGGCTCACAGCGGAAGAGCCTGATGTGGGGCTCGATCCCATAATGCCGGGATCACGCCCTGAGCCGAAGGCAGACGCTCAACCGCTGTGCCACCCAGGCGCCCCTCTTTTGTTTTCTTCTTTAGCTTCCCCTGAAAATATTTTTTCCATTCCTTACTTTTATCTTTCTCCCATATTAAATCAGCATTACGTGGGTAAATATCTAAGCCAACTCTAGGAAATAAAGATTTTCTCAGTTGTGTTTTCTCGGTCGCAACACAGTATAACAGCAGAGATTAGAACAAATATGGGGCTCTGGTCTCTACTGTAGCCCTTGGAAATAATCCTATTTCTCCTCACTACGGAAGACAGATTAGACTCCACCAAATGAATTAAGGTCATCCAGAGGACAAGAACACCAACATTAATCAGAAGCATGTACCTATATCTAAATTAATCCGAAGGCACAAGTTTCTCCATCAGTGCGGCTGCTCAGGCCTACGTCTTACTAATAAAATAGGATCTCTGCGGGCAGAAAATAGAACGATACTTTCAACGTTCTAATTATAATTCCTGTTACTAACAGACTGCCTCAAAGTTTGGCCAAGAAAGCATAAAAATAATTGAGTCTTCACAAATACATTTTGTTTTGAGGTAGACATAGCTTTCCGATGAGAAAAGGCTCATTAGGTTTCTATTACTCAAACTTGCGTCAAATAGACAAGATCTGATTCTTAACACAATGACAAAAAATTACTCAAATACCATCTCTAAGCAGATTCACTGTTTGGGAACCCTGGTATTTGGTCAGCTCTTCTGGAAACCTCCAGCCATCAACTGTATTGCAATTACAGAGCTGCGGACAAAACAAATGAGATGAGGTGGCGCAGGGGAGGCATGAGAGAGGCCCGGGAATTCTAAAGAAAACTGGCCTTTAATATTGAACCGGCTGCCATTTCACCCAAGTGTGGGGCTGGAGACATTGTGTTATCTCATCTATTCTTTACTATAACCCTGGATTTTTATCTTCATTTTACAAGTGATAACAGTTGGCTTTCCAGATACCAGATAGCTTTTACAAGTCACATGGCTACTAAGTAGCACAGAATTCAAACCAGGGACTATCTGTTCCACAGCCCATCATCTTTTGACTTCAACACTCTTTATCAGGTTAGCTAGTATTCACTAAGGATTTATTTTTCACTGAGCTCTTAAATATCGGCATCTCTGTGACTCAGGGGAAAAAAAAAGACACTTCCGTGGACACTCTCTTTCTTTATGACACCAGCATTTACAAGCCTGTTACCCTTTTGATATATTACTTACTAGCTAACAACTAATACATGGTTTGTTCTAAGAAGCAATTCTCTACCCGAAGGGTGGATGCCATCTTCCTTAAAGTTATCAAAATGAGTTAGTAAAATGCAGTGGATGCTTTGAGGGCATGTTTTAGCTTTGGAATCTGTCAGCAAATGAAGACAAATGAAGGCGATCCCAGGTACCCTCAATTTTGTGGACAAAGCCCACAGCAGACACAGGCATGTTCATGACTCCATGGCTTCCAAAGCCAAGGGGAAGTTCAGAAATGATGCCCAGTCTCCTGAGTCAGAAAGTGAGTGTGGCCAGGTTCCATCTGGAGGAAGGTGGGGAGAAAAATGGGCTGCCATCCTCTCTTCTCTTTGTGACGTGGTATGTGAAGTATCTACTGTGAGTGCAGGATGTGAGACAAAGATGGGGAGACAGAAACTAGTAGAGGTTAAATGGGTTTGGATTCTCCGTCTTGGGGAATGGGAGAAAGGACCAAAAGGTGATAGGGCGACTAGAATGCAGGCTTCATGAGGTCAAGGAATTTTTCTCCCTTGTATCTCCTTGGTGTTTGCACATAGTACGTGCTCAATAAATATTTGTGGCATGAGCAACCTTGGAAGAAATTCTTGACTTGGTTTTATAAATGGCAGTATCCACAATATCATTTTGGAAATAAATAAAATTCTATTTGCAGTATTTCAATGAAATTGGCAACATCTCATGCCATATCATCTCTCTACCACTCAAGTTCCTCTTAATGCCAACCGAAGAGTCTTCATGCCATTGAGGCCTGGACAAAATGAGTATCAAGGGTGAATTAGAGGTGTAAAGATTAGCCTGATGATTACCAGTACAAGACGGTTACAGGTTACCTTCCCAGGCTTTGCCTTGGTGATGATGAAAGGACTTATGACTGCTACGAAATGAGTGTATATAGATGAGTCTGACGTCCTTTGGGAACACAGCTCGCCACTTGGCAGGTGCTGGCCTGACTCTTACTTTTCTTCTCTAAGGGTGAGAGTTTCTCAGATGCTGCATCTGACCTATTCCCTTTCCCCTTTCCCCAGAGTTTTCTTGGTGCTCTCTCTGTGTTTTCTCCTTTTCTTTGCGGTGTTTCTAGCAAGGCTCCAGAGAGTTGTCCCATCTTCTCTCCGACAGCTGCCCCTCGGTTTTAGGACACTGCTTTGCTGGAGATTCTTAACTGCTGTAGGACGCTATAGTACTTACTTGCTAGAGATGTTGCACTGTGATGATTTTAGGGCTTGAGATCTACCTTATCCTTGGCCCTCCATCTCATCAACTTTTCATGACCTCCACTCCCTTAAGGCACCAGCTCCTGTGTGTTCAGCTCTTGCTTCTACCAGTGAAAGTAGGAAGAAGGGGAAACAGCAATGTGGTGTATTAGCCAAGTTTAAGCTTCCAAGTTATATTTGCAAAACTGACAAAGCACTTTATAATCTCCATATAAAAGCCAAGTTTAAAGCAAAGACTTATTAAATCTGTATAAAGTATACAAATGAGTAAATTATTGCTAATGGCATGACTTTCTGAACTCTTCTTCAAAGCTGAACCAGGAAATTATTTTCATTTTAAACAACAAATTCGTTTTTTGCATTATCCAGGATACCTCACCATTTCAGGTTTTTAGTATAATATGGATCTGTCTGCATTTGTAAACAGAAGACTGAGCTGCAAGAGAAAGGAAGAGAAAAGCTAGGCCTGCATTTTGGAGTAACATGCAAAAGCCATTAAACCAGAATTCATTTTAAGCTAGTTTCTGCTAGACAGTATGGATTGAGCGTGATTACTAGTTCTAGGAACCTGTTATGAAACAAATAAAATTTAAACATTGCCCTGGAAAATTGATACAAGTGAGTTGAATTCATTACCTACTGAACAACAAATAGAGCTCAATTTTGGCAGGAAGAGTAGGATGAAAAGGGGAAAGCATGTTCTTCCAAGGATGCTGGTGAGAACAAGTTCTGTTACGAAAAGTAAAAGGTACAGAGATGGAATTTTACACAATTATTCAGAGTGCGGTAGATTTATATTATGTCACTTTAGTTCATCTGGAACAGAATTTCAAAAAATTCCCTTGCCTGCACAGCTCCTGGTTGCCATGAAGTATCAGCCACACTCTTTTGCATGCAGAAGGTGAAGACAGGCAATGAGGCTCCTGGTAGCTTATACACATTGTTCGTTGTTGCTGGCTTCTCACCTTGGGATAGCATCCTCTCCTCCAGTTCCTGTACCTCCTACCAAATCCTCATTTGGCTTCTCTGGCTCCTGGGCTAGGTGCAGATTGAGTTCCATGATGAAGGGCACTAGCTTCCCCTGCAGGATACCCCCATTTCCCATGTGGCAGGTGAAAAGGCAGAGAGAGACTGTCAAGGATTTTAAAACTGTCCTCATGGCTCCAGGCAGCATTGCAGCTTCCTGTTTGTGCTCTCTTCCCCTCATATCCATCCTCCTTTTCAACTGCCTGCCCTGTGGATGTCTGTCTCCACCACCAGATCCAGAAGGAAACATCTCACATAACAGTTTAACCATGTCCCGCAACTGGGTGAGGCCAAGCCACTATTATAGATGCCCTATTTAGATATTAATGTATATTCCAGAGATTTTGTGTTTCTCTGATCACACTCTGACTTAAACACAGGGAGACATTATTAGAGTGAGGAAACATTGGGAAGATAATTGGATAAATCATCTGTAACTTTTCAGAAGAAAGGCAATACCTTTCACTAAGCTATTGTTGTAAAGTTTTTCATGACTCTCAACAAAGGTCAATCAATGCTATTTAAGACCTTCAGTACCTTCACACAACTTTATCCATGTTATTAAAGTTGTTAGTCGCATGCTTTTAAATCACACACGATAGTTTACACTTATGGCTTATGTTTCAAATATACTCAGTGTTTGACATTATCTAGGTGATACCACCATTCTTAGTAGCTGATGTTCAGTATTTAAAATTTTTTGCTTCGTATACCACTTTTGATGTGAATTTTTATCTGCAACCTGCCTTTTTTCTCAAAAGAATTCTGAGAGGTCAGAAAAGAGCCAGTAAGGATTGGGATTTGTCATACAGGGAGAGGACGAATGTTGCCGAAGCCCAGGCTGTCACATTTGCACCTTCTAATTTCAATGAATTTTCACAAAACCTTTATGGTTAGTTTCTTACTCCTATTTTTCAGTTGGGGGACTGAGAATCAGAGAATTAAAGTGTCCTGTTCAACATCCCACACCTAACAAAACCCTGTTTTTCCTTAAAAGTGAGCGAAACTGTAATCATGCCAACAGAAAAGCTGCAATAACCTTTAGAACCAGAAAATGGTGAGGTGCTATACACTAAGAAGAGTAAGAAGATAAGAAGCAACCAGAGCACATAACAAGGATTCAGTGTCTGACAGCTGGGCACAGCAACAAACTACAGTGATAAAGATTTTTATCTCTTGATAAGAAGCTTGGCTCATAGCAAACTCTTTACAGTAAATTTAATACATCTGAAAGCTGTTACATTTTTAAGATGTAAAAATGAATAAAATGGAAAAAATTGCCCAAGCAGGAATCAAACACTAGACCACAAAACCTCCAAGTATCATCTAATGACTAGGGAGGAAGTGTGTATTTTAATGAAAGAAATCCCCAACGTATACTACCTAGAATTTTCATTTCAGCAATTGTCCCTTCAATATTGAGACCCTTTGTCTGTTCCAGAGGGGTAATGACAGGTAGAATTTTACCTGAAATCCCCTCAAGTTCCCAGTTCTCTTGGTCACTTCCTTCTCAAATTTCTTTGTTCCTAATCAATGGCACCTCCTTACGATCTCAGTGAAAGTTGGAACAAAAGGAGCCATTTCCCAACGGTTGTAAAAATAAATGGGACATGAAAGGAATGTACCCTTTATACTGTAGTCCAGTCACAGAATTTTAGCAGCATTTAAGAATGATTTCTTATCTTTTACAAATGAGTTAACTGAAAATCAGAGAAGTGAAGTTTTATTAATTAAATTCAAAAGTGAGTTCCGGTTTCTGGGTGCATTAAACTGACACAATTCTGTGAGTGAGTAATTTTTAAAAAATAAAATAAAATTACAAATACAAAATCGCATACAGGACTCTGGGTGTGGCTCGTGAAAGTGTGGGTTTAAATTCTGACCAGAACTGAGTGAGGTAAAATCCAACTTGAAAAGGCAAAAGCCAAGTAAGTTGAAAAACCCAGTCCCTGGAAGTGCAGGGATCCCAAGGGGCATCAGGAACAACTGGAACCAGAGACATGAACCTCACCGGATCGTTTCCATCTCTGTTTCTCTCTGCAGGTTGGCTTTATTCCTTCTTACTGTGAACCAGTACTCTTCAGAAGCAGGAAAACATGGCTGCTGGTAGTTCTTAAGTTATATATCATAGAGTTTAACCACTGAGATGCTGAGATGCTCTCTGGGCCAAACCAAATCTAGGGAAGGACCTTAGTTGATCTAGTCGGGTCCAAGTTAACTGCTGTCAGTGGTGCTGAGTCTTATAAAAACATGGGGGCAATCATGAGCGCATGTCAGTATAGAAAAGGATCTGTGCCAAGAAGAATCTGGAAAGACAAAACAATCCTCCATAAATCATTGGCTCAATACTGAACAGCTAATATGTGGTATACAGAGAATCATTAACTAAGGGTTCATTTTAGCACAAATTTTTTTCTCTAAATGTTACAGCAAGATACTAAAGAAATGAATTTTCCTGGCTCAGAATTTTTGTTTTCTTGGCATAGAAAATTATCAGAATATGCAAACAAAAACAAGACCCAACTCAAAATAATCTTAGTTTTTTCAGTCAATTTAGAGTTCTTCTGAATGACTATTATATACATCAATTCTCATTAGAGATTTATTAAGGAAACAGGACATTTGGGTTAAGCACGTATTATCTTTTAACTCATACTAGAAATTTCCTTTTTACTGCATTCTGATGTGATTTGTTTACTTATCACTTTATTATAGATATAGAATAGATGAAAAATTGCTCATTGGTTATGCCCTGTGATAAATGAAAGATTATTATACAGTGCTTTGATATGTAAATAGCATAATTACAAGCTTATTAGAGTCACTTTTTTTAGAACAAATAGCATATTGCTAAACATTTCAGACCAAAAAGCTCCTGCATAAGGAAGTCGCTATTGATTTGTAATTCCTAGTTAAGTAATTCTCTATCGATTTATATTTCTTTGCCCTGAACAAAGTGTTTCAATCATTGGAAGAATTAAAAGAAGGGGAATTGAAAATGGGAAATTTTGACAAAGTATATTGTAACAGAAAGAAAACCCCCGGCCTTTCCTTTTCTCTCTTTAACACAGATTTAGCAGCATCTTTTTAATTTTTAAATTCATAAATTCCCATTCTTCTTGATTAGCTCCGAGAATTCCTCCCCACTTGGACTTATGACATATGTTGGAGCAATCCTGGAAAGGATTTACAATAGTGCCTAAACTATGCTACTCTGCTTGGGATGAGAAAAGACGGGGCTTGAAAATAAAGTAACGGATTTTGGTGTTCAGCTCTCTTCTACCAGGGAGACTTTCTCTGGGTGAGGCTCAGCCTAGGGGGCTGGTGGGGCAGGGGCTACATCTGTTGCACTGTGTGCTGCTAGCCAAGAGCACAAAAGTCTCAATTCAGAAGCCGGAAAAAAGAGTGGGAAACTAAAACCCAGGGTAGCAGATGCCATACCAAACTGAAGGCATATGAATTATCTTCTAGATGAGCAAGGGAACAACATCTGTTCTTACTCATAAATCAAAGCCTGCCCAGCAGGCTCAGGGCATGGGGTTTCTCACACAGAAGCACAGGACAGGACACGAAGAGAATGGATGACAGTGTGATTCTTCGCAATGAGCGCATAGAGCAACAGTACACAGGGTGTCTGGGAAACATCGGGAGGGGACCACAGAACTGTGAGCTATTCGGAAACCAGAACTGAGCTCATACTACCTGGTAAAGTCTACTGGCACAAGACAGAGGGCCAGTTTGAAAGCAAAGACACACACGTGCAAGTTTGCTGGACTCTATAAAAACACAATTAGAGCCACTGATCAAAGGACAGGTTTAACATCTAAACAACCTGGAGAAGACTCCTGATCACATGTGAACATTTTACATTCTATCTACCACACAAGAACATTACCTTCAGGATGTCCTTTTTCCCCCTCTCACACTTAGAAGAATATGCTCTCTGTCATTTATGTATATTGTATCTTTTTTTCTTGAATTGCTCCATTTTCTTTTCTGGTATCATAGTAAGTGATCATGATTTAGAATAATACGTCAGGCGTCTTAGTGTGGTAGAAAGTCTCCCTTTTCCCCTCCAAATTTACTTTCCATCTATCTCAGCCTTAACCTGTGCCCAGGGAGAATGACCTCCCCCAACTGTGTTACCTGAGCTCCCCTGCCCTCTGGCTTCTAGTTGGGTTTGACCCGTAAGAAGTATAGACCTGAGATCAGATAATGGGAGAAAAGAAAGGTTGGGGTATTTTACCCTCACTCTCTTTCAACTAGGTGGTGGTTTAGTAGGGACTGTGTTCCCATTGAGTGAGCATCTCAGATGGTCCCTGTCAGGTGGCTTATAGCTCTCTCTAGATTCCGGAGGTAGTCTCTTTGACCGTGTTTGTGTTGGCCTGACGGTGGGAGTAGCTTCCTGTCACTGCTAGTCTTAAAGGGCTTTGTCATCCCTTTTTGAATCCCTTAACCCTGCCACACCTTGGTACAGAGCCTCTTTATTGCATTCTCTTAAATTACTCTTTTATTTTCTTAAATTATTCTTCTTTGTGCAACATCTCCTTTTCTTCCAGAACTCTGGTTAATAAAGTTAGCAAAGAAATATCATTTACTACAACATCAAATCTGAAGAAACACCAATCTATTACAAGCAAAGTCAGTGCAAAGGGCAATGACAGTAATCGCACAGACGAGGGGGAGTATTTACAGAAAGCAGTACGGTGCAGTGGAGCAGCACCTGACTTTTCATACCAGGGTTCAAAATCTGGTTCTGCCTCTTGTTAGATCCATGAACATGAACAAATCTTACAGTTTCTCAAAACCTGTTTCTTTCCTAATAAGATGAGACTAATAATAATATCTCTCTCATAAAATGGTTGCAAAGATTCAATGAGATAATTTGGTTTAAACTCATAGCCTGCCATTGGCATTAAAACTCATAGCCCGGCGGCTGTGATAGTAACAATGGTTTTAAAATGATGTTTCCAGGGATGAAAACTCAACTGAGAGGTATAATCTAAACACTTTAAAGATGACTCTTAATGACCTATGCTAAGGAAATTCCATAGTGCTACTTTACTCGGTTTTCAAACGGCCGGGGCATTATTGCTACCAAAGAATAAGAGGCAATATCCTGGGTTATTATTTTATCAGTTTTAACATAGCTTTTATGTTATTTGAGACTTGAAATATCCCCTCCTCCAAGCTCAAAAGATACAGCACGGAGGGGAAGATGAGAGAGATGTTGGGAAGGATGATGGTAACTCTTCCTGAGATTAATTCCTGAGATTCATTCTTACTGAGACTAACAATATGATAGCACACACTATTCTAAGCATTTGACACATATTAAATCTTTCAATCCTCATAACAGTCAGATAGTATATATCATTATTTTCTCATTTTATAAAAAGAGCAAATGAGGCAAAGATTAAAGAACTTGCCCATGGTCACACCTAGTAAGTGGCAGAAGGGATGTTCAAACCCTGGGGCCAAGGCTCCTGCACCCACCCATGTGCTAAAGCACCCAGCTATACTGCCTCACCTTGTGATTTCTACCCCATTTTTTGATGCCATGGATATCCGGGGTCCATCTTGATGAATACAAACATTTAATTTAGAATTATAACACCACTGACAAATTTTTGTCAAGCAAGCACTTTACAGAGCAAATATCATTAGGCCAGTTTAATTTATTATTGAATTTTCTATTCAGCACAGTTAAAACATTTTTATGTTTACTTTATTGAAATTATATTCATCAGGATCGTTTTTCTGTAAACTGTACACTGAACATCTGATTTATTGGCCAGTCATTTTGTCCATATAAAATGTGACTGATTATAGCTTCTACTCATAGTACTTTTCTTTTATGGTTATTATAATAGAGCTTCAACAGACCCACATTTAATTTACATGAATTCAATCAGCTTGGCCAAAAATTAAAATAAATCTAAGAGTTTCAGTGATTTCCCACATCCACCCCCAAGGGATTCTCAAACATTAAAAAGTTTCATACATGGTGAGGACAGAATTGAGTAGTGATTCCTTCAAAAAAAAAAAATTAAGGAATTAACTTGGGGAGGGTGGAGGAGGGTGTTGATGAGAAACAGCTTATTAACATAATCTCAAAATATCTCCCTACAAATTACAATTTACAAAAGCTATAATTTGCTACACAGTGGAGAAACAAAACAGCACCTTAACCAACTGATGGAAATTAGCATCATGAATACAGGACAGGCACGATGTGCCTACCGGTGTGATAGCCTAAGAAGGACACAGCATCACTTAATTTAGCAATCCTGCCAAAAAATACATAACCAGAATCACATGAGGCAGAAACATAGGTAAACCACCCTCAAAGACAATCTGTAGAGATGCCTGGGTGCCTCAGTCAGTTAAGCGTCTGCCTTCGGCTCAGGTCATGATCCCAGGGTCTTGGAACTGAGCCCCACATCGAGCTCCCTGCTTTTTCCTCTCCCTCTGCTCCTCCCCCCAATCACACACAAACACACACTCTCTCTCTCTAATAAATAAATAAAATCTTAAAAAAAAAAGTCTGTAAAACCACTGGCCTATAATCTTCAAAGACAATATAAGCTAGGAATTATTCCAAATTAAGAATGGTAACTGAGTGTAATGCACGATCATAGACTAGATTCTGGAGAAAAACCACCATGAATGATATAATTGGGATAATTGAAAAAAACTGGAAGTGGACTATTATATAAATATTAAGCGTAGCCATGTTAAATTTCCTGAATTTGCTAACTAGACTGTGGTTAGGGAAGAAAACACTCTTGTTTTTGGGAAATACACCCTGAAGTATTAAGTGACAAAAAGTCATGATGCAGTCAACCTACTCTCAAATGGGTCTGCAAAAACATGTGTGTGTATGTGAGAGAATAAAAAGAAAATGTGGCAAAACAGTCAATACTAGTGACTCTCTAGAAAGGGCGTGCAAGTATTCTTCATAATTTCATGAGACTTCTCTTTAAATTGGAAATGATTCCAAAATAAAGCTTTTTTAAAAATAATTACTTTAAGCCCTTAGAGAGACACTGACCAAAACTGGGAGGACTGTGAAAATTGAATGTAGAGCATAATGATAATGCTAGAGCGGGCAATTTGGAATTTTCACTAAATTGTGGAAGTGTTGCAAAATACTTGAATTATTTACTTGTTGATTATAGTCCATCATGGCACTGCATACTGTATATATTATCCAGTTATACATACATATTACTGTACAGGGCTATTTACCAAAAATGTTTGTACTCTATATTTATGGGCAATTCAGAGCTTTTCCAGGGTCGTTTTTTACTATACATGACTTTCAACTTATTTTAAAACTTAAAACCAGTTTTTATAAAGTGTTACTTCAGTACATTTCTAGAAAGTCCACTTTTTTCTAGGTCAATTTTTGCAGGTCTCAGTTTTTAAAGATGCAGTTTATACCTACATTTAGGGGTTCGTGTTAATTTTTATTTCTGCAGTGTGATGGACATTCTTTCCTCTCCCCATGTGTACTTCACCCTTTGCCACCTGCTCTGAAGAGAGGGGGCTGCATGCCGAGCTTCCACGCCCTCTGGTTTCCAGTTGGATGTCAACATGGAGAGATGTAGGCAGGAGATCAGAGGGTGAGAGCCAAGTGACATGGGGTGTGTATCTCCAGGCCTTCCCCTGACCCGGCCAATAAAGGCTTCATTCCCCTAGAGGCCACAGCTCCCCGTTGGCCAGCTCTTGCTCTAGTTTTTAGTCACAGCTCTGTCAAATGCTGGCTCCCAAAACCATTACCAAAATTATCTCTTGATAAAGCAAAGCTGCTTATCACAGGAAGACAGATCAGCACCTTGACAATCTTAGCAGGAACTTGCAAGAGAAAGAGCAAAGTCAGGATATATATGTGGTTTTGAAAGTCTGGTTAAAGGTAGATTTTTCAAAGGGAGTGCTTGCTTAGGACTGCACAGAGTTCATGATATAATAGTTTAGGACTGGTGGATACAGCAAGAGAGGGTTTCCAGGTGAGTTAAAAAATAAACAGTTGCTTGATAAGCTTGTTTGAGCTGTTATCCTGAGTAGGGGATATTTACTCAAATGAGGATATGTTGATTAGTAGAGAGTTGAGATGAATTGACTTTCAGAAAGTTCCTGAAACAGCAACAAAGTTATTTGGAACGTCATCTTCCCGGGCATGAGCTGCCTGAAATAGCAAAGTCATGTCAGTGCAGACTGGACACCCTTGGGGGTATAGGTGGTTTCTGTTCTCAGCTCCCATCCTTTTGGGACTAGGGATGGCAACAGCTCCCCACCCTGAGTAGCTTACAGGGTCATTCATCAGCTTGTGGTTGGTCTTCCTTTCCTGCCTACACCCTTGTCAATAATCTATTAAACTTTTTTCAATTACCCCATTTGAATGCACCATCTATTGCCTATTGGGACCCTAACTGATAAAGATAATTATGAGTTAGATAAACATTTCTTTGATAAACCATGAGAGACTCTTAACTATAGGAAACAAACTGAGGGTTGCTGGAGGGGAGATGGGTAGGGGGATGGGGTAACTGGTTGATGGGCATTAAGAAGGGCATGTGATGTGATGAGCACTGGGAGTTATATGAAACTGATGAATTACTGAACTCTACGTCTGAAACTAATATGTCGGCTAATTGAATTTAAATAAAAAAGATAAACATTTATTCATTCGTATATATTATTATTTTTTTCATTTTTTTATTATATTATGTTAGTCACCATACAGTACATCCCTGGTTTTTTATGTGAAGTTCGATGATTCATTAGTTGCGTATAACACCCAGTGCACCATGCAATACGTGCCCTCCTTACTACCCATCACTAGCCTATCCCATTCCCCCACCCCCTCCCCTCTGAGGCCCTCAGTTTGTTTCTCAGAGCATTTGTATATATTATTAACTCAGCAGCTCACACAGAATCGCTCCATTGCCCAGTATTCATCAATTGTGTTGCTAGTCCAAATCAGTATCATAGTCTATGATTTGTTCAACGGAGGTGCAGTAAAGTGTAAACTGCAGAGTAAAAGACCCTGCTTTGTGCCTGGATCATTTGAGCCCACTTACAGAAATGGCCTCATTGATCTTCTGCACTCAGCCTAACAGAGGACAGGAGATACTTCAACCACTCTTGCTAAATACTGGGAATTGAGAAGAACCTCCAGGTCCTAGCCCTGCCCTTCTGCCCTGTTTTGAAAACTGTACTTCTTTCTGCTTCTCTCTGGGTCTCCATCTCCACCATGATAATCTACACACTGATTCAAAACTGCTTTATTCTTAGCAGTCCTAGCTGCCAGGAACTGGAGACTTGGTCCCAAGTGCCAGCTGACTGCCTTGCTTGTTGCGGCTGGCCTATAAGGATTCTAGCATCAGTCTGTGAATTCCTCTGTTCTCTGGACACTTCCTGGGTGGGGGGAGGGTGAGTGTTTGCTTTAAACCCCCCAATGCCACTGCCTACCCACACTACTTGCCTGTATTGCTAAACTCTTTGGTATGGTATCTGTCCCCTAAGTAATAGAGAAAATGGAAAAAAGGGTCGTATGCCAAGTCCTCCCATAATATACTCACAAAAGCTTGAAAGAAACTAAATCTTTAAAAGAAACAAAGCAAAGAATATAAATGCATGTCTAAACACATTTCCTGAATATATGGAAACTCTCTGGTCTTTCTCCTCCCTAGGAAGATTACCGTCATCTTTAATATACACACCTTGCAAACGTCTGCAAGTGCTGCATTGAATTATTTAGTATGATTTAGCATGGCTGTTTGTTCTGTGTTAGACCTGTTTGGAATGAAATGAAAGAAAGGACGTAAGACAGACACAGAGGAGCACAATTATAGGCAAATCACACTAGGTTTCATTCATCATTCTTTGCTTTCATGCCAGGAACTATTTCAGCTTAGTTATAATATGCACATTATATTTATTTCAAGGAGATACAAAAACTCATATGATACATATCTCAATCCTTACAGAAATAAGAGTGAACTCGACACAAAAGCCTATGTCACATGCAATTGCACTGACACTTTAAAAAAAGAGGGATAGTGGTTTCCTAAAGGACATGTTATAAATATTCAATGTATAAGTAGGAAATAGGAAATCTCCCTTTGTATTTCATATTGGGCTTTACTCTGAGACAGCCAAGAAACTCGAAAACAAGTCATTTCAGGAACTGTGTGGGCCTCTTAGGTAATGCATTACAAGGGGATATGTTTAATTTGTATTACATAAATTACACACTATACAATCTAATATAGTGATTAAAAGCTTTGACTTTCAAGTTAAATAAACCAGGCTTTGAATGCTAGCTCCTACTCTCACCAGCTCTAAGAGCTTCTGCAAATTAATTTATTTCATTAAAGTTTGGTCATTTCAACTAAAAATGGGGATAATGTTAGCACCTACTTATAAGGTAATTATAAGAATTAAATGAAATAATGCATGAAAAATGCAAAGCATGGTGTGTAGCACATAGTAAGCATTTGGCAATACTGTGTCATTCAAGTTGCTGTTTTAATATCGAACTTGTACTGGGGTATGGCCAGTTCTCACATTTAACCATACTATCTCCATTTAGGTGAAAACCAATAAATAAGACTTTGCTAACTTCTTCCTGTACCACCAGCTGATAACTTCCAACGGCCCATTAGGGATTTTTCAGGTGGAAGTTACACTTGCACATCAAAGTTGCTATGTCTGAAGTCAGACTTATCATCTTCCACCTAAAAAGAGTCCTTGTAATTCACCAACTGTTGTTAAACTGGAAAAATCCCTTTGTTCTTAAAGATAGCTAGAGTCATAAATTTGATTTGATTCAATTACAGGCTAAGAAAAGTGAAAAACAGAACCATGTATACACATAGATAATCTGGTCATCACTATTAGTCATCCTATTTATATCATGACAGTAATCCCTAAAATGGGAAGAAAAAAAATTAAAAGCTTTTCAAAAGGTCAATCCAATTTAGAAATTTTTTAAATCAATACTTAAAGTCCTTAATAAATTACTTCCAAGTCTTAGATTTCTATAGACAACTAAAATTCTTTATCTCTATAGTACTTTAGAGTTTACCAAGATTTTTCTGATTTCTAATCTAAGTATCTAATAGAGAAAATGGAAAAAAGGGTCGTATGCCAAGTCCTCTCATAATATACTCTCTATCTAATAGAGAAAATGGAAAAAAGGGTTGTAGGGTTATCATTCTTGTTTTACATATAATAACACAGAGACAGTATTTTAGATTGGATTACGAGGCAAGTGCAATGCCGCTGATGAGGCGGCGTGAGCAGAGACCCAAGTGAAGTGAGGGACCACCCATGCAGCTCTCTAAAAGAAGAGCATTGCAAGGAGAGGGACTAGCAGGTGAAAAGGCCCTAAGATGGGCATGCTTGGTGTGGTGAGGAAAGAGCAAGGATGAGCATGGGGCTGGAGCAGAGGTAGCCAGGAGCCCTACAATGTAGGGCCTTGTAGGCAGTGGGAAAAACCTTGGAATCTTTACTGTGAATATCATCAAAAAGCTCTCAGCTACTAAGTAGAGTTCTGAGGCATGACTTTGAGTCTTCTGATTCAAAATCTAAGACGGTGACACATAGAAAGGGCTTTCTAGGCAAGCAGATAAGACCCTGGATGGCAGCTCCAAGTACCACCACAAAGCTCCACCATTTTGTCCTCAACCACACCAGCATCCAGCAAACCTAGAAACTCTCTGGTTTCAACTCTCCTATGAAACCAGCTCACACTCTCAGACATTTCTCTTTTCTCTCCTTTTGCTCAAACCTCCTCATGAGAACGGAAGGGCCAAGAGAGTGGTCACAGAAGAGGTGATTCTTCTCGTGCTTTCTCCTTCAGCTACTTGTCAAAATTTAATTTTAATCCAACCTCTGTCACACTTTCTAGTAACATAAGACAAGTCATTTTAACTTCTTTGTTTTCCTCTCTCTGCAAAATAAAGATTCCAATTCTATTGATATTTTCAAAAGCTGCTTTATCCCAGAAAAATGAGGTAAAACATGTATAGCTATTTTGGTCTCTTTTCTAGAAGGATGATATGTCAGCAAGTATTCATTAAGCAATTGTATGTTCCCAGCCTGTGTAAGGCTCCATGGAGCATAAGAAGAAGTAACATGCCTGAGCTCTGACTACAGAGAACTCAAAATTCTCTTCAGGAAAAGAGTAAGTCTCCGCAATCAATGACTAGAGCCTAAGGGTCTTAAAATTAAGAGAGGGATTTTGCCAGGTCTCTTAGGCTCTACTCCTTAATGGGGCTACTGGAATCAGTTGACATCTGATTGGGCTTCAGGCTTCTCTGAATTAATAAGCAGCTTTGGTACTCATTTCCCCCTTCAAGGTGTATAAACTCTTTGCTTTAAAAAATAATCATATTTGGCCTTACAAATAGAAAAAGGATGTCAAGGTCACTAGTCTTTTCAAGGAGATCAGGAACATAATGCATTTATGTTCTGTTCAACAAGGCAGACCAAGTGGCTGTTTTCTGGTGATTTCTGAGAAGACCCCTGTACCCACCCCCACCCTTAACCTTTCCCACTGGCCCAACACTATGTGCCTGTAATTTCCACTTTTTGAGTCACTTCTTTAGAATCAATATATTCTGTGTATTGCAAGTCCTTGTTAGAATGCAAGCAAGGAACTGATTAGCATGGATTGATATATCATTTTCAAACCAAGGAGAAAAGCCTTAGGAGACTCTAAATATGAAAGGTTTTGGAACAATAAGTAATGTTTGAGAGAACTAGAACAAAGGAACCCATGATCAGAGACCCTGAGACTTTCACGGACCAAGATAAAAACACCTATCTACTGGGTACAGAGCTCAGAGGAGAAAAGGAACATGAAGGGCAGATAAGAGCACTTAAGACCAACTCAGGCAACTCCCCAATGTGGTGTGGGTTGCTCTGGTGCTCTAGAACGAGACTTAACAACAGAAGTGACCTTGGAGATACCCTGTTTCAATTCCTCCACTTTGTGTGTAGAGAAAACACTGTCTGGGACATCTGAGTTACTCAATGTCACTCATTAAGTGACAGAATAACAATTAGAAATCTAGATTCCTGACTCCCACACCTGTTTTGCTAAGTTAAAATTAAAAAAAAAAAAAAATCGGTAGCTCTCAAGATTAGGATCTTTGGTTAGGGTTTTTCCAGATCCTATTTTCAAGGCTTTCAGTCTCTGAATTAAAGGTTCTTTTATTTTGGCTATTCTGAGTGTTTATTCAAGAAAAAGCTATTAGACAGGGCTCAAACTGGGATTAGCATGCAAAGAAATTTAAATCCTTGGTAGAGTATATCTCGAAATTCAGAAGTAGAAAAGTTCTCCTGGATCACAGGTTGGTGCAATATGCAGACACATTTCCTCTTTTCTTCCCACACTCTCATCTTAAAAATAATACCAGACAGTACTAGACATCAAAGACAGCCAGCTGAGACAGGAGGAAGTGACTGTTCAAACAGGGAGGGATTCAGCAAGGTAAGTCCCTAACAAATAAGCTCTGGTGATAAATGACACAAAGCCATCACCCAATTTATCAATGTCTCCAAAAACATACGGATCTAGCCCACAAACATCATGAAATGTTTTCCTGATAATGTTGGTGATTGATTCAATTTTGTACACAAATAGTGCTTGATAAAAACACCTAAAAAATAAAACATGTCCTACTTTTTTTTTTTTTCCAGCTCAAGGGAAGACACCATGGTACAATGAAAAGAAAATAATGTTTGAATTGCATAGATATGATTTTTTATTCCTGGTTCCAGGATAAAAGAAAGAGTATCAAATAGAAATACGAAAGGAGAAGCTATGAATTTTACTTGTTTTGCGTATCTATTTAGTATCATAGAGCACCTTGGTTAAGGTCAATGTTAAGGAGCTAAGACCTGGACTCAATACAGACCTAGTCCTTACTGACTATGTGACCATGAGCAAGATATTAACCTTACTCCTCTTGAAATAGTAATAATAAAAACCAACTTAAGAGAATTGTCATGAGGACTGAAATTGAAAAAAAAAAAATCACATGTGAAGCACCTAGCATAATGCCCAGCATAAAATAAGCATTTGACAAAAATATATTCTCTTTCCTTCAGGTGCTCTCATAGGAAAAACAATTATCTATATAAAATAATATAAGAAGTATTTGTTCATATATCCTAGCCCTCTAAATATCTTGTCAATTATTTAAAATTTTGGCTGTTTACATTTTTAAGATTTCTTGGTCCTTGAAAATACCATCGAGAAGAACAACACTTGGGATTTTAAGAGAAAAAACTGGAAGGCTTTCAATTTAAGATTGATGAAAGTGATGAGATAAAAATGTTGAATTCCTGAGTAGGAATAGGGGTTATAAGCAAAGTCAAAGATAAACAACAGACCGGAAGACAATGTTTGCAATGCAAGAGTTAATAGTCCTATTTTTATTAAGAGCTCCTACTAATTAAAAATACAAATGTCAGTGGAAAAATGGTCAAAATATTTGAATGGACAACTTACAAAAACTCTACAAATTGTCATTAGGCATATAAAAACATTCTCAACTCTTTTTTTTTTTTTTTAAAGATTTTATTTATTTATTTGACAGAGAGAGAGACAGCCAGAGAGAAAGGGAACACAAGCAGGGGAGTGGGAGAGGAAGAAGCAGGCTCATAGCGGAGGAGCCTGACGTGGGGCTCGATCCCAGAACGCCGGGATCACACCCTGAGCCGAAGGCAGACGCTTAACCGCTGTGCCACCCAGGTGCCCCCAACATTCTCAACTCTTAATAAGAAAAAAATACAAAATAAAACATAGAGTTATTATTTTGCTTATCAGATTAGCAAAATTAAATAAATTGATAGATAATATCCAGATCACCAGATTTAAAAGCCAATGAGAAGGCAATATTTTTGGAGGAAAATATGGTATTACTTATAAAACATTTAGATGCTTATACTCTTTGACCCAGCAATACAACTAGAGAAAGAATTACGGACATAATCAATGATAAGTGTACAAAGGTATTTGCTGCACTATTATTTGAAATATCCAAATCATTGGAAACAAATATCAATACTTAGGATGTGTTCAGCTGCAAGTAACAGTAAAAATTTCAAAGCAGCTAAAAAATAAGAAAGTTTTATTAACTCATGTGCCAAAAGATATGAAAGGACATCTTGAGTGTTGGTTAATTTATTGGCTCAGGGATATCATGAAGAACGATGGTTACCACCATCTTTTTCTCTGCTTGGCATGTAAACTTTGTTCTCACAATGACTGCACTTGCTAACATATGGTACCACCAATCCCTGCTTTATACCAACACTGAACAAAAGATGAACAGCCATCTTTTTGTAATCTATGGAAATGTCTTTCCAGGGGCACCTGGGTGGCTCAGTAGTTAAGCATCTGCCTTTGGCTCAGGGCATGATCCCAGGGTCCTGGGATCGAGCCCCACATCAGGCTCCTCCGCTGGGAGCCTACTTCTTCCTCTCCCACTCCCCCTGCCTGTGTTCCCTCTCTCGCTGGCTGTCTCTCTCTGTGTCAAATTAATAAATAAAATCTTAAAAAAAAAAAAAAGGAAATGTCTTTCCAAAAAGCTTTCTGTTTAAACACCCTCTTATTTCTCTTTGGCCAGAATCATATCATACATCCATTCCTAAGGAAATGCTTAGCTAGCAAAGAGAATGGGATTCCCTTACTTGGTTTAAGAAAGAACACAACTTTCTTAAGTGGGTAAGTGGGTCACCAAAACTACATTTGGGACCTACTTTAAAAGAATAGGACAGAGAATGACAGGGAGAAATTCTATACTTTGACTGAAAAACTGCTTATACAGTTAGTTACCTCCATTGAGTGAGATTGAGAGGTAAATGAATCAGAACAGGAAAGGTTATGTTGTGATAATAGATAGGCCCCGAATTTCAAAAGGTTAATGCAATAACACTATAGGTTTCCTTTCATTCAAGTCACAGTCTTGTTCAAGTCATCTGGCTCTCCTTGGCCACTCACTTTCCAAGTGACATTGCTTCTAACTTGTGGTCCTACTTAATCTCAAACACATCACCTCTAAAGTTGCTGCAGAAGTTAAAGAGAGTATGATGATGCACAGGGATTTCATAACCAGCCTTGGGAGTGGATTACATTATTTCCTTTAATACCCCATTGGCCAGAACACACAGTCCTTCCCCTAATTGCAAGAGAGGCTGGGGAAGGTAGTTTGTGTGCTCAGAAAAGGAAAACAAAATCCCAGTTTGGTTATATATAGCTTTGTCTCCATCAGAGGGGACTTTTTAAAAATGATTTTTCACCACTGTGGAAAACAGTATAGCAGTTCTTCGAAAAACTGAACGTAGAACTACCCTAAAATTCAGTAATCACACTACTGGGTATTTACCCCAAAAATACAAAAAAAAAAAAAAATTAATCTACAGGGATACAAGTACCCCTGTTTATCGCAGCATTATTTATAAGAGCCAAACTATGGAAGCAGCCAAAGTGCCCACTGATAGATGAATGGATAAAGAAGATGTACTATAAAGAAGATGTGGACTCTGTGTGTGTGTGTGTGTGTGTGCACACACGCGTGTGTGTATGTGTGTGATGGAATATTACCCAGCCATAAAAAATGAAATCTTGCCTTTTGCAACAACATGGATGGAGCTGGAGAGTAGAATGCTAAGTGAAATAAGTCATTTAGAGAAAGACAAATTCCATATGATCTCACTCATAGGTGGAATTTAAGAAGCAAAACAAATGAGCAAAGGAAATAAAAAGAGAGATAAAACAAGAAACAGACTCTTAACTATAAAGAACAAACTGATGGTCACCAGAGCAGAGGTGGGTGGGAGGATGCGGGAAATAGGCGATGGGGATTACAAAGTATACTTATCATGATGAAAAAAAAAATAAAATAGTTAAGATGGCAAATTTTATATTATGTATATTTTACCACAATAAAAATAAAATCACCCCCAAAAAGATTTTTCTTCTTTATACATTTGTCCTATTTTTAAAAATTTTTTTTGCAAATAACTATTATTACTTTGTAAATTAAAACAGTTATGTAAAAAAAGTGGGGGAAAGAGTCCCTGGTCATTCCTGATAAGTAATTTTACCTGGTTCTCATAATATTTAATTCCATTTTCCTTGTATGAAAATCCTCTTTTTTCTCCATCATGAGGCCTTTGATAGAGAGGGAAATTACAGTGGAGTGTCTGTAGGTTATAGATTCACCCCATAACATCTTAAAGTTCAAGCATTCAAAATCTGGGAGGTAAAGGAAATCAGGACATTCTAGACAGAAGTTCGAGGAACATACAGGGACATATGGGAACTGGACTTACTATTTTTTTTTTCTTTTTGGCTGTTTGTATTTTTGTTTACTTCTCTTTTTTATTTTATTTCTTATTGTGGCAAAATACACATAACAAAATTTACTAGTGTAACCACTTTTAAGCGTGCAATTCATGGGCATTAAGAATATTTATAGGGCTGCCTGGGTGGCTCAGTTGGTTGAGTGTTCAACCCTTGATTTCCACTCAGGTTTTCATCTCAGGGTCATGAATTCAAGCCCTGCATTGGGCTCCACGCTGGGTGGGGAGCCTACTTAAAAAATTAATAAAAAAGAGTATTTGCAGTGTTGTGCAGCTCTTACCACTACTCAGTTAACAGAATTTTTCATCACCCTACATGGAAACCCCATATTCATGAAGCAATCATTCCCCATTTCCCTCTCCTCTCAGCCTTTCATAACCACTAATCTGTTTTCTGTCTCTACAGATTTTGCCTTTTCTGGATATTTCATATAAATGCAATCACACAATATGTGGCCTTCTGTGTCTGGCTTCTTAGATGATTTAGCATGAGTCAGTTATGTGATCATCTGCTAGTTTATCTGAAACCAGTCCTGTTCAGAAAAGGGATTTATTTCAGTCTGTGGCCTTTCAAAACCATTTATTTTTCTCTACACAGAGTAGCTGGAAGAGGTAAACACACAAATAGGAAATTATAATAACATATGGTAAATGCAATGATAGATATTGTTTGGGAGGAATGCAATTATCCCAAATGAGCAGCCTCATAGGCATTTCATAGAGGTGATACCAGGTTTCTGTATTAATGGATTAAGAAATGTTAATAAAGCAAAGTGGTCTTAGGGAAAAGAAAGGAAAGCTATGCGAGATGAAAAAATATGTATATATTGAAAAAGACACCTTGAAATGCTTCAAGCAAATTGGCAGCTTAACAGGCCACTAAGTGAATAGTAACTCGGAGGCAAGGCCATGGGCCATGCGGGGTTAGAAATAGGGATGGTAACACTGGAAGAATTCACTACAGCAAACCTCCATGTCATCGCCATGATCACTGGGGCCAGTCTTTCACTCAAATCAGATCTCATCTCTCTCAAAATCTTCAGTCATTCTTATTAATTCACACACATTTTAATACTGAGGATTTTCTGGCTCATAATCTTCTTTATTCACATTTTATTTCTGGCTGCCACAAGCAGATATTATCTCCTTCAAGGCAGAGGCACATAGAAGACATTGCATTGAATCATAATGCAGTGTCACTATTTCTCACAAGCAAAGTAAAATCAAGCATATGGGAAAGATGGTGAGGTAGATATCTTTCCTTTTAATAAAAAAAAACAGTAAATAATGTGATAATTCTTAGTCTAGGCAAGGATGACGATTAGTAACAAAACTAAGCAAGTGTGACCAGTACTTGTTTCAGGATTTAATGTGGCTTCTTGCCTGTGCAACACACCCTTTTCCTTTGGTAACTTCAATCTGCCTATACTCCCTTCATTTCCTATAGTTTTGCTTGTTCCATCCATCAAGACTTTCCCCATCCTCAGGCCAAAGCATGCAAAGATGAGCTCAGTTGGCTCTGCCACCCAGATCCAGGAATTTCTTGCGAACTAAAGGACTGCCTTTCTCAGGGCATCTTTGGAATGATTCAGTATCATTATATTTGCTTTTAGGACTCAATCTTTGGGGAGGGCTAAGTTAACAGGCTGACTTGGGATTACATGCAACCTCTCTTGACTATTCATATCCTAGTTTATTCAAACCTACAGAGACCATGTAGGGTTACATTCAATGCTAGAGAAATGGTCCCACTAAGGTCCCAGTAACTCTGTACCCCTCTGTACCTTTACCACCAACTCTTGCAAAAATTAAAAATCACCTCCATCTCAACCTCCCTCCATGACCTTAAACCGAAACCAATAATTTCTCTGTTCGTTAGTCAAATTTATATCTACTGGTTAAAAAAAATAAAAAAGGAAAAGTCATTGTTGTATGTACAACTACATTGGGGTCATTTTGCACGATGATTCTGAAAGATGCATCCATCTTTTTAAAAGAATTAACAATCATCCCCAGCACATGGTACCCAGCTTCTTTTAAGTGGACTTTTAAGATAAAGGAAACAAAGAAAGTAAGACCTAGTCTTTCTTCTGAGGAACAAAGAAATGCAGAAGAGCCATATTCTTGGAGAAGTAGGAAAACATGCAGGAAGGAATGTGGAATCTTACCACAAATAATAGATTCAGGTAGCTCAAGGATAATATTTTCTTTTAAAAATATTCATTATACTCGCCTGGAGAACCAAAAACCATTGTTGTTTGGCCAAACAAATCAGAGGAAGAATGTTGGATTTCATACAACCCATTTCCCTATGCACATAATACTAGATAACCAAAATAAACATTAAAAAATACCCATCATGTTTTAGGTACCCAGAAAAGGTAATGCGTAAGGAACTCTACAGCTGAAAAGGGGGAAAATAAATTAAAAAAAAAAAAGACAATTGGATTTTATATTATTATTATTAGGGGCTGGAAGGACGAGGTTTGGACAAGTGGTATCCACATTACCTACAATTGCCACAAACAGAAGGTATCATATGTTGGGTACTATGGCAGGTAAGAGAACAGGCTTTGGAGCTGGGCACACCCAGGTTTGAATCTCGAACCTCCTATTCACTTGCCTTCAGACAAGTTTCTTAATCTTTCTAAACTGCATTTTCCTCTTTGTAAAGTGGAGATAATAATACTTTGTAGAGGAATTTTTTGTTGCTTTGGTTGTTGTAGTCAGTTACTGTTGTGGTAACAACTGGTACCTCATAGCGTTTTTGTGAGGATTAAATGAGATAATATATACATATACTTGTACCTACAAGGTCAACAAATATTTGTTACTGTGATTACAATATGTTTGGGCGCCGTATATCAGGTCGAACATCTAAATAACTCCAAGCCAATACTGCCTTTCTTAAGTTATTTTTCTTACCATTAACAGGAAGATTGGCTTCTTATTTTCCTTTGTCCCTTCTATCAATACTATGGCTTTCCAACACTTTGCAATAAAAGATGAACTAATCTAGTATTGAGACATCAGAAGTGGCCTTGGCCTCCATTCTCCAAACAACCTTCTGACGACTCCTCTAAAACACAGAGCAACAAAGAATGGAGGACAGAAAACACAGCAGGCATGGATAGAATTTATGAAAAACAAGAACAAAAACACGGTTTGTTTGATATAAGGAAGAATTTTCTAACAACCAAGGCTGCTAAAATACAGAATGGGCATCCAAAACCTGATAGATTCTTATGGTTTAAAGGGACTTCAGAGGCTATTTCTCAGTTGTCTCGGTTTGAATTCTTTCTATACTATCACTGAAGAGATACTCGATGTTTCCTTCTTTAGCACCTCTGAGAAATGCTTAAGCACAGGAAACTCACTTACTCCCCAAGAATGACATCCCACTTTGAGAAAACTTTTCCAGGGGTCAGCAAACTTTTTTTTTCACTAAAGGAGCAGACACTAAATACTTTTGGCTTTGTGGGCCATGAATAGTCTCCATTGCTGCGTCTGCTGCTTCCCCAATAACCCTTTGAAAGTAGAAAAACCATTCTTCACTCACAATCAGTTATGACTCGAAAGTTTGTGTCTCCCCAAAATTTATGTGTTGAAACCATAACCTCCAATGCAACAGTATTTGATGGGGTGTGAGGGTGGAGCCCCAGTGAATGGGATTAGTGCCCTTATAAGAGAAGGCATGAAAAAGTTTGCTGCTTCTCTCTCCCTCAGGCATGTGAGTTGACGAGGGGGAGAGACGGCCATCTATAAACCAGGAAGTGGGTCCTTACCAGACAACAGGTCCATCAGCACCCTCATTTTGGACTTTCCAGACTCCAGAACTGTAACAAATAAAGGTTTATCATTTAAGATGCCCCATCTGTGGTCTTCTGCCATAGCTGCCCAAAGTGACTAAGACGCAGCCCATACAAAAACAGGCCATGAAAACAGTATGGAGTGTCCTCAAAATATTAAAAGTAGCACTACTGGGGCGCCTGGGTGGCTCAGTCATTAAGCATCTGCCTTCGGCTCAGGGCATGATCCCAAAGTCCTGGGATCAAGCCCCGCATCAGGCTCCCTGCTCCCCTGGAAGCCTGCTTCTTCCTCTCCCACTCCCCCTGCTTGTGTTCCCTCTCTCGCTGGCTGTCTCTCTCTCTGTCAAATAAATAAATAAATAAATNAATAAATAAATAAATAAATAAATATCTTAAAAAAAAAATCTGAGCCCTATTCCAGCCCCGAAGGGGGGGTAGAGCAGCACTACCATATGATCCAGCAATTCCATCTCTGGGAATATATCCAAAGGATATATAAACACTAACTTGAAAAGATATCTTCCCCATCCCACCACCACGTTCATGGCAGCCTTGCTTACAATAGCCAAGACATGGAAACAATTTGAGCGTCTTTTTTTTAATGAAATACTTTTTTAAATAAATTCAATTAATTAACATATAGTGTATTATTAGTTTCAGAGGTAGAGGTCAGTGATTCATCAGTCTTACATAATACCCAGTGTTCATTACGTGCCCTCCTCAGTGTCCATCACCCAGTTACCCCAATCCCCCACCCTTTCCCCTCCAGCAACCCTCAGTTTGCTTCCTATGATTAAGAGTCTCTTATGGTTTATCTCCTTCTCTGATCTCATCCTGTTTTATCTTTCCCTCCCACCCCTATGATCCTCTGCTTTGTTTCTTAAATTCCACATATGAGTGAGATCATATAACCGTCCTCTCTGATTGACTCATTTCGCTTAGCATAATACCCTCTAGTTCCATCCATGTCATAGCAAATGGCAAGATTTCATTTTTTTTTTTTTGATGGCTCAGTGGTATCCCATTGTGTGTGTGTGTGTGTGTGTGTGTGTGTGTGTGTGATATATCACATCTTCTTTATCCATTCATCTGTTGATGGACATCTGGGCTCTTTCCATAGTCTTGCTATTGTGGACATTGCTGCTATAAACATTGGGGTGCAGGTGCCCCTTCGGATCACTACATTTGTATCTTTGGGGTAAATACCTAGTAGTATAATTGCTCAGTCATAGGGTAGCTCTATTTTCAACTTTTTGAGGAAGCTCCATACTGTTTTCCGAGTGGCTGTACCAGTTCGAATTCCTACCAACAGTGCATGAGGGTTCCCCTTTCTCCTCATCTTTGCCAACATCTGTTGTTTCCTGACTTGTTAATTTTAGCCATTCTGACCACTGTGAGGTGGTATCTCATTGTGGTTTTTGATTTGTATTTCCCTGATGCTGAGGGAGGTTGAACATTTTTTTATGTGTCTGTTGGCCATTTGTACATCTTCTTTGGAGATATGTCTGTTCATGTCTTCTGCCCATTTCTTGATTAGATTATTTGTTCTTTGGGTATTGTGTTTGATAAGTTCTTTATAGATTTTGGATACTCGGCCTTTATCTAAGACATTTGCAAATATCTTCTCTCATTTTGTCAGTTGTCTTCTGATTTTGTTGACTGTTTCCTTTGCTGTGCAAAAGGGAAACAACTTAAGTTTATATCTGTGAATGAATGGATAAAGAAGTTGAAGTATGTGGAATGGAATGTTATTCAGTGATTGAAAAACAAGAACATCTTATCATTTGCAACAATATGGATAAAGTTTGAAGGCATTGTGCTAAGTGAAGTAAGTCAGGCAGAGGAAGACAAATACTGTATGATTTCTCTTATACGTGGAATCCAAACACACACACACACACACACATATATACACACACCAGGATCAGATTTGTGGTTATCAAAGGCAGGGGGTAGGGAGAGGAGGAATTGAAGGAAGGTGTTCTAAAGGTACAAATTTCCAGTTACAGGTAAGTACTAGGGATGTAATGTACAACATGATGATTCTAGTTAGTGCTCCTGCATGATATCTAGGAAAAATTATAACGAAAGTAGATCTAAGAGGGGTGCCTGGGTGGCTCAGACGGTTGAGTGTCTGCCTTCAGCTCAGGTCATGATCTTCGGATCCTGGGATTGAGCCCCTGGTCTGGCTCCCTGCTCTGTGGGGAGCTTGCTTCCCCCTCTCCCTCTGCCTCTGTGCGCGCTCTCTCTCTCTCTCGCAAATGAATAAATACAATCTAAAACACACACACACACACACACACACACACACACACACAAAACAAAGAAAGTAGATCTAAGAGTTCTCATCACAAGGAGATTTTTTTTCTTCTTTTTATTGTCTCTATATGAGATTATGGAAGTTATCTAAACCTGTTGTGGTCATCATTTCACAATATGTATAAATCAAACCATCATGCTGTATACCGTAAACATATATAGTGATTTTTGTCAATTATTTCTCAATAAATCTGGAGAAAAAACAAAACAAAACAAAAACAAAACCACGCCATGGGCAAAAATCCTACTTGCCATTGTTTGCCAGCTCCTGTTCTAAAATGTGATGATTCTTCTCAGTATTTTTTAAAAAATATTTTATTTATTTATTTGAGATAGAGTGAGAGCGAGAGAGAGAGCACAAGTTGGGGGGCGAGGGGCAAAGGGAGAGGGAGAAGCAGGCTCTCCAGTGAGCAGGGAGCCCAACGCGGGGCTCAATCCCAGGACCCTGAGATCATGACCTGAGCCAAAGGCAGACACTTAACCAATTGAGCCACCCAGGCACCCCCCCACCCTTTTTCTTTTAAAGATGTTATTTATTTATTTGAAATAGAGTGAGAGAGAGAGCACAAGTTAGGGGGGAGAGGCACAGGGAGAGAGAGAAGCAGGCACTCCACCGAGTAGGGAGCATGGATTCTTCTCAGTATTAAGCCCAAATCTGCCCCCTCAATGTTTCCATCCCTTAGTCCTAGTTCAGTATAAGAAAATATAATACAATCTATCCTTGAACTTCTACTTAGCTTATTCTGTCAACTTTATGGGATACATACGTACTATGATTATCCCATTTTACAGACAGGGAAGTGGAGACTTAGAACTTGCTCTAAGTTACACAGCTCATTACAGGGGGTATTCAGGATACAACACCTAGAGCTTCAAGAAACTCCTTCCACCCTGATGTCTTACCTCAGCCCCCCAGGGAAGCACAAAGACATCAGACTCCTCTTTTGGCAGTTCTTGCAACAGCTGTCAAAGCTCACAAAATATTCTCCTCTTCATGGTAAATATTGTCTAATTCCTACTGCTTAAATAATATAGTTTTAAATCTCACCATGGTGTTCATTTCCCTTTAAGTAAGGTCTTTTTCAAGTTTGTTCCCCCACTTAATAGCTTCAGCCAACACTAATCTCTTTCCATCTATCAATTATATCAAATTATATCAATATAATTTTTCTCCATACCTAGTATGTAGAATATGGATTTATGAATATAGGCATTTGGGCACAGGATTATAATAATTATTCAATTCTCTCTGTCTGTCTTTTTCTTTCTTTCTTTTTTTTAATGTGGTGCTTGAACTCATGACTGTGAGATTGAGACCTGAGCTGAGATCAAGAGTCTGACACTTAAACTGACTGAGCCACCCAGACACCCCATCTGCCTGTATTTTTCATGTGCAAGGCACATATATTCAAAATTTTATTTTGTTCTGTCTTAATTTTCATGAATTCTGTGTAAGTTTTCTCTCCTCTAAATTCATGTAAATTCTTTTAGATGTGTGATGGAAAAAGCAAAATCATCCTTTAATTACTAAAGATGACTCAAAATTGGATAAAAGATCCTCAAATCACAACCATTTTCAGAGAGAAAATAACTGAAGAAGGCCATACCCAAGCATGGTTGGTAGCCTCTGAGATGGCCTTCACTGAACCCCACCTCTTGGCATAGTGGTAACTCATGCCTTTGCGTACGTAACACCTTCCCTGACTGTGGCCTGGACCTAATGACTGCTTCTAATAACTAGAACACAGCACAAGCGATGGGATGTCACTTCCAAGGTTGGTTACACAAAGACTGACTTCCACCTTGCTAGATCTCCGTTTTTCTCTCTCTCCTTACCCCCTCTCTGAGTCCTCTATTACTCTCTCACATTCTTGCCCCGATGGAGCCAGCTGTCATGATGTGAACTTCCCTGTGGAGAAGCCCACGTGGCAAGTAACTGAGGCTCACCTCCAGCTAAAACCAGCAAGTAACGGAGGCCCTCAGTCTAACAGCCTAGAGGGAACTGAATCTGAACAATAGCCATGTGAGTGAGCTTGGAAATGGACCCTTCCCCAATCAAGTGTTGACAACACCACAGCCCCTAATGCTTTGATTACAGCCCACGAGAAACCCCGAGCTTGAGTCTAAGCTGTGTCTTGATTCCTGATCCCCAGAAACTATAAGATAATAAATGACTACTAGTGTAAGCTGCTATGTTTCAAAGCCATATCCTACACCATAATAGATAACTAATATAATAAGTATTTGGTCTTACCAAAAGTAATGAGACTGCTTAGTGGGTAAGGGGTTTCCTTTGGGATGATGAAAATGTTCCGGGGGTAATGGGGACACAACGTTGTGAATGTACTAAATGACACTGAATTGTAAACTTCAAAGTGGTTGATTTTGTGTCTGTGAATTTTCCCTAAATATTTTTTAAAAAGGAAGCAGGACAAGACAAAGAAATTAGGAGGAAAAATAGGAAGATAAAAGGAAAAGTTTATGTAAGGACACCCACAAGAAAAACAATGCATCACAAAGAATGAAAACTATGATCAAAATTTGGTACCAAGTTACTCAATGTAATAAATCTGCGGAGCCCAATGTAGAAACCCCGGGGCTCAGGGGAGGGCAAGATGGACATAAGGAGCTGGAATTTATAAGGCGGCAGCAAATGATAAAAAAGGTTTTACTGTGAGAGAAGGAAATAAGATGAGGGGTATGAAGGTGCTGTTCTCTTAATACATAATTCTAGGATGATTTATCCCTTTAAATTACATAAATGTATAATTTATTTCAAAAGTAAACTTTAAACAGCCAAAAAAGAAAGTAGTAAAAAGATTTTAATTTTAAAACTCAAGCAAACATTTGTGCAGCTAAGGGTAGAATTAAGGGTAGCTACATTTGAACTTGTTTTTTTTTTTTTTTTCCCTCATGTACCAAAAGCCACCAAGGTACACTCTGCAATCAGGCATCCAATTCACAAACAGAAACTAGAACTGCTTTTCATAACGAGGGAAGATGTTACACGTGCTGTGGGAAGAGACACTTGCTTAAATTATTTTACAATTAGGAAAATATTTCTTTGTCACGGCATGTATTTAGATTGCCCTGTCTCTGAGACTTAGTGTTTGCTTTTGGGAAATGTATGTGCAACTTGTACCCAGGGTGTTCACACCAGCACCCCTCCTGCCCTTCCCCACGTTGCTTTTCTAGTTCAGTGCTTCTTAACTTTGTGTTGTAGAATCCGGGTCTCACAATTAGAAATTCTGATTTGGCTGGGCTGGAATATGGCCTGGGCACTGGGGAGAAACAGGCCATTGTTTCTAAACAGAACAGAGAAATAAGACATATCTGTGTTCTAGACTGTAAGAAATTAGAATTTGGGAAATACAGCTCTGAGAATGCCTCTGTTCCAATACATCCTGGAAATACGTCCTGGAAATGTGGGTGGGATTGACGAAAAACACTAGGGCCAAATCAATGTCTGTGAATAAAAGGGGGTGTGGGAGGATGAAGTCTCAAACTGCAGGTTGGATGAAAGGGGCATAGTGCTGAGAATAGGACAACACGGCCAGGCAGTTTGGTGTGTCCGAGTAGGGACTTTCCAGTGAAAGAGATAATTTATGGTGCTTTCTCCTTAGAGTGTCCACACTCTATGTGCACAGAAATATTTACTTCATAACAAGCCCTACTTATGTCTCCACCCAAAATCCCCCATAATAGTCTTTTGTGACTGATTCAGAAAGTGACCATCTCACGTTTAGAGACAAATCACCAAAGATGGTGTTGTGGGCTGAACCCAAAGTTCATATGTTAAAGTTCTAACATGTGGTATCTCAGAATGTAACCTGATTTGGAGATGGGTGCTTTATGGAGTTATTCAAGTAGAAGTGAGGTCCTATTAGAGTGGGCTGTCCAATATGACTATTGGCCTTATCATAAGGGGAGATTTAGACACAGAGATAAGCATGGATGGAAGACAAAGATAGGAGACAAAGTACAGTGCCAGGTACCAGCCGCTCAGAGAAGCTGGAACAGATCTCTCCCTCACAGCCCTCAAAGGGAGCCAACACTGCCATTCCCTTGATTTTGAACTTCCAGCCTCCAGAATTGTGAAAAAAAATTTTTTTGTTGTGTAAGATACCCAGTTTGTGGTACTTTGTTATATCAGCCCTAGAAAACTAATACAGAGGCTACTGGCCTTTCCTTTAGGGTGAGAGGGCTTTTATTCAGAACTACAATTCCTGTTTCTTTGAGGGGGCAGGAAATGTAAGATTATCCCTACAATGAGCCAAATGATTTATTCCAATGTAATAAAAAAAGTCATGCCCCTCCCCCAAAGAATTCAATTTGTAATATCAAAATGTGTCCTTATAGTATAATGGGAAATACATATTTGGCCTTTGTTCCCAGTTCCTGTACATGGATCCTGAAACCCTTGGAATTTCCTGAGTAACAGGAGTGCCTTTTGATATTCATAATGAGTATCTCTCAACCATACCCCAGTTTATGTTAATAAGGTGACTCTCGCGGACCCCAAGATAGCATCAGGATGGGGGCTGCTCTTCAAAGAGAACAAGGCATGACTAGAGGGTCAGGACTTTCAGCCCCACTCCTGACCTCTAGGGACATAAGAGGGGTTAGAGATTGAGTTTAAGCACCAGTGGCCAGTCACTTAATCAATCATGCCTACGTAAAGAAACCTCCATAAAAACTCCCAAACAATGGGATTCAAACAGCATCCAGGTGCTAGGACAGCGGCATGCCGGCGAAGGGCATGGAAGATATATGCCCCTTCCCCCACACCTTGCCCTGTGAGACTCTTCCCTTTGGCTCTTCCTAACCTGTATCCTTTATAATAAACCCAAAATAGTATGTAAAGTGCCTTCCTGGATTCTGTGAGACATTCTAGGGAATTAACAAACCTAAGGAGGAAGCTGCCGGAACCCCTGATTTTGTACCAAGTCAGCCAGAAGTGTGGGTAACCTGCTACCTGACATTTGCAACTGAGTCTGAGGCGGGAACAGTTTGGGACGGAGCTCTAACCCTGCAGAGCCTGATGTTAACCCCAGGTAGTCACTAGCAGGCTCCAGTGAAATTGTCAGAAACCCAGCTGATGTTTGGAGAACTGGAAAACTGTAAAGTCACAAACATCTATGTCCTTGAGGGCAAATAAGAAGATTATGGCCATATTACTACTCACTCATTCACTTACCCTTTAAGGGACACCTACCACATCAGAGTCTCTCGTTGCTGCCCCTATAACTCAATGGGATGCCAAGGAGGGGACAACGGGCTTCTCAGGGATCGCAGCCACCGATTCCTCAAGAGTCCCCCAGGAGCTCGTACCCCATCTTCAGCTTCCAGTTTGCTATAAAGCCTCCTTGAAGCCAGCTCGCTCTCCTTAGCAGCCTCTGGCTGGGCTGCAGCTGAGCACAGACAGGAAGAGTGGGAGAGCGTGGGTGAGGTCAGGAAGGAAACCAACCTGGCTTCAGCCCCCACCAGCTCTTCCTTTCTTCTCCCTCCTACTCTGGTGCTTCAAGGCCTTTTTTCTCACTTTGGACAAGAAATAAAGGTAGCATGAAGTGCAAATTACTGGTTGGCAGCCACTGCAGTTTTTGTCACCCACAATTCTCATTCCCAAGCCACTTAGATTTCCCTGGGCCACGTCAATTTCCTCCCTCCTCTTCCGTCTGCTAATCCTACAAGAGCACACCACCCCCGATCCACACGCAGCCCCAGAAGCACAAAACGTAAGCCCTCTGCCTTCCCTGCTTCTCGCTCTTCTGTTCTTTGACGTGCTGGAGTGGGACACTGTGAGTTGCTTTGCTACTTTTCTCCCAACTTTCCCCTGTGGTTGGCGCAGATGGAGAACCATACCGAATGGGCTTAGGTTTGGGCCAGGTATGGGTTCAAACTCCCTTGTGCTCATACCTGTGAGTCCTGTATAAGTTACTTAAAGCCTCTGAACTGGTTTTCCTTCTGTAAAATGCAGATTTTAATCCAATGAGCTGATATGCAGGCAGGTTTCATTTGATTGCCGGCTAAGTTGGAGACGGTCACTTAATATAATTACAGAAACCCATTGAGGTCATATAACTTTTGGAGAACTGAAGAGAACCTGAGAACTTAAACTATACTAAAAATGCAATTCACTATTTTTATCTTCACAATAAATTAATGTGAATTAATAAATTAATTCAGATTCATTAAATCTGAATGGAGTATAGTCTACAGGCAAGAAGGAATACTTTAGAATTGCATATTCAAACCCCCTCACCCCCAATGTTCAGATGGTTATATTAGAGCACAGTGGCTCCATGCCCAGACGTCTGCAAAGGGATTTTCCTTTGTTCCTCCTTAGGAAGTTTCCTTTGTAAACTTTAACGTGCAAAGTATTTTATAGGTTTATACACCAAAAATCAAGTATTAGGTACTCTGTGGGTTATAAAGGGAATTTTTGGAGTAATTCTGACTGTACTCAATTTACCTTATACAATGATTTAGAATTCCATTTTTTTAGTAAATCTTTATCCTATTATTTTTACATAGCACAAGCAACTGAAATATAAATATTCTAGCTTTTCAGTATTTCATGTTTTTTAAATATCCATAGTAATATATTCTTACAATGTGTAAAAACACTATAAAAGAACAGATAAGCAAATCTGCGGGCTGCCACCACTCTCAACTACTCCCCACCAACCCACATGCACACACACCCGCACACATATGCACACACAGCTTGTTGTGTAACCTTTCAAACCATTCTCTCCATCAAATTTATACATACATATGTACACATTCATAGGATTTATGTTGTTGCTATTAACAAAATATAATTACAGTATACATATTACTGGGCAATGTGGACTTTTTACACTTACTTATATAGATTAAAAATGCCCAGTAGTAGATATAGCTCTAACTTGACCTATTTTCTAGATTTTATGCACATATTCACATATATTGAGTATTTTGTACACACAGGTTCATATCAAATATTTTAAGAAACATTTTGTTGTCTTTTTCTCCTAATTTTATTTTTTATTTCTCCACGCCTTCCTTATCCTTTCCTATCTTCATATTCAATCTACTAGTCATAAGTTTAAGGATTTTACCATATGGTTTTGTGTTTCTAAGACTGTCCTATTTACATCCTTTGTTCACAATTCTGAACTATGTTTTCATGTCAGTTTGAGGCCTATATATTCTTTGTATTCCATAGATTTTAAAATGTTGTCTACATTTGTGTTACAAATACATTTTGCAAATCTATGGTCTGTCATCCATTGACTTTGGTATATTCTGCCATATATATATATGTAAATAATGTCTGTCTTTTATACTTTCTGGATTTCTTTCTTTCTTTCTCCCTTTCTTTCTTTCTTTTTCTTTCTTTCTTTCTTTCTTTCTTTCTTTCTTTCTTTCTTTCTTTCTTTCTTTCACCCTTTCTTTCTTTTTTCTTTCTTTTTTTTTTAGAGAGAGAGAGAGAGTGGGTGGGAGAGGGGGTGGGGAGTAGGGGCAGAGGGAGAGGGAGAGAGAGAGAATCTTAGGAGGCTCAATCTCATGACCCTGAGGTCATGAACGACCTGAACTGAAATCGAAAGTTGGACGCTTAATTGACCAAGCTACACAGGCCCGCCCCCTACTCTCTGGATTTCTTGTCCAGGTTTAAAAGCTCTCTCTCATCTATAGGTAGCAAATGTAACCTCCTAGATTTTCTTCGAAGATTCTTATTTACTTCCTTTAAAAAATATTTATATTTAAGTCTTTAATCCAGCTGGAATTTATTTTCATATATGGTACAAGATGAGACTCCTACTTCATTTTCTTCCAGATGAACTAAAATGTCACCTGTGCTTAAATAAACTATCTTTTTTCTTAATGAAATTCAGGGCCAAGTTTATTATATCTTCAAAATTCATAAATATTAGAACTTATTTTTTGATTCCCTATTTTATTCCAATGATCTATTTATCCATTTAAATGCCAGAGTTCTATAGCACCTTTTAATGTCTGTCAAGGCAATATCCCTATCGTGATATTTCTTTTTTACACTTCTCTTGGCTGTTTTTGTTATTTAGTCTTCATAAGAACATCCTTTATGAAATTCCCCAAAATTCTTCTTACAATTAGAATTGACATTTTTATTTATTAAAATTATCATGTAAAAACATGGCATGTCTTTCTAATTGCATGAATATCCTTTTATGCCTTTCAATAAGAACTTAATTTTTTTCTATAAGTTTACTATTAAATTTTCCCATTAAATTCTGATGCTTTTCTTCTTAAATTCATTCCTAAGTATTTTATCATTTTTGCCACTATTAAGAATGAAATATTTTTCTACTTTTATTTTTAGTTACCATTATTATGGAGGAAATCCACTGCTTTTTATGTCTTTATCTTACATAATCTTTATCTTATATTAACATATAAGATAATATATACCTTTCTTATATAAATGACTTCTTTGACCTAATTTTCCTATTAATTCTTATTAATGTTCTATATATAATGTATTTATTGATTTTTCTACTTACAGAGTTTTTCACCAGTAAAAACAAATATGTTTATTAACTTTTTTTACAAAATCTTGTTTTGTTTTAATTGAACTGTTTTTCATATTTGACCATTTAGGATATTTATAATTATTTGGGGTGCTGAGTGTAAACAATTATTTCATATTCACTTTTACCATTCATATTCATTTTACCACTTACAATTATCTGGGTTTTAAAAATCAATGTTAATAATCTCGGGGCACCTGGGTGGTTCAGACGGTTAACCGTCCAACTCTTGGTTTCAGCTCAGGTCATGATCTCAATGGGTTGTGGGCTCAGCGCTCAGTGGGGAGTCTGCTTGAAGATTTTCTCCTTTTGCCCCTCTCTGAAAAAAAAAAAAAAGCCTTTTTAAAAAATCAATATTAATAACCTCTGACAATTAAAGATGAATAAGGACTGAAAGTCTACTTTGCCACAGATTGTATGTTAAAATAAAAATAATTATACAATCATTTATTAGCAATCAGGAACCAAAATAGTCACACACTCTGTATTTCTAAACTCAGTGAAGCCCAGCAGCTCTTCAACTTGTAGGCACTCCAAAGGATACTTGGCTTGGAAACTTTACCCCTTCACAAATAGAACAAATATTCTGAAGGTTGGGATCCACTAATCCTCTAGTCAGATTAGGCAGAAAACAGAGGCTCAGATGGCATTGTAAATATAGAGGGCTGCTCTGATGAGGGTAGGCGAAGAACTAAGGCTCCAACCAACAGCTACGTGAAGGAACCATTTGAAACTGGATCCTCTGGCCCTGTTCAAGCCTTCGGATGACTGGTTCCTGACAATACCCTTACGTCATGAGAGACCCTGAGGATTAACCATCATGCTAAATTTCTCTAAAATTCCTGACCCACATAAACGATGAGATAATATGTTTGTTGTTTTAGGCCCCCAAGTTTTGGGTTAACTTTTCATGCAGCTGTAGATCACTAACACAACATATATAATATACTTTTTAAAATATGTTCCATCTTACTCTATGTTAATTCATTTTAATTTGGTGTTTTTATATTTGTAGCTTGTTTACAAGTAGAACTGCTTATTAATTTGGGACACGTACTCTACTTTTCTTTTTTTCTTTTTTTTTTTTTTTTTAAGATTTTATTTATTTATTTGACAGAGATAGAGACAGCCAGAGAGAGAGGGAGCACAAGCAGGGGGAGTGGGAGAGGAAGAAGCAGGCTCATAGCGGAGGAGCCTGATGTGGGGCTTGATCCCATAACGCCGGGATCACGCCCTGAGCTGAAGGCAGACGCTTAACCGCTGTGCCACCCAGGCACCCCCGTACTCTACTTTTCTAATGTACTAATGGTTCCCTTCTTTATCCTGGCAGTTACAACCAAGCCCATTATTTCTCTATTAATATTAATTTTAGCTCCAAAAACCGTTACCAAGTGATCTATTCTTCTACTACTTCCCTCCATCGCCCATGCATCCCTTAGGATAAGACTTTAGATTCCCCATTCTTCCTACCCCCACTCACAGATTCTGTGTCTACCCTGCCACCCCTCAAGCACCTCATTTCCATCTCTTAGGATTTACTTGTTGTTAGCTGTGGTCCACTCTCCAGAATTTTCCTCTTATAAAATAATCAGATGATGCATGCTTTAAATCCTTTCGTATCTACAGATATTTTTCTTTCATCACGCTAGTGGAATGGCATTTCGGCTGCTTATGGGGTCCATGGCACTTCTTTCTAAGTAGTCTGTGGACATCATTTTGTACTCAGCAACTCCTCACTCTACAGATGAGAAGTCCAATGCCAACCTGAATTTTTTAATTAACCTTCAAAATAACCTGTTCTTTCTACCTGGAAGTCTCTACATTTTTTTTCTTTATCCTTGGACTTAAGGAATTTTATCAGGACTCACTCCAGTGTGCCTCAGTATCTCAGGTCTTCCTTCAGTTTAGGAAGTTTTTCTTCTGTTATTTGCTTAATTTTTACCTTTCTTCCAAATCTCCTTGTTTTTCCTTTTGGAACTATTATTATTTGCATGTTAGGTCTCCTGTGACTCTAATTCTCACCTTTCCCTCTTGACATCAATCTCTTTTCAGTTTGACTAGATAGTCTCTGAAGAGTTCCTTCACGTATCTTCCCAGCTTCTAATTTGAATCTCAGTAAGGACTGTTTTCTCCTTCAATTTATCTGCTGATATTTTACTTAAAAAATAATGTGACCTAGTTCCCCAAGTCACTTCTGTGCTATAATGAATCTCCTTATCTGCTCTTGTTTTATTTCAGTTGCTGCTCACATCGTCCACCAGCTCTACCGTGGGCCGGGGCTGCTTCTCCTGTTGTGCTTGCTCTTCTCTCTCTGGGCATTGGGAATGTTCCACGTCTGCTTATTTGGGACCAGCTGCTGGACCCCAAGTAGCATGGTGGCTTCTGCTCCCCCTGAGACTATACATGGATGTAGCAAGCATATTTTCTGACTCCTGTCTGATCACCTGAGGAAGACTATCTGCTCCTTGGTCTCTTCAAGCTTTCCAGTCTCAGAGGTGGAGTGGGATCAGCTCATTTGCTCAGTTTTTCCTCAGGTGATCACAAATGACGGATCAATACTGACCCATCCCAGGATCTGGGCCTGGTTCAAATCTTCACCCCAGTGCTCATCTGTCCTGGTCCCCCGCTCTCGTCACATCCAACGCATGGCAAGCCCTGCAAAATCCTCTCATTCCCATCCTCCAGGGTCTGGCTCCCGTCTAGCCCCAACAGCCATTTGGCTCATGAGGAGAAAGAATTAAAGTTGAATTTGGGAATTCAGCAGATGGCTTAGCCATCATGTTTTCAGAATTCCTTCCTGTCTTTAGAACTTATTCCTTAACTAAGTTGTGATGCTAATCTGTGTCTAACATCCCGACCCCCAAGTATCTATTTACAGCCTCTTTTCTGCATGCAAGCAGACCATTTTTGAATGTTGCCTATAATTAGGATATTTCTGATATAAGCCATATTGCAAGGACAGATGATAGCTGTTGCCGATATATGGGAAGATCAATAAAAAACATTTCACTTTTCCTGGCCTCAGTTTTGAATCAAATGGAAAGTAAAACAAAAGAGTAAGACAGATGGAGATACCAGTAGCAACTTAATTACTGATTTAAGAACATGCCTTACACATTTTGGGAGCTCGTTTCTAAAAAGACACTTCCCCACACACACCTCTTTGAACCCCTGCCTAGTATGAACATCCCTGTGTTGCCATCCCTAATCTATTAAATCTTGGCTGGCCCTGTGACTCAGTTGTAATCAATAGAATACATCAGAAGTGTTGCTGTGTCACTCTCAAGACTAGGTCAGAAGAAGCCTCCAGCTTCACTTTGGTCACCTGTTCATTCTGGGAAAACCCAGCCACAATATAAGAAGTCCAACTACTCTGCAGCCACCATAATGTGAGGAAGCCCATGCTAGCCTCGTAGAGTGTCCATATGGAGAGGCAGACATGCCCAGCTAGCCCTAATTGTTTCAGCCAGCCTTGCCCAGGCAAAGAAATTTTAGTGAAAACCTTGGACATCCTGGCCTTGGTAGATGCGATGTGGAGAAAAAATGAGAAATCCAGCTGATGGGTAGAATCAAAGCCCAAGATATATGGCTCCAGTCAAACCAGCTATTTGAGCCAAGTCTAGCTATTTGAGCCAACCTAACTGAAGGCTCTTGTCATTACAGGGCAGATACAGGTCAACCTGACTGAATCCTGCCCAAATTTCTGACCCACAAAATTATGAACTTAATAAAATGATTGTTGTTTTGTATCACTAAGTTTTAGGATAGTTTGCCATATAGCACTAGGTAACTGGGAAAGGTGTGTAGTAACAGTGAGCATCCTGCTACTCTTCCTGTCACAGACAACATGGATAATCACAGCCTCTCCAAGCAGGGATGCCCCAATATAATGAAGGGTACAAAGGAGTAGACTAGAACACATGTCTTCTGAAGGCAGACTGCCTTCCATGACAATGAGGAAGGAAGGGGCTGAGATCTCCCACCCTGTACCCCTCCCAAACTCACCAGTCCGATAACTCATTCCACTTCTGGGGGAGAGAGAAAGGAAATGAGGCAGACTAAGATACCAGGAATTTTTAGCAAAACACTCTTCTCATAGAAAGGAATGGGTAGAGAAGAAATATTCCCCCATCAAGGGTCCCCGATACCGCAAAGGAAAAGGATACTGCCCCAGCAAGACGTATCCAAGCAAATGTGAGGAGGAGTGGTGGTTCTGAGTAATACTGTACGTGCCGCAGGCCCCATACTTGGGTACATGCGCTTCAAGAAAAAGAGCTCATTGTAAGTTGAAAAAGCTGCCTGAGAATTTTGTAATTGTACTAGTTTGCTAGGGCTGCCATAACTAAATACCGCAGACTGGATGTGGTAAACAACGGAAATTTAAACAACAGAAATTTATTTTCTCACAGTCCTGGAGGGAGCATGGATGTCCAAGATTAAAGAATTGTCAGGTTCGGTTTCTCCAGACCTCTCTCCTTGGCTTGCAGATGGCTGCCTTTTCACCGAGTCCTCACATGGCCTTTTGTTCTCTGTGCTAACGTCTCTTTGCATGCCCTAATCTCTTCTTCTTAGAGGGAAATCAATCAGGTTGGATTAGGGCCCACCCTAGTGGCCTCATTTAATTTAGTTACCTCTGTAAAGACCCTCTCTCCAATTATGGACCAAAAGATGCACTTATTTTGCCATCAGAGCCTCATTTGTCCATCTTGGATGAAATCTCCAGCAAAGCGATTGCTCTTGTTCATTGTTCTTAAGTCTTGCTTTCATTATGACACCTGATAGGGAAGAAGTAGGGAGCCGGGGGACAGAAGATTCTGGTCTCCATTTACTTTTAATCACCAAAGGCTACCGTTGACCGAACTGACAAATGTGAAATGCCAAACTGTGTCTCTCATAAATGGGCCCGGCTCAGGGGTTAAGTCAGCTATATTTCCACTTGGCAAGGATTTATTCCCCAACCCCACTGCCCTCAGCCCTTCCCTTCACTGTGGGGGCTCCTTGGTGTCATGAAGCTCTAGCAAGATGCCCCTTAGCTAACCTGGCTCCATTCCCTTGTCTACTTCCCCTCTGTGCTTTCACATATTTTAATCTAGGGAGAAGCCCTTTTTCTAAGTTTCTTAAGAGGCACTTTTCTCTCTCTTCTTCTTGTCCCACTCATTCTCCTCTGTTGTCATTTTTTTTTTCCACATTAAACCTTCATGGCTCATTAAACCCAAAGTCAGAATCATTAGCAAATGAAAAATCTGGGTTCCTTTTTTTCCTTGAAGGCAGGAAGAGCTTCAAGTTTAAGCTTTCCCTGAAATCCTTCTAACACAGCAAAGGAGGGAAAAAAATAAAAATAAAAAGCAAAAGTCAGACTTCCATATTGAAATATTCTGACATTCAGTGCAGCCACAGAGTTGAATATGCTAAGCATATACCATACACCGGCTCCCAGTGATTTCTCAAACATGGGCAGAATTTCTTACTTTATGAGCAGCTGTAACGGTCATATTTCATGCTTGTGGTTAGGTGACAGGAATGAACCGTTTTGGAGCACTTAAGCACATCGAAGTTGGTGGAACTATTAACCTGGTCCTGGTAAGGTGAGCTGGCCCTCTGGCCTGACGGTAAGCAAGGCGTCTGAGCTTAGCAAATGAAGCTGGGAGCTTATTTGGGAGGGAGGACTGAATGGGTGGCACACGACAGGATTACAGATGCTGCAAAGGGAGAAGGACCCTATTTCCAGAAGTGAGAAGGCACATGCAGGCTGCTATCAGTTAGGTTGTGGGGAGGCTAAGTTTATTCATCCAGTACACAGAACTAATGTGAGCTGGCTGGTAAATAAACTCTAGGTGAAATGAGGAGGATGGACGAAGAGATGCCACTGAGCCGGTTGGCAGACACATGGCTGATTTCCCTTGAGCTGTGCCGCTAACACATGCTGACGCAAGATTAACATTAGTAAACCCATTCATTTCTATGTCTTTTTATTGGTTTCTGCAATGAACTGAAAGCTTATATCCCCCTACAATTCATATTAGTTTGAATCCCAACCCACAAGGTGATGGTGTGAAGAGGTAGAGCCATGGGGAGGTGATGAGTTCACGAGAGTGGCCATGCTATTTCTTTTCTAGCACCAGAACTGACCAACGCAAAAATTGGTGGTGAGAGTTGGGCACTGCTATCTCAAATACCCAAAAATGTGGAAACAGCATTGGAAGTGGGTAATGAAGAGAGGCTAGGAGAGTTTTGAGATTGTCATGCGTGGCCCATGAAGGGAGAGTCTGGTCAGCATCCAGAAAGAAAAGAGAGTGGAGAGGAGGTCTCTGTCCTCTTAGAGAACACTTAAGGAATCCCAAACAGAGTGTTAGTAGAAATGCGGCAGGATGGTAAGGGGAGTTCTGAGGAGGTCTCGGATGGAAACGAGGAACTGTTACTGGAAACTGGAGGAAAGGTGTTCCCCATGATAAAGCAGCAAAGCTCCGTCCACCCCCCCATCCCCCCGCCAGGGACTGGTGTTTGTGTCCTAGTGTTTCCAGGAAGGCAGAACTTCCACAATCAAAGCAGGTGAGCAAGGAAATTGGGTATTTGGCTGAGAATATAAGCAAAGTGGTGAAGGAGCGGCCTGGTTCCTCTTGTCGGCTTTTAGTGAAATGGGAGGAGACGGGATGGAAAGATGACATTGTTAATCAGGAGGGAAGTGAAACTTGAAGGCATGGAATATTTTCAACCTGTCCACACTGTAAAGAATGAGAAGTCCTGTTTGAGAGAGGACTTTCAGGGTGTAGCCAAACGACTATCTGATAAGGAGATTAGTCAGCCTTCTCAACAGGGCCAAGGGCTATGGTTCAAAACAATGGAAAAATGCCCCCCCTTCTCCTCAAGATGATCCAGGGCTCATCAGAACAACTTCAAGGGAGGGGCCACCTGCGCCTTGGGCTACCTTCATGCACCTTGCCCTGCGTAGGTGTCCCTCACACCTCAGGTTCTGCTTCCCACACTCTAGTGCCCGGCTCCAGGGCCACCCAGGCAGAGGTGTGGCTCTCATGGCTGCAGGGAGGCAGGGACCATGGCAGCCAGCCCTCTGGAGGGCATAGGCAGCAGACCTTGGCATTTCACACTCTGTCTGTGGGTGTGCATGGTGTAGAAACCTGGGGACTTGGCTACCTCTACCAAGATTTGGAAGGATGGGGCTACTTAGAGCCACCAGCATGGCACACAGGCAGAAAACATCTCTTAGACCCCAGAAAAGTAGAGCCAGCTGGGGGAGCCACAAGCATGGACAACCACCTGTCCCAGCTATGCCGTGGGGCCTTCCAAATCTGCTTGGCCTAGAAGGCAGAGCATCAAGCCAGAGATTATTCTTGAACTTTAAGGTTTTGGATTGGCTAGGAATCTGTCACTCATTTCTTCTTTTCTACTGTACCTCTTGGAATGGGATTGTGTGCCCTGTGCCTGTCTCACCACTGTAATTTGGAATCACAGCCTCACAGATGGAGGGAAATTTGCATTAGGATGAATCATACCTGGAGTCTCACCTGTCTCTGATTTAGATGATACTTAGATGAGACTTTAAACCTTAGACTTCAGAGTTGATGCCAGAAGGCAATTTAGGAGCTATTGAATGTGTTTTGCATGTGACGAGAACATGAATTTGGGGGGCCAGGGGTAGAATGCAACAGACTGAATAGTTATGCCTCCCCTCACCCAACATTCACATATTGAAATCCTAATCCCTACGGCATTAGGAGGTGGGGCCTATGGGAAGTGAGAGGGTCACAAGGGTGGAGTCCTTATAAAAGAGACCCCAGAGAGATCCTTCACCCTTTCTGCTGTGTGAAGTTACCATGGATAGGAGGCTGTCCAGGTAGCAGGCTCCCACCAGACACCAAACCTGTCAATGCCTTGATGATGGGCCTCCCAGCCTCCAGAATTGTGAGAAATACATTGTGTTGTTTATAATCCACCGTGTCTATGGTCTTTCTGTTATAGTGCCCAAACTGACTACCAAAGTTTCCAAGATTTTTTTTTCCTTTTTTAATTTTTATTTTGTTATATTAGTCACCATACAGTACATTACCAGTTTTTGATGTAATGTTCCATGATTCATTACTTGCATATAACACCCAGTGCACCATGCAATACGTGCCCTCCTTCATACCCATTACCGGCCTATCCCAATCCCCCACCCCCCTCCCCTCTGAAGCCCTCAGTTTGTTTCCCAGAGTCCATAGTCTCTCATGGTTCATTCCCCCTTCTGTTTACCCCCCCTTCCTTCCTCCCTTTCTTCTCCTACCAATCTTCCTACTTCTTATGTTCCATAAATGAGTGAAACCATATGATAATTGTCTTTCTCTGCTTGACTTATTTCGCTTAGCATTATCTCCTCCAGTCTCGTCCATGTTGCTGCAAATGTTGTGAAATCGTTCTTTTTGATGGCTGAGTAATATTCCATTGCATATATGGACCACATCTTCTTAATCCAGTCATCTGTTGAAGGGCATCTCAGCTCCTTCCACAATTTGGCTATTGTGGACAATGCTGCTATGAACATTGGGTTGCATATGGCCCTTCTCTTCACTACGTCTGTATCTTTGGGGTAAATACCCAGTAATGCAATTGCTGGATCATAGGGGTAGCTCAATTTTTAACTTTTTAAGGGACCTCCACTCTGTTTTCCAAAGTGGTTGTAAAAATATAATGTTGATGCCTGCTAAAAATTATCATTTGAATAGTTGGTAGTCATGCTGGGCTGGGATTCTAGAAGGTGCAAATGATGACATTGGAGAAAGATGGGACAAGGTAGTATTTGGTCTCAACTTCAGCCTCCCATTGGAGTGCCCCAACCTGGATACCTAGGTCCCAACACCAGAGATTGATTGATCTGGAATGCAAAATTGAAAGGTGTCCAGATGATTCTAAGTACGTCAACATTTAAGAACAAGGAGACAGAGTTATGATCAACCAAACCAGGAAAGATTAGACATGGTTAAAGGTGCTTCTTTCATCCAGTCTGGAGTTTTCTGTCAGCTCAGAGCCCAATGAGCTTAGCGTGTATAAAAGTAGAAGGTGAGGTACAAGCCAGTCCCTACTCTTGGGGCTGTGGTCATCAGATCATATCACTGTGGTGCCCTGGACTCAGTCACAGGGTGCTAAATGTAAGCCATTCTTTCAGCTCCAACAAACAGCTGGTCCACTTTTACTTTCAATCCTCAAAGCTAATTTCTTCAAATAGAGTTTTGATTTTCCATTTCATCCTGAAAACGTTCTTCCTGAATGAAGGGATGGCTTAGGTTTTAACAATTCTCTTTGGAGCCTTGCAATTGCGAATACACTATTTATTGCCTGACTATCTCTCACTGACATCTGCCTCCTTACAGTTTTCCATTTATAAACGAGGCAGCAGTTAAGGAAAATGGAAAGAGGACAGTCCAGATGCCCTTTACATCTCCATTTGTGTCTAAAATCCTCTGGATTTCTAAAGCCTTTTATGCATAATCCCCAGAGGCTCCATTTAAAACGGACTCCTGTTTTATTGTTCTGAGAATTTTTATATCTACCCCTCACCTTTTTCAAATCCAGATCTACCTGCTTTGGCTATGCCCAGTTAGTTGTTGGCAGCATAGAAGTCTCGGATCTGAATCCCAACATTTTTTAGTTTCTTTGAAATTTGGACTTTGAGAGACTATTGGGATGTAAGTGGTAAAATTTCGATTAAGTGGGATGTGGGCAGGACTTTCTTCTTGCTTCTTTGTTAGCAATAATAGTCCACTCTCCATAGTAGAGCCCTCCAGCAAAAGCATGTGAGATGATGGGCTCTGGTCTTCCCATTTTGCAATGGAAACGCATTGCATACCCAGATACGTGCAGGCAGAAGTTCAGATGGGCTGCTTCCAACATGTGCCGAGTCAGGGACAGGCACTGAGGAAGAAGGACAAGATCAAAGGTGCCAAGTGCCCTGCACAGCAGTTGTCTTCACCAGCCCTACTGTTGCCTCCAGGGACTCAGGGTGCAGAGCCACCCTTTGCCTTATCTGCAGGTACCCCCCATGCAGATCACTGCATACAAGCCAGGCCCAGGCCTTCAGCTCAAAACCCTAATATCTTCCTGGTCTTGAGAAGCTAACTCTATCTGTCCCTGGACCTTTTCAACTCCCAGTACCAGCCTCTCTCCTCTTTCTTTTGATGAGTCTCCACATCCCTAATAAAAGAAGATTAGGAAGGAGGAGTTAATTGCTTGTGGAGGCCTGGAAAATTCTATTTCATGATTTGAGGCCAAAGCTGCAAGAGAACTTCCAAGGCAAGGAGGCCCAGCCTCCGTCAGAATAGGAAAGTCTGTTTGCATCCTTGGGATAGGGATGGGCAAAAAGGTGCCTCTCATTCACTTAAGGAGAACAAGTAATATATCACGTTATCCTGCTTCAAAACTAACACTAAACTTTCCCCAGCCTCTCTTGCCCAATCCAATCTAAACAGCCCATCTAGAAGCAGTTCTCTTTTGTACTCTTAAAGCCCTTCTATTCTGGATTATGTAATTAATTACTTTCACATTATCTAGCCACATGTATGTGAATCTCACTTTCCTAGGTGGGACTCTAAGCCCCGCAAGTGCCAAGAGCAGAGTGCTTGCTCCTTTCTGCCTTATGTGCAAGGTGATAACAGTGACCATATCGCCTTATATCAGGCATCATGAAATAAGGACCAGGCCTTCCTGCCACTTCTGGAGCTAGTTGTACTTCTCTGGAACTATTATATCACCCAAAAGTAGGAAATACCCTCTATTCACATCTCACCTACTCCTCCCTCCTGCAAAAACAATGCAATGGAGTTTCCCTTTGCTCTGATGAACAAGAATTTGTACCTAGGTTTAATTCAATTGGAGAAAAAAATGGACATCTCTCGTACCCAAATGTTACAATGAACTCATATCTGTAAAAACACATGGAAATACACACACTTTCTTATAACTTATTGGATGAGTTGGACAAGTAGCACAGGCTTTAGATGACCTGAGAATATTACATGTTGAAGCTTGTCTGTAAATTTGCTAAACCAGACTGCCTCTCTTTAGACAGGAATCCTCTCCTTGTTAGGATTCCATAAATAGTACATCTTCCTCTCTATTTTTCTACCTCATCTATGAATAGACTCAAATTTTGTGTGTGCTGTGGAGTGGAAGATTATGAAACTTCCTGTCATTCTTCAAATATTGTATTGTGGGTAAAGTTATGGTTTCAGCTGATGCTTGTTCAATAAAGTTCTATCCCAATCACTGCTATACGATTTGGGGCCTCTGTTATTCCCGCAAAGCTTCTATTACAATACAACAATTGCTACAATGATGAAGCTGTTGGAAAAAGAACATTTTCAAGCTAGCATCTGAATCACAAAGCCAATTCTAAAAGAAAATTCACGTGGCCTAACCAAGATTCGACTCATATCTTCAATTACTCCCCAACCACCTACTTCAATGTTCTGCATAAAATAACATGGGGTTGCTTCGCTTTGACTATATTTAGAATTGAGATGTAACTACTGCACCTGTAACCAATCAGATCTTTTAGAGTTAGGGTAGCAGACAAGTTGTAATGTACAGAGGTGAAACTACTATAAATGAAATCATTTGCTCTTGAGTGCACTCCCCTTTACTACACTCACACACATCCCGTATTACTGCACCTACGCCTACATCCCCTTCATCAAGTTCAGTGCTGTCATGTGATTTATCAGTCAATTTAGAAGAGTGACAATGCTTTAAGTTCTCAGGGCAGTTCTTCAGCCCCTCCCTTTGACTGGCTGGAGCAGGAAGGGATAGAAAAGACAACTTAGGTGAGGGTCTTGAAAATGCTAATATTGATGCATGCTTTCTTTGGATTCCACGTGGACTGATACCTTTTCCCCAGTGGAGGAGACTCCCAACCTGGCTGCCCACCCTGCTGCTATTGCTACTGCTCCTCCCCAAACTTTCTGGGGGAGACTGACACTCTGTAGTCAACCTAGTTACCAATTTTGAGCTCCCTTATCTGGATTTCTTCCATGGCAATGTGCAGGCCATGGGAATGGAGGGCAACCTGTGTCGTGTCCTACCTGGAGACCTCCTACTCCTGTGTCACTCCCCTCCTACTGCACACCTGGGCAGCAGCCTGGTACACTCCAGCAAAGAAAGGCCAGGCTGCCACCCCTCCAAACCCCTGCTTGGAGAGACCTGTCAAAGAAATACTCCCAGCATGGGGCACCTGGGGGGCTCAGTCGATTGAGCATCCGACTCTTGATTTTGGCTCAGGTCATGATCTCAGGGCCCTGGGATCGAGCCCCATGTAGGACTCCACACTGGGCATGGAACCTGGTTAAGATTCTCTCTCTCCCTCTCCCTCTGCCAGTACCCCTGCCAACTCATGCACATGCATGCTCTTCTCTAGAAAGAAAGAAGGAAAGGAAGGAAAGGAAGGAAGGAAGGAAGGAAGAAAGGAAGGAAGGAAGGAAGGAAGGAGTGCTGCAACCTCTTTTTAAATCTCACCTGGGGTAGGGCAAAAAAAAAAAACAAAAAAAAACCCAACTCTTTTTCCCCTTTATACTAGTCTAATGTCACATTAGGAGTGATATCCTTTTGGCCCTATCTACTTAGGGTCTGGCATTTTTGTCCTTGACAGTGTATGTCTGCAAAAGCAGAGATGACCTCTGGGGAAAGGGCTAACCAGTAAGATGAAGAAAGGGTTAGCAGGTCATACAAGGAAGGCATACAGGTATTCTCCACTGAAATCTCAGATACCAGCAGCCTCCTACTTAACATTCATCAAGTCTTGTGTTGACTTTATTTTCATACTATAATACTTTGAGGTTTACAACAGCCTATGGGAGAGAGTGGGCTCTGTAGAAAAAGCAGAGCTTAGGAGTCAGGCAAACCAAGTTGTCTTTAACTAGCTGTGTGAATATAAGCGATATAGTCTTTCTCACAAATGGTTTGCGAAGTTATCTTAAGCACTGAGTATGTAGCAAATTAATAGTACTTTTTTTTGTATTTTAAGCATTGATTTAAAATATTAAATTAGTTGATAATCTTACTATTCAATTCAACTGGCCATTCTAAAACTTCTGCTCTGAATTGTCAGTTCTAATATATAGGTTGATTAAGTACTAAATTGTCATTGATCAGGTATTGGCAAAGATGCAGAGAACTGTAGGTCTCATACATAGCTCACTGAAAGACAGTTTACCAGAAGGAAATAAAATCCTTAAATTATGTGTACTTTAACCTAACAGCTACCCTTTTCAAAATTTATTCCAGAAAAATAATTGCATAAGTGTGTGCAAAAATGTATGTATAAATACTTCTATCATAGCACTTAGACAGCTAAATATTAGGACAAATAGGGAATTCGTTAAATAATTGTATATTCACCCAGAGTGTACGTATAGAAGAATGATGTAGTTCTATTTACTGACTTGAAAAAAATAACCACCACACAGTGTGTATCTGTACATGCCCACATAAAAACACACACTGCAGGGACGCCTGGGGGGCTGAGTGGGTTAAGTGGCTGCCTTCAGGTCAGGTCATGATCTCCAGGTCCTGAGCTAGGCCCGCATCACATCGGGCTCCCTGCTCAGCAGGGAGTCTGCTTCTCCCTCTTCCTCTGCTCCTCCCCCCAGCTCATTCTCTCTCTCCCTCTCTCTCAAATAAATAAAATCTTTAAAAAACCCACATACTACATACATATGTGTATGCATGTACATAAACATATACCACATATATGATTCCACTCCACATAAATATTTAAATAAATATGGAAGCATCTGGAAGACTATATACTGTCATCAATGGTAAATATAAAGCAGAACTATGGGTGGCTTAAAAATATTTTTCTCTATCATTTAACTTTTTTGTAGTGAACATGTATCTTGTTTTGAATTTCCAAGAAGCAGAGATTCGCGTGCAAATACTTTATTGAAGGAGAGCTCTCAGAAAGAACTTGGAAGGAAAAAGGAAGCAAAATAGCACAGAGGAAGAAGCAAAATAGCGCAGAGGAAGAAGCCAAGCCAGAATGTCTAGCTTCAGCCTCATCGCATGGGAAGATTTGGAGCAACACGGAGTGAGCCCTACCTCCACATCAGGGAGCCAGTCCTTTGTACACGACAGAGCCAGCCCTTGGTCGTAAGCCACTCCTAGGAGTGATAAATAACCTCCTGAGCAGAGGGGCTCCCTTGGGCTGAGGGCACTTCACGGGAGAGGGGAGCAGCTGTGCCAGGAGAAACCAACATTCACAGCAACTGTGGGGAAAGGTACCAGCCTGAAAAGGAGATCTGGGTGGGACACCAACAATATCTTCTGCAGTCCATACTTTGCACGGCAGAGAACCTTTTGCTTTCTTGTATTAAATCCACTCCACCCAGGCACAGCTTCTCCGTAATTCTGATTGGTTACGAGAGCACATGAGTGGGAACTACATCCCCCCCCACTGCAGTTGATTCCAAGACCATAACTGAGACTCCTCATCTTCCTCATCCATCATCCTTATTAGATCTTCCTCTTCCTCTGACAGTACTTATTTCTGGTGGTGCAGATGTCTTGCCTACTGGTCTGACCTATTTCCAAGGAGCCTGATCCCATGGTTAGCATGCCCTTATCAGGACAAAGTTATTTCCCTTCCCCTCAAACTACCCTGAGAGTACTTGATGCCCAGTGGGTCATCTGGCTGCCAAACATATTCCTTCCTTGCCCCCATTATGTAGCAGCAGCCCAACTTCCCCAAAACGATCAGAGTCAATAGCCTGGCCTTTATGGTGACTACTTGCTTTGACTACTGGCCTGCTGGCATAAAAATCCTAAGTGACCAACAGCTGCCATAGTTTGAAGTTTAGTGGGACTCTTGTACCCCTGGTGGAAGTGTCAAACCTACAGAGCCTAAAGTTGCGGCAGATTGCTCTAGGGGGACGTTGAGAAAGACAGTGACATTCCTCTTTCTACTTCATACTTCTGCTTCCTGCTCACTACTTATCAAAATCTTTTAATATCCATTATTTTAAAGAACGTACCAGAACAATGGTGTTATCTCCAAGCTGGCAACTCAACCACTGCTTCAGGGGTCTGTTCTGTCTTCTCTATCAGGCTCACAGCAACTAGATCGTAAGATAGGTGGTGGGACCAAGGCAAAGACCCCATGGTTATGTATCCGTAGCCACACCTACTTTCCCAGAGAGTTGGGCCCTTAGTCTGAGGCAGTATCAGTCATTGCTCAGAAACCTCCCGAGTGTTGCGGTAGGAATAAGCAGCTGCTGGAGCCATTAGCAACTAGCACTCCCAGCAGCTGGAAGGTAGGTACAATGGCCCAATAAAATAGATTTGAGCAAGAAACCAAGAAGTGTATGACTTTTATAATTAGAAAAATAGCAATAAAGCTAAAAGATTTTTTATTCAGCTACATTTTTAAAATGCTGTACATTTAAAATGCTTTAAAGTGTGAAAGTGCTTATTGCCCCCATTTATTTACTAATTCAATCATTTCTTTATACCTTCATGGACTTACAGATATTTATTTTTTACTTCGGGTTATAATCCAAATAAATTATTTATCTTTTTTTTTTTTTCTTTCCAAATTGTTGTAGCTTTGGCCATTAGGAGCTATTCAGTTGGTTCCCAGGCTTCTTTTGAATACTACCATAGATGCTTACTTTAGTTTTTTTTGAGTTAACATATGCATTTTTATTGAGATATAATTCACATAGCAAAATTTACCACGAGTAGTTTTTACTATATTCACTCGATTGTGCAACCATCACTTCTAATTCCAGAACATTCCATTAGCCCCCAAAATAAATCCCATAACTATTGACAAGCCAATATTCTCCCTTCCCCCAGCCCCTGGCAACCAGTAATCTATGGGTTTGCCTATTCTGGAAATTTTATATAAATGGAAGCAAACAAAATGTAGCCTTTTGTGTCTAACTTCTTTTACTTAGCATAATGTTTTCCAGGTTCACCCATATTGTACCATGTATCAGAACTTCCTTCTTTTTTATGACTCAGTAATATTCTATTGTATGGATGTATCATATTTTGTTTATCCACTCAGCTTCCAGTGGACATTTATGTTATCTCTACTTTTGAGCTACTTTGAAAAACACTGCTATGAACATTTTTGTGCAGGTTTTTTTTGTGCACATGTACTCTCTTGGGCATATACCGACTAGTGGAATTTCTGGGTCACCGAGTAGCACTATGTTTAATTTTTGAGGAACTAGAATATAATTTTAAGTCCATGAAATATATCATTCAGCACTATTTGTCCACTGTCATGTATCATTTATAACCTTCTTGCCAAAGAAAATTTGAGATGTTCAGAGTAAAGAGATGTACAATATAACAGTTATTTTTAAAAATCAGTGTAGTAAAAAATCACAAGATATATAATGTATGCATAAGTGGTTCTTAATCTCTTGGGGCTACGGGTCCTTTGAAAGGCAAGTGGAAGCCATGGAGCTAGCTTAAGAGAATCTGATATTCAAGATGGTGTGGCCCTTATATCTTGAACATGGGATAAGATGGATTCAGGAAATGAGTGTTAACATTTGATTTGGAAGTTTCCAGGAGCCAGAGCTCCGCCCACTAAGGAAAGGAGCTCCTAGTCTCCCTAGTTCCTTATTTCACAACCGTCACCCGACTATAACTTTACACTACAATTTAGCAGAGCAGAAAACAGAAATACAACTGCATAATTTACAACTGATCCTAGGAAATCTCTACTCTTATTAAAAGTTCGTAGGCACTAAACAGTCTCAGAGACCTGAGATCAACTGACACAATTTCCTGCCTGCTGTCAGTCTGCCTCCATACTGCAAAGATTAGCTTACTCACACCATCTGGAATGTTCCCTGCCACATCCCAGTTTAGAGTCTAAGTCTACCTGCTCACCAGCCCCAGAGAGGAGGAGGTTTTTCCTTCCCATGGTACCTGGCCTAAGTTACTTCCTGTTACTGAATTAACCTCTTCCCAGGAGAACTAACAGTTCCTTCAGGGTGTATTCTGGCACAATGATCCAGACAAGGCAATCTCAACTGTCAACAATTTCTTTTCCCATCAGGCTTACTTAGTTTTAAATTCCATTGCACTGAAACACTGACATCCAGTGGTTTGTTGAAACTGGTTTGCACCAGTGAATAAAAGCCAATTATGCACATCATTTTCCAATTCTATATTCACTGACATCATGTTATTAGTTTGAAATGGATCGTGGTAGAAGTAGTTACACCATGGGAATTGGCAAACATTACACATCAGCGCTTTTTTCCCCAAAGACCCAATTGTTAAATCTTTACCAGCATACCACTGCTGATACCGTAATCCTTACACACCAAATCTTACCCAATTATTTCTTTTACATGCTACACCATCTAGCATGGTGCCTACTCACCTCATGACTGTCTCCATTTCACAGATAAGAGAAGTGATATTTAGAAGCATTAAACGTCCAAAGTTATACAGCTAGAAAGTAGCATATCTGAAGCTCAAACTCAACGCTTTTTAGCTCCAAGTCTACACATATGTGTGCATGATTTACACAAAAATGTTCTTAACCACTCACTATTCTGGTATGAAAAACATTGCATATATCTATATAAACTTGTGCATTTGTGTCTTATACCTAGGCTGAAACACACACACAAAAATAAGTTAGAAAAGAATATTTCTTTTGGGGCGCCTGGGTGGCTCAGTCGTTAAGCGTTTGCCTTCGGCTCAGGTCATGATCCTGGCATTCTGGGATTGAGCCCTGCATCAGGCTCCCTGCTCAGCGGGGAGTCTGCTTCTCCCTCTCCCACTCCCCCTGCTTGTGCTCCCTCTCTCGCTGCCTCACTCCCTGTCAAATAAATAAATAAAATCTTAAAAAAAAAAAAGAAAGAAAGAAAAGAATATTTCTCTTATGGTAGTTGCTAAAACAAGGCAGCTCTACTTATCTTGCAAATTAATTTTGGAAAAAAATTTATCATAAATCCCTTTTTGCGTGCTGTCTCTCACCACCTGAGGGATTTGAAGACTAATCCTGAATTATCTCCTTTCATATGAATTTTTTCTTATTCCCTCCTCCCATTTATATCTCCCCTTTATACCACTGTTTTAGTCTCTTATATTCAAGGATTATTTTCAGTGTTGATTTCTGTCTTTTTCACTAGACTGTGAGCACCAGGTGATATTCATTCTGCTCCCTTTCAGTTTCTAGAGTACACTGTACAGAGTCACTTCTTAATAGATAGTTGTTGAAATGAAATGAATCACCTCAAGATGACCCCAAAGAGCTGATACTTGTTTTTATTTATTTTATGACGATCCCTTTCACCTTGCCACAATGACAACCTATTGCTTCCATATTCAACATTCACCTTTTTTCTAAAGTCATTATTCCCTGTAAGTTTTGGCATCAAATCACATATAGGGCAGACATACTATTCAAGACTCTGGGCATCTTGTCTACTTGCTATAACATGACCCAACTCAAGAGTTTCTGCCTAGTATTGCTTTACTATTTTTCCTGAAAAGAGTGGCACAGTTTATACTTTCTCTGAACAATTGCACAGAATTGTCCAACACTCAGTAGAATTTTTATTATGGAAATATTTTATCTCATCTGTCTAAGATTATATATTGTTAACATGTGAGTCTATAAATCATAGATGGTTGGAAAGAAGCATTCTAACTCTTAATGTATGTTTTAGTATATTCTAAGTCTGAGCAGTTGAGTCAAAGAAACTGTATTTGCCAGTAACCTTAGCCATCAATGTTCTTGTCTCTAAAGGTCCCCGAAGCATCAATCATATTCCACCACTGGGTCTCCTCACTCCCAAATACATTGTATGTTGCCATATTTTGTTTCCAGGCCCCCTAGGATTGGAGGGTATAAGGTTCTCTACAAAAGTACTCAGTATAACATTAATCTGAATGTTTTGATACTTGTCATAAGGAACAAAATTGTTTTCTTTTCAATTTCAGCCAGTTAATCTTACCTAGAAGGCTTTGTACCAACCCACATCATTTTTCTCCCATCTCAACCTTCGAAGGGACTTCTGTTGTTAGAACTTTTATACTTTGTACCCCTTACTCATAAATCACCTACTTAGGCCCATAATCATTTAATTTTCCTCTTCAGTTAACTCTCTCTAGGTAGTATAAATCAGATTATTACATTGTATATTTGCATAATTTTCCCAAAGTAAATCAAAGAATTTCTTACAGACACGATCCCATGAACCATTCTCACAGCTCCAGATAGAAGATGTGAGGGAAAATAGATGTGTTTAGGTATGGAGGAAACCGGGCCATGGAACATTTCCATGAGGGGTAGGTTTGAACCTGGTGTTAAATAGTATCCTATATAAACAAGACTGGCTAAATCTTACAATATCAGGTTACTAGACATGTTTCTATGGACAACAGCACATGCATTCTGCTACTCTTGAGAATACAGAGTTCCTGTGTTATTCCACAGAACAGAATAAAAACACTATTTGTTCTGGTGTCCTTAGAAACAACTTGCTACAAGTGTCTGGTGAGCAATTCCACGACACTCATTTGTGGGTATTGATCCTGGCCATTTTGGCCTTTTGACCCCCATCCTGATTCTAGACCAGGTTGAACAAGGCTCCACATCTTGAGACATGCAATGGAGAGAAATGGTTAAGAGCAATGACTTTGCTCTTGGATTTGAAACTCCGTGCCATTACTTGGATGCACTCCTTCAAGCTCCTATCTTTCTGTTTCCTCACCTGCAAAATGAAAGTCAGTAATGGTCCTCATAGGATTTCTGTGAAGGTGGAATGAGAGAATGCATGTCCAGCCTTGGGCACTGTGTCAAGCCTGGTACTTGCTAAGGAACTTGGCTATAATTATGATTATTGTTATTTTTTATCACCAGCACTGCCCTAGCTAAAGCGCTAATCTGCCACCAGTTACCACCTCAGGCAAATCCTACTTGAGTCCTGGATAACTGTATGTGACCAGTTTTATGTAATCTCCTCCCCCTTCCCTTTTCCCTATCCACAACTCACTTCTTCGCTTCATCAACTCCAGAGATAAAGACCTTAGCATCCAGATTTCCTCACCTCTCATCCAACACCCTAATTCTCCAGAACAAGGCCTGGGCATCTAACAGAGTAATCCAGGGATTTAAAAAAAGAAAGAACCATTTTTGAGAAGCAAAACATGGATTTGGTTGAAATCCGGCTATCATAGCCTATGAACTTCCCTCTGGGCTGCTTTCAAAGAAATTATTTTTGCCCTGATGTTCACAAGGACACCCAGGATTATTTCAGCAAATGAGCAACAATGACTTTCTATTTTCTATCTCCTTGCCCCCACTAAAATCTGCTACTTGTCCTTGGAAGCCATTGACAAGGCAGAAGAAATACCTTTTGGTCCAGACTATCTCATTTCCAAATGCTTATTCAGTGTGGTCCTGCACTTTTTGTGACTAGATGGAACCACATCAAGCTTTCACATTTGCATTACTGAGTTACTCAAAATAAATTCACCATTATAACCTGATGTAAGGTATGAACTTATTCAAAGAGATAAAAAACAAAACAAACCAGCAAACAAAGACTTACAGTTCAACTATAAGTGGGTTAGCAGCTTAACGGGGGCAGTTGAGACAGGGAGACCAAAGATCCCGAGGAGAGAAAAAGCTGTTTTTTTCCTCCGCTCCCTTTCCTGCTTCTATTCTCCCTAGGACATGCACCCCTGCCCTACACATGCCTTAATGTATGTCCTCCTTGTAAGGACAAGGAGTTAATGATTTCTCTGGAGTCTTCCAGCACAGCTCATCTCGGGAATGAATGGGCAAAGCCACATGTTCATATTCCAGATCACTGGTGCTCACTAGACATGTCAACACCAAGACTCCCTGGCTCCAGGGAATGAGTGACTTATGATGACACCTGGACTATGAACTTGTTCTGACCAGTTCCTAGATGCCTAATAGGACACATGCACCAGACACAATAAAAACCCCAGTCTCCAAGCAAGGATGGGACTCATGCTCCATTCCTTTCCAAGTCTTCCAGATCCTCCGTCTATATCTGCTCTCTCCCTATACCTTCAGTAAACTCTGCTCTCACTTTCTGCTGGCTTGCATCTGATTTCCACCCTGGGTGAAGCCAATGACCCTCTTGAATGGTCCTGCAGGACCCTCTCTGGGTACTCAGATGTGACCCGCCTGCATCATAGTGATGGCGATAACAATAATGATGATGATAACAATATTCATTAGCAAGTATCATGAGAGACATAGTGCAAGATGCTCCGCATGCATTTTCTTATTTAATCCCTGTCTGAAATGCTCCTGCAGGCATGATTCAGAAAACAATGTGACTCAGTCTCCATCAAGTGGCATTCAGGCACCTTTCAGAGCTCATAAATGCCTGTCCACAGATTGTCCTCACTCTCAGAGGCCAAAGTTAACTTGTCAAACATCTAATTAAAAGGGGCAGGGGAATCAAAGATTCATTGTCTAATTTCTTGTATCTTTAGCCAACAGGAGATCAAAATTTCCCTTAATGACTCAGATTTTAACTCCAAAATCCATCACGAAAAGAAAATACTGGATTCTCTTAAGTCTTCTAGCTCAAAGTCTTACTTCACTAAAATTCCAGTTGACTACAATTTAAATGTGGATTTCCTCATCCTGTTTCTAGTTAAACATCTATGCAACATAAAGATGAAAATGTCTGGATATTGAGTCAGGGGTTGATTTAAAAGTAAAAAGCCACAAGAGGATTGGCCATTTATCAGATAAAAGGTTGGGCTATTACAGCGATTCACAACGGGGGCAATACTGCTCCCCAGGGACCATCTGACAATGTCTGGAGACAGTTTTGGTTGTTACAACTCAAGAGCAGGGGGGACTGCTGGCATCTAGTGGGTAGAGAACAGTGATGCAACTAAATATGCTCCCATAGGATGCACAGGACAGCCTCAAAGAATTCTCCAACCTATACCATCAATCCTAGCCTAGAAAAATGTAAAGTTCCTTCCCACAATTATATTCCAATTCTCTAAAACTCCTCCAAAAAGAGACTTACACACCTCTCCTCTGTGTGTGACCAACTCTGTACTCTCACTCTTTTTCCTGGTTCAGGGAAGGATTACTGCAAATCAAGTGAAAAATGGTGGTGGGGGTGGTGGTGGTGAGACTCAGTCATGTTTCAACTTCGTTTCTTCTGGGCTGATGTGAAGTGTCCAGCGGGGAAAATGAAGGGTTGGAATTAGATAGGTCTTGAATAAATATGGGGAGAACACAGGATTGGCCCTAGAGAAAATGGTGAACTTTGTGTCTCTATCCCCTCCATCTGACCCAAGTTCCTTTTATCTGGCTGCTTCTTCCTCCTAGCATCTCACTTGCACAGGCTACCTAGTATCGATCTCCTCAATGCTCTTTCAGTCAAGGAAACCAATCCTCTATTGGATAATACTTGTTCAGAATGCATCCTTGTGAAAGGAGGACAAGAACCAAGATGGGGTAGGTTTTTGCCCAAACCTGAAGCTAAGTGCTTATGCGTACTATCACAATACAACGAGACAGGTACTCTCAGCCTTATTCTATGGTGAAGTACCTGAGGCGCCGTACAACTAAGTAACTTACCTAAGATCAGATGGTTAACCAGCAGTGAATGTGAGTTCAAACCCAGATCTTTCTGTTCCCAAAGCCATGCATGCTCTTTTCACTTTACCACATACCTTCCCAGGTCACATTTTGCTTTCTCCCTATGAACTGGTGCATGCATCCAGAAATCCCTGAAGGGCTCATCATATTGGTAATAATTACAGACATACACCCATTTTGCCTTGACACATTTTCCAGGGGCCAGGTCCGTCATTAATCAGGTCAAGTATGCATGACATTCAACAACCTATGCAGAGTATCATATCTAGAAGGATTTCGAAACATAATTCAAGTAGACAAGTCTTCCTAAGACCAACTGCCAATCAATAGTATTTATGATAATGTATTGTAATCATAAGCTAAAGCCTGACCTTCTTTAATATATCCAGCTCATAAATGGGGCATCAGTTCCCCACTCATCTTGTTTGACTCTGAATCAGGTCACTCTCTTCTCCTTCAACTTCATAAATGCAATGAGTCAAATCTCTATACACTATTTCCTTATAGGGCATGAAGGATGAAAGTGGTTTCTGTGCTCAAATGGTAATACCTAGAAGGCACAGGGGTCTCTAAAAATCTCTATCTTTATCCCATAGGTTCTTAATTCATTAATGGATTTCAAGAGGTCCATGTTTGTACAATTTCATACAAGTATGCATTTCTTCACAGAATTGGTGAAAACTTCCTTCAAATCCTCAAAGGTAACTGTGGTTCCTGAATTTAGAAATCATACTCTCTCCTATACTACAGACCTTGTCCCATAATTTCTGCTCCTATTCCATTGTTCTGAATTACAGTATAAAGGATTTCACTCCTTAATACTAGCTCAGGGTACTGGGTGAATGAGGACAGGAAGCGTCCTTGGATTTATACTTTCTATCACTACATGTCCAAAAGTTCTGGAGAGCCCATGGTCTTCATCAAGAAGCCATCTCTGAGTGCAGGAAGAGAACAGGCCTATTTATAATTGATGTTTTAAGCTGAATGTGATTGAGTGAATGTGACTTCCTTCAACTTGTTTTTGTAATCTCTGTGGGAATTCAGTAGAAGTAGAAAATTTAAAAATTCCTGTATACAGCAGCAACCATGCCTTCTGGCAGTTCTTTCCCCTACAAAACAGTCATTTTTCTATCCTTAAAATATTAAGTATATTAAAATTGAGGAAACCTTAAACATCAAACTTCCTCTCCAGATCAGGAATTTGATCAATCTTGCTGGTAGGGTCATCCCACCTACATCTGGGCCCCCTCAGTGATAAGGTCTTGACTTGGCTTTTAAGGCAGCCTATTCCATTATTTTAAAGAGAGTCCAAAGTGTGCAGATCTTCATTCTGTTGAGTTACAATCTGAACCCATGTAACATTTATTCGGTTTCTTTTATTTAATCAAAAAAATTTTTTTTTAAAGATTTATTTATTTATTAGAGACAGCCAGCGAGAGAGGGAACACAAGCAGGGGGAGTGAGAGAGGAAGAAGCAGGCTCCCAGCGGAGGAGCCTGATGTGGGGCTCAATCCCGGAACGCCAGGATCATGCCCTGAGCCGAAGGCAGACACTTAACGACTGTGCCACCCAGGTGCCCCTAATCAAATATTTCTTGAGTACTTACTTTGTGGCAGGTACTATGCCAGGCCAGGGAGATACAATGCAATTGTGGCAGACGCTATCCCTAATCTACTGGAGATTAACATCTAGCTAAGGACTGTTCTTGAAGTGAGCCAGAGTGATACCCTCTCCCACAGGACAGTTGCAACATTTGAGATGGTGATGAGGTTCCCTCCAATTGTGTCTCTTTTCTAGGCTATATATCTTCATTTCCAGTGCTTTACAGACTTCTTTATTATCCCAGTCAGGCTCTTTCTACATTTCTCAGTGGTCATCTGAACCATGTGTTGCCTAGAATGAAATGCAATACTCAAGTCTGGTGAGTCCGAGACATAGATTGATTTATTGGACAGAGTCTAGATTTTGTGTTTCATAAAACTTCCCCCAGATGATACTGAAGCTCTAATTAATTTATGATCAGTGAAAAGAACAGTGGAACCTATGAAGAATGCCAAGATGACTCTCCTAAGACTCAGCCAGCCAAAGCAGAGCCCATTATTCTCACCCACTGCTGCTCTTGCGTGACAGCAATGAGCCTCTACCCCTGGAGTCCTGTCACCACTTCTGAGCTAAGCATCCCTGCTGGGTGTAGGCACCCATGTCAGCTCCAGAATCTAAATCCAATCACACCTTCTGCCCAGTGCTGTTTTCTTCACTCCCTCCAGATATGGACACCTAGAGCACTCCCCCAGTAAAATTCCTGAGCAAAAAATGTTAGTCTGTTTCCCGGGGAATCTGGCCTAAGACAGGAATCCACTGGGGTCCAGGTTTAAATTAGTCCAGTTCAATCAAGTTCTAGAGCTGAAATGGCTCTTCAGAGTTGTGACTTCCTTGCCATGCCTTCTGGCAAGGCAAGTGGACCAGATCTGTATTGCCCACATTGCCCAACTGCTGCCTGTGGGTGAATGTGCCTTTGGGCATGGCATCTTTCTTCAGCTGTTAACAAGTCCCAACAGGTGAAAGGATTGAGCATCTAAGCCCTATAGGTGGAGGTCCACAGCATCCATTACACGCCGAGTGACCTTGTAGAGTAGAGTTCCGTCTATCTGTACTATACAAATAAAAGAAAAACTGTGTGTGTGTGTGTGTGTGTGTGTGTGTGTGTGTGTGTGTATGTTTGCGTGTGTGTGTGCATGTTTAATCCTGAGATTTCATGGCTAATTTGGCATAGCAGCACTGCTTAGACACTACCCAGCCTAATAAACCTACCTCATAACCTTGCTGGAAGAATATATGAAAATAAATGTGAATCACCTTATATGAGAGGGGCCTTATCTACCTCTTTCAGTGTTCGCACTTCCTTGTTCCCTACTTGATGACAAGAGTTTCAAGAACTGACTTTATTTATAGTGTTACCTGCCCATTCCTTCATGCTTCTCAAAGTGTGTTCCCTAGACCAGCATCATCAGCATTATCTGAGAACTTACTAGAAATATAAATTCTGAGGCCCATGAAACTCTGGGCATGGGGCCCAGCAATCTGTGTTTTAACAACCTGTCTAGGTGATCCGTATTCATGCTTAAACTTGACAAAGCACTGCTCTAACTCACTTTCTTAATTTCCTAGACAATATTCCTTCCAACCAGGACAAAGCTGTTGGGTCATCTGAGTGTCCTTCTTGCTTCTAGTCCCCCATACCATTTTTTATATTCCTCTATTCATATTAATTCTATGATCCATAGATAAGTGTCTTTTCTCATAGACTATGCCCTCCTCCAGGGCAGGTATTAGCTATGTTATTTTTGCATATCCAGTGCTTTGCATGGTTCTTACACATAATGAATACTCAACAAACTCATGCCATTAATAAATATGTAGCACATACTCTTAGCCATGGATTTTTCTAGGTATATCAAAAAACTCATATTTAACAAGAAAAGAGAGATAACCTCAAAAATAAATGCAATAAAGTGATGCAGATGCTATGGCAAAATATCATTAGTAACGATACTCTTTTTGCCTGGCACTCCCCTAAGTGGTTTGCATGTGTTAATTCACTTAGTCCTCACAGCAATCCCATGAAGTATGATTCTAGGAAAAGAACACAAATCATCCTAAGGAACAATTGTTCTTTCATTTAGCTGTCATTTTTAATGAGGCCTTTGGTTATACAACACAAGACCGCAGCCCAATCTGCAGTGAAGAGGATAAAACAAAGGTAGCTAAAGTGAAAGATGATGTAAAAGGTTGTCTTCTTTGGAGGCTGATGTTTTGATAACTGATTTTTTTTTTTGGTCTCTTGTGCATGAATTGGGGGACAGACTACATGGATATATGGTAAATGTCTTAAAAATCAATAAAATCTTAGCCCAGAGAGTAACTCTCTAAGGATGACATTTTAGACACAGGGAGCAGGGACAGAGCTATTGGGGTAAGGGGTAAGGGATCTTCAAACCATAGTGCCTACGACAATCAGCCTGCTTTACCTTTAAGGTAGTCTTCCTGTCGTTTTCCAAAACTATGGAAAACGTTTTCTTCATGTGGTACTTCAGGCAGAAAATTAAGAGAGTTTGTTTTATAATCGGAAAGAGTTGTTGGGAAGTCATGTTTCAATACTATTAATACATAGAAAAATGTCTTGGATTCCCTATCTTGAACTTATTTCTCGACAGATTCATGACTGGAGTTTGAATTATTCACCACTATTTACATTGAGCAATTAATTCTCCCCAGTATGATCTGGCCATCTCTGAAAGGCTATATTATCAGGCAAGGAAAAAAATCCATAATATCGGGCAGCAAAAATGATTTTGTAATTAGCATGACATGGTTTCCTATAATGTCACATTAACTGAGAGCATGAAAAAAGACTGGAATAAATCGAGCTCGAGGTGTTAAGTAGACCCCTTTCCAGCACTGGGAAGGAAACCACGCACTATCCATCATGTTGCACACATCACAAAGCCTACTGTCATCAGAAATACAAGGCTAGGAATCTTTGAATAATAGAAATCCCAGGAAAACAAAAACAGGCAGTGTGGTAGATTGTAAAAATTGTAGTAATGGCCCCGGTTCTTCACCTCTCCCTCTACCCACATGTGATTAGTACTTCTACCCATAAAGGGAGTAGAGTACATTTCCTTGCCCTCTGACTTTGGGTTTGGCCTCATGGCTTGCTTTGGTCAACAGGATGAAGCAGTGGTGACAGTCATGTTCCGAGACGAGGCAATCCGAGGCCTTGTTTGGTTGTGCTTTCTTTCTTGACCTCTGCCATCTCCATGAGAAAAGCAGGCTCTACCTGCAGATCCCAGGAGGAAGATGAAAGACTTGTGGATCACAGCCACAGCAGGCAGCCGTCCTAACCGGGCTCCTTCTAGGTGAGCCAAATCCCCCGCCTCTGCAGACACAGTGTGAGAAATAAATGCTTATTGTTGGAAGCCAGGGACATTTTGTGCTATTATGCGGCAATACTGTGGCCAGGGTTGACTGACACCAGGGGGCATCTGTTTTTTGTTTCAAGATAACTTCAAATGCAAACTTGAAAGTTAGCAGATAATGAAAACTGAGTTTCACCTTGAAATGTACCAAAAATAGGATGACCGGAAACAAGGAAACCAGAAACAAAGACTAAGAAAAATAAATGGCTCCTTGAATTGGCTTTCATTTCAAAGATGATAACAGAGAAGAATCCAGTTCTCTCAGTGAAACTCAGGGACTACCGCTTGACACTTTTAATTAAAAAGACATTAAAAAATTAACACAGAACTCTTCCCACTTTGCTCCAGGGCAGCTCATGAAAGATTGCCTCTTCGCTAACAGAATGCATAATATCTATGTCCAGGCCCATCTGCTTCTCCTTCTAGAGGAAAGATTGTGAATGTCAGTGCCTCCAGTGAGAAACTGTCCTGTCGAGGCTTAATTTCCTCAGCACTGATAACATAAACGCAATCTGGCAGAATAAATTAGTGGATGATTCCAAAGCACACATTTTTGATCTTCTGCCATACTCCTGACAGAAATCATAACAGTCAAACTATTTTTCACGACCAAGAATGGAAAGACCTATTTGAAAAAGCGCAATCCTGTTTTATCTTCTAAAAAAACACCGTGTGAGATGCTGGGGGGGGGGGTGCGTAACTTTTAGGACAGTGCTTCTAAAACACTAATCTACGTACAAATCACAGACAGAGAATGTTTAAAGTAGATTCTGATGCAGAAGGAAGGGAGGGAGTTCCAAGACGCTGAATTCTAAAAAGCTCCTGTATGCGGCTGCTGCTGCTGGTCCAGATACGTCAAGGGGATCATTCTTCATCTATGAGCAATCTGTAAGATGAAGTTATCCTGAACTTCAGGACTGATTTTCAGTACTAGGAGAGAGTATGATGTAGTGGAAGGAACCGAGTTCTGGGTCACTCTAGTGGGTTAAGTAGCAAGATTTAAGTCTTGCCTATCTGCTCAACTTGTTACATATGTTTAGGTGCTCTCCTACATGTCTCTCAGCCTCTGTTTCTTTGCTGATAAAATGGAAATAACCATTGTGGGAAAGGAGTTAACCTAGAGAAAATCTTGCTAACTGGCCATCAGTCAATAATGTGAGTTCTCATCTTTTAATAGAGTAAAATCTCAATCATAATCTCACTTTCCCTAATTAACTGACCTACGTTGTATGTTTGGAGGGGAGTTGATTCATGTTCTGTCTCATGTCTGTTTATTTATCTTGGGACAAAATGCTTCAAACACAAGGAGAAATGAAGACATTCTGAGATGTTGAGGTGGTTAAATGCTATTTATTTAATAAAACTTCATCAAAGGCACACTCTCTGCTAAAACTGTGATGGGTGCTTTGAAGTACACAAAGACAAGATTTCACACCTCAAAGGAAGCTACATTCTAGAAAGGATCAGATCACATTTTCTTTGGATGATGTTATCTTTTTCTTGAATCTGTTTAAGACTTCCCTGTATTCTGGGACTGAATATATTTCATTAGTATTGTCTTTATGCTTTTAAGAGGTATTGGGTTTTGAGGAATAAAAAAAAAGAATGTTTTTTCCTAGAAAGGGATATTAGAAGCTGTCTTGACCAGCTACTTGGTTATATAGAAACAGTTAAGTAATCTTCATGCCTTTCAAACTGGATTCTTCTCTAGGTAAGCAGTCCTAATTATAAGTCACTGGTAAAATGTCTTCTGAAATGATTAGGACAAAATAAAGGCAAGTGATATCACTGACTAATTCTTAGTGTATATTTTTAGATGGGAGGAAATTGTTGAAGTGAAGGATTCTTGGGAATAACTTCTTAGTTGCTGATTAATCATGTAATATCACTAAATCTCATAACCCTCATCTGTAAAATGAAAATTAAGAATACCTGCTTTATATAATTTAGAAGGAACATAATAATTGTTTAATAAATAATGGCAGTTACTTATTATTCCTTGATCACTTTTTCTTATGCTTTTCATATAAGATACCAGGTATCTCCAGTCAATACAAGATAGAAAAGTTGGTTCAAAGGCTTTTACCTTGTAATCTCCCATGGAAAACACAAAGATGAATGTGGAGTTTCACTTTACATGGAAGTTTTTATTAAATTCAATCATTACTCTTTAGTTTGTCAGCACACTTTCTTTGTGGACCCCTACTTACTTCCACACAGAGCTCTTATACAAAGCATCTTATAATCTTCTCCCCTGGAACTGGAAAGCCCCCACCTACATTCTGTCCCCACCCTAACTCTGTACAGTCACCTGTGCCAGCAGCTGCTAGAACTGGTGATAAGACCAACAGGGCCCTTAACTAATAACAAAGCCTGAAGCTATGGAAAATCACATAGTTGGAAAGCTTCTCAGGAAATGAATTGCAAGGATATGAAACTGAGACCCAGGGGTGGGATTTTTTTCCAACTGTGAATGCCAATCCTAGGCTTCTCTAAATTGGCAGAATTTGTAATTCAATTGTAACATTCCTACTATGTATCTACGGAATTGTAACTGGATTAAATCAAAGGATAGCCAATCCATGTACCACCTTCTAATATTAGAAGGTCAAAGAGAATGTGGGAATTGGAGAAGTTTTATGTTTTTGCAAGAACCATTTTCCTTAATGGACATGCTTGAGATCCCTAGTGTAATTGATTGCCTCCATTTATTAAGCACCTACTGTATTCTCGATACATAATAACTTTATGAAGTATACACAGTTTTATCATGCCAATTTACAGATGAGAAAACTGAAATTCAGAGGGGTTAGGTATAATTTTGCCCGGATTAGAAACGTGTGAACTGGTAGAGCTGAGATTTATACAGTCTTTGTGACTTCGGGGTCAGTACTGACTCCAGCATACAAAATTGCTTTTATAATATCACACCAATATATTAAGAAAGTGTCCTCTTTTCCTCTGGGAAGTGAACTTTATTTTAGAATTGATGAAATAGGAAAATCAAATAAATGACAACCTCCAGGCCACCTCTAATTGCCATTGTAGTTTCTCCCTCCAAATCTTTTATGAAAGTTGCACATAAATCATATGGCTGATTTGAGTTTCCCATACCATCCATAAGTCCCTATCTTATATCAAATAGCTGAGGTCAAGGAAGAGGGTTAGAGAATGGAGATCTTGGAGAAGCCTCAGAAGACAGGGGACCATTGAGAAAGGGAAGGCTCTAGCAGGTTTTTATATACATGGAAGAAATTTCTACATGAGGAAGAATTTGTTTGCTTGCAACAAAATAAGAAATCCCTCCCTTAAAGAGATCTGCTTCACTGGGAAAATATTGCCTTAAAGTCTCTTCAGGGCAGGATTGGGAAGGGAATGTGCAGAAGTGGTAGCCAAAGGAGGGAGAGATAAGGAGGAAGAATGTGGTAGATGAGAGGAAAAACAGGAATCTGGGGAGGGAGCTTGAAGAAAAAAAAATGTCATTCGGAGAATGTGCAGGATGAAATGCAGTGTGCTTCCTGAGGCGACCACAGCCCATAATCTCTAGGATTTTCAGTAGAGGCTGCCAAAAGTATTGAAACTAATGAAGAGGTAGCTTCCTTGTCATGATTGATGACACTGGACGAGAGAACATTTGACTTTGGGTTACATCCAGAATATATTAGCTAATTTCCAACACCACTAGGGAAAAGGACTCACACTATACCCAGGGGGTGGGGAGAATTAGATCTTTTGATTCCTCTGAAGTTGATAGCATTTAAACCTCTCACGCGCCTCATGCCTTATATTGTCTTGATAACATGTCTCTGTCCTCATCCTATAGCTCCTGTTAGATGACAAAATAAATATGCCAAGGCAAGATTTACTTTAGAAGCATCTTCGTACATCCTCTGATGTCTAGCAGATGTAATACTTGATAGATTTTTATATAAATGAATAATTAATAAATTAATATTCCAATATATTTGGAATCCGCATTACGTTTATACCTGTATGTCCTTGGACAATTTACGTAATCTCTCTGAGTCTTAATTTCTCTAGGTGTGAAACTGAGATAATAATATCCACTTCATAGGCCCCGTGTAAAGATTAAAAGGAATATTCTTTGCATGTAGGTATGTATATATGAAATGCATGTAAAACACTTGGCATAGTACCTGGAATCTGGAAAGTGCATAAATCATCAGCGTCAGCTGCTGTGTTTATGTTGCAAATACTTTTTTGGGATCTTGACTTTGATCTGAAGTACAATTCCATAGATTGGAAATTGAGAGCTCTCATTATATTCCTGCCAGTCCCCAAGATTGGTTTTCTCTTTTCTCTCTCCACCTCCTCATTCTTGTACACGAATTTGATGCCACTCAGAATTAACATGAGTGCAACACAGGGTCCCTTCATAACTTCTCTAACTACTTCTTCCCATCTTCACACACACATACACCAGCATTTATGCGTTTTGAGAAAATTCAGTATTTGAGGGTCATGGGGCAGCGTCACCTTGCAGACCATGTAGCACTCCTACCATCACACTAGTCCCATCTCCTCTCTCCCTTTTCCTATTTTCTTCCATCCTGGAAAGTGGCAAGAAAATCTGTTCCCTTAAGCAGTACCAGGCAGTAAAGCCCATATTTACGCCAACTGGGTACAGCCTTTCATTCTAAGCGCTTTTCCCAACAAATGGAATTCTGGTGAAACATTCTCCATTCTGATACGTTATCACTAATATAATAAGGAACTTCCTGATGGTGTGTTTCGCTAAGCCTATAATAAGTTTACCAGGGCAGCTACTGAGTCTTTTCCTTCTTTGGGGTTCTTCACAAGTAGATCTCGATTAATGTGTTTGTGTAGGAGGGAGCCTGACATGCTCAATGTTTCATCATGTCTCATAATATAAGATCTTGCATTTATAATAGGGGTTTTCATTAATGATCTCAGATAGAAGGAGCTGGATTCACCAAAGCTCAGGAAGCTTTAGAAACCTAATTAGCAGCAGAGCAAAGACCAGAAATCGGGTCTCCAGACCCCTAGTTATATGGTCTTCCCACTCCATACTACATTATACCCAGTGCCCTAGCTCAACTAAATAAACCTCTGTAGACCTCTGATTAGAGACCAGGAAGTGCCCTCCTTCCTGATCAAGGCTGACCTCAAAGTTCTAACTCATTTATTTCTATTTTAGTTCTTAAAAAAAAAAAAAAAAAAGACATGCTTTTCTTTTAAAATGATGCAGTGTTTGGAAACATCCCTAAGAAGGTTCTTTCCTTTTTTCAAAAATAAATCGCAAGGTCTGGTTTTGTTTGTTTGTTTGCTTGTTTTTGGTGAGGTTGCTCTTCAAAAGGACCCGATGCACTTGGGTTGTGCAGCCATCTGCCACTACATGCTCAAGTATTGTGGTTAAAAAACTCTGGCCACCCGGCCTTTGATATAGAAGAACCACATGGGGTTGAGTCATATGCTGTGGAGAGAACACAGCTAATTATGGGATGTGCTGGGCCCAGAGAATATGTTAACTGCTACATAATTACAACTGCAATCCAAGGGGACAGAGTCATGGAAATCCAGTTAATATAAAGAAGTCAACATAAAAATACTCAATTCTAAGCCACAAACTACTGAAATATAGTTCCGTTCTTGAACTTCTATTCACATGAACTTCCAAACTTACGATCTGGTTTGTCATCAGGGATGTCCATGATCTGACAGCACTTTTTGCAATTAAATAAAACATTGCTTTAACAATTCTGGGTTGTGATAGTTTGAAAGAAGATAAAAGTTCTGGAGAAGCAAGACCCTGATTCTAGCTTCAGCTCTCCAACTAAAAAGGCAAGAGACCTTGTGCAAGTCACTTAATTTGGGGAGGAGGCAGGTTGTGGGGGAGATTACTTGAAAGACCGCCTGAAGTATCCCCTCACAACAAACAGAAATAGTCCATTTCAAAGGAGATACTGAGCATCAAGTTCATGTCATGTAAGCATTTAGAATTCAAAGATGAATAAAACATAGCCTAATAGCCAATTTCACAAGGTTATTACACTTTCTCTGAATGTTCTATAATTTAGAAGGTTCACGACAGTAATAGAAAGCTTACCCTTCAGGGATTTTCTTTTTTTTTTGACAAAATTTCAACTCAAATTCTGATCAAGTAAAGTAACTTCTCATGATCGGTGGATTAAGAAGTTGAATGGTGGGAAAGTAGAAATAAAACTTTTACTGGCAATATTTCATGGCCACATTCAATAATGCCTAGACTGTGTTTTACAACATTCTATCTGTAGGACATAAGCCTACAGGCTGAAACCCGAGAAGAAAGCAGGGGAAACTAAAAGAAGCCTAGCACAATAGTTAGTGTATTATACAGGCATATGTGTGTGCCTGTGCGTGTATATGTAAATATGTAGCCCTGTCTCTCATGGGTAGCATGGTGTGACACAGTGGTCGTTCCTAACCTGGGATTTGAATTACAATCCTCTAAGGGGCTCACGTCATATCATAAAGTTTTCATTCGGTGGATCTGCCCTTTACTCATCCTGATACTTTGGCGCCCCTACCAAGTGTATCTACAAAAGAAATATGGGAAGGTTGTGGCCTTGAATTTTAAAAAGTATCTCTGGTTTGTGTTTATTAATTTCCATATGGAAATTGTTTTGTAGGATACTGGGAAAAGCCGTGATTGGAATCAGAGTTTGATTCCCTCCTATGCTGATTAATTGGTTGAAGGACTTCGGCAAGTAACTTAATCTCTCTAAAATTCAGTTTGTTTATCTATAAAATAGTTATAATATCCAGCCCAGTTCTGAGGATTAACTGAGGCAATTTATATATCTAGTTCTGTGAGAGGCACTTAGTGATAGTTCAAGGAATTATGATATAGGTAATACTCCTGAAATGAATCTACGGACAGGGTTGTAATGGAAGAAAACATGATTTCTAGGCACAGTCAACTCTCAATAATCTATAATAATGAGAAAAGGTTATTGTAGGAGTAAGATCATTAATAAATAATCTAAAATATCATTTTCAAAATTAAAACCTTTGTTTTTCACTATAAAACTTACATATGTTCACTATAAAATTTTTAAATGATATAAATATGTATAAGGTAGAATTATAATTTTATCCTTTCCAACTCCAAGATTCAATGATTATTTTTGTATGTCTTTAGGTATGTCTCTGTGTGTTTAATAAACAAATTATTTTAAACAAAAATGGATCATGTCACATATGCTGTCCTACAGATTGATTCAGCTCTGTTCAATAACATATCCTACACCTTTCATGCCATCACATATCACAAACAATCTCTCATTGTTTTAACATGCTGCATAATATAATTCTATATGGATATACAGAAAGTATTTACCCAGCTGTTTGAACATTTAGATTGCTTGCAATTTGTAAGAATCACAATGCTACAGTAAGTAAAAACTGTACTTTGGAGAATGGTACCTATTTTCTTCAATCTTTTAAAAATAAATTAAGGTATTGTTGGAAAGAAGGATAGAAAAAGTGAAAAGTTTATTACTTTATCTAATAATCTGATGTGTGTAATGTTAACATATTTGTGAGATTTTTGCTGTTGTTGTTGATCTTACTGGTAATTTTCCCGAATGAGAATTAACTGGATTGGGTGGCACTCTTGGGAGCCATGTTTGTATAGCCTTAGACAAAAACTACAGAACTGGTCTTCATTGAAAATGTGATGAATCTAATCTAATGAATCTAGTCCTTGGTTTCCAGAATTATTCTCGTACTTTGACATCATGTAGATATCCCATTGTGAACCACTTCTACAGCCAGACAGCAAAGCTTCTGAAAGGATATGCCCAGAACCTAACCAGGCAGACATCCCAGGATCTTAGTTTCATTTCATAGATAAAATGAGACAGGCTCTGGATTTAACATTCATTAAGAGAGGGAACAGAAATATTTTCCTTCAGTGTTGACTTGGGGAGTGTGTTGAGCAACTCAAACATTTTAGAGGTACCAGTTCTTGATAACATTCTGGCAGATATCCAGTGTGAGGGGACACGCTTGCTTGGCAAGATTACTCTCTTTTCTCCAGGGGGTCTACATACACTATGTGGTTTCAATCAAAACTCCATTGAGATTCTTCAAATGGACATTTATAAGCTATTCATAAAGTTAACCAAAAGAGTACCTATCTAAGAACAGTCAGGAAATTTTGAAACAAACAAAACAAAACAATGGATCAAATCAAAATATAAAGTTATAGTTATTAAAACGCTGTGGTGACTGTGTCAGGAATAGACAAATAAATTGGAACAGAATATAAAAGTTTGGAAATGAACATCTATAAGACTTTATTATGTGATAAAGGTGACACTTCAATTTGGAGGTAAAATTATGTGTTACTCAAAATGTAGTTGGAAAAATTAGATTCTATTTGGAAAAAATAAGCTAAATATTTCATTACATACACAACAGAAAGACTGAAATGTATAAAAGAAAGATTTGAAAAGTATTAGTAGGAAACATGCTAATAAGACAATTAATAACAAATACTGGTAGACTTTACTACCTAAATCTTTCAACTTAGATAGTTTGCAAGACATCATAAAGATCCTTAGAAAACAAGAAACAGTGGGAGAAAATATTTTCAAAATAAATCAATACTCATAATATTAAAAGCTCTTACAAAGCTCTAAGAATAATGTAACAAGACCACTAGGGAAATGCACAAAACATCTGAACAGATAGTTCAAAAAAGAAGAGGGCAAATCACCAATAAACATTAAAAGATAATTTATGGTAATTGAGGAACTAGAAATAATTTTTTTAGACTTTTTTTTTTTTAGAGAAAGAGAGAGTACAAGCAGGACGGCAGAGGAATAGGGAGAGAGAATCTCAAGCAGACTCCATGCTGAACGCAGAGCCCAACATAGGGCTCGATCTCATGACCCTGAGATCATTACCTGAGCCAAAACCAAGAGTTGGATGCTTAACCGACTGCACCACCCAGGCAAACCCTAGAAATAATTAATACAACACCAAGATGCCCTTTTTCACCAGATTTACAAAAATTAAAGATTTATAAAAATTAAAAAGATGGTAGCTGTGTTAGCAAAAGTGCAAGGGCAAGAAATGGACACTTTCATGCACCCTATGCAGGAGGACAACAGCCTTTTTGTGGTATAATTTTGTAATGTTCATCAGATTCAAATGCAATTATACTTTTTCAGTTTCTCTCCCACAGGACTACTCATTGATGCTTAGGTATATGGGCAAGGGTGTTACTGCAGCATTATTTTCATAGTTACCTGTGTAGCGCACACCAACTCCGTAACAACATAAAATAATTGACAGGATGATTGGAAGGCTCATGAGGGAGAAACCTGGCTTGAGTAGACTCTCTACAACTCAGTTCACTAAAAAGGCTGGAGGAGATGCAACGTGAAAAGGAATGGTATTTTTTCAGATAATCCCTCCTTTTCAAAAAAGACCAAACCCTGTGTACAAAACATTTAATCGGACTTCCGTTTTGTACCCCAACTTGAGTTTCTTTTTTGTCTAAAATCAAGGCAATACTTTATTTTTTATATTTTGACCATTATAATTTTACTTTTTATTTTTTCAAGATTTTATTTAAATTCAAGTTAGTTCGCATATAGTATAGTATTAGTTTCAGGGGTAGAATTTAGTGAGTCATCAGTTGGATATAACACCCAGTGCTCAATACTTCAGAAAAATTAAATGAGTAAGAGGTTTTATGTTGGTGCCTTCTGGTACTAATGTCAGAAGTCAAATGCATGCTGGCCATCTTCATCTGATAACACTCTTTCATGGCAGTATACAAAGTCACATATTTGCTAAAGCTTAGGGATAAAACTATCATCAAGGAAACATTGTTCCTTTGGCCATGGTCTTATAGCCTCACCAAAAGATGACTAGACTATTCTTTTCCCTGATTTTTGTTAAAGGTTCGTACAGTTCCAACTTCTACAGCCATGTTTATTTCCCTAATTATATAGTGCAACCTGTGTTTGGAAGGCTAGTTCTGTTTTATTATCGTTTCCCACAGACAAAATAAAAATATTTGCTTAAACTTACCTATTGAACACAAAAATCACTATTGCTTTCCTATTTAATTGATACCAATGTTGGATCTGAACATTAAAATGATGACAGAGATTTTAGGCCCAGAGAACATCACCACATCTCCTCTTCAAAAAAAGTAGGATATTCTTGGACCACTGGAAAGACAACATTCCAGTTGTTCTGACCACACCTGCTCCCAACCACTACTGATAGTCCTCTCCCCTAAAACCAAAAGGCCACTACTTCCCATGCTTCCCTTTCTAATGATTAGTACTCCGGCAGACCCTTCTGGATCCCTAGCACGGTATGCTCTTTGAGTTACTTGCAAGGGGGTGTGTCTCTACCTACTTGTGCTATGAAGTAGTGGATATTCAGGAACATGATGGTTAAGGCTTAGCATGTAGAGTTGGATTCCTGAAGGCGATCCCAGCTCTGCCACTTAACTTGTGTGTCCTTGAGCATATTACTGAACTTCCCTTAGCATCAGTTTCCTTATCTGTAAAACGGGAATAATAAAAGTACTTGCAGGATTGCCGAGATCATTAAATAGACTAGTATGGTGCCTGGCACATAAAAGTGCAAAGGCAAGTGAGCTGTCACTGCTGGCGTTCTCATTATCAGCCTGCACACCCCTGCCTTGGTCAGACTTACTCAGCAAAACGGGTCACACCAATTCCCACAAGGCCAAGGCACTGCTTGCAGTTTTCCCAGGCTGTGGGCATGCACACCACACTGGCAGAAACTCCATCAACAAGAAGGTGAACGGGAGAAGTTCCACCCTGAGTACGAGCCATGCCTGCCTCTCTATGTTCTATTTCACTTTCTCGTGATCCAGATAAAAAGAAAATAAGTGCCATGGCTTCATGCCTCTGTGTGTATGCCTTCCTTCTAAAACCAGGCCCTCTGCAGACCTAATTGTGCACACATGTGTCCTTTGCTAGACTGTGAACCTGAAGGAGGAGGAAGCAAGTTTCCTTTCTCTTTGTATTTCTTTTGGTGATTTGCCTTGTACTGTGTCTAGAAAAGAAAGGAAGGGAGGGAGGGAGATTTGTAAGCAAGACAATTGACCAGCCTAAGATAAAAGAGGATTTACCTTGTTTCCCCATCTCTTCATTCCCAGCTGTGAAAGATGTTCTTCTCCTTGATTCAACAATGCCTTAGCTCGTCTCCACCATGCTTTGGATTCCTTCCCCCATCTCTCTATCAAAACTCTCTCTCTCTCTGTCTGTCTCTCTCTGCCAAATGGCAATCAAGTGTGAATGTGTTAGTGCTCTAAAACAAGGTACTAATAAATCGATGTAATAGAAAACCAAATTCCTTAATTCAGGAAAAGCTCTTCTCTACAAAGAATCTAATATGGGTCACGTTAATCGCGCAGTGTCAAGTTCTATATTGGACGAGTGAGAGAAAGATACCTATGTGATTTTCTTTTCTCCTTTCTTTGTCTAATGGCTTCTTGAAGTGGCTCTAAGAAATGTACCTAGAGGATCTGAATAAGTCTGGCCGCCCCACTGCTGCTATACCAATTCCATCTTCTCTCCAGAGTCAGCCTTGAAAGAATCAAAGTTCGTAGAGAAGGTATTGTGAGAGTAGCCCCTGCACTGTTTGCAGAACTCTATCAGAGAACCCGGAGAGAGTGGAAGAGCCATCTAGTTGGAGGCCAGCCGCAGCACTGTTCTGAATACAACCAAGTATTTGACTTCTTTGCTTGACCACATGCAACCCCTATGGACAGCCAATGAGTAAACACAACCAAAGGCTACTACTTTCTCTCCCAGTTGAAACCTCCAGCTAAATGAATCATAGTAGCTCTATGAGAAAGTGAGGGGAAGACCCATCAATCACAAGTCAAGAAACTTTAAAGTATAACTGAGTAAGTAGCTGGGGAAAAAAGAAAGCCTAGCAAATCATTGCTTCTCAGATGGCACCCTCTCTGTGCTTCAAATCGCCCGAGTTCCTCGGATTGGAGCATGTATCTCTCTGCATTGACTGACTCTGTTTAATTAGAGTGTGAACTGCCCAAGGATGCAATCACACAGGGCGTGGTGGTCACAGTGGATGTGGCGAGCCCGAGTGCCTGGGTTTGAGTACAGTGTCCGCTGCTCACATCTCAATAAATTTGGACTGGTCATTCCATTTCTGTGGACTTCATCTTCATTTTTGTAAAATGAAGACAACATGACTATGTGCCTCAAAAAATTACTGTTGGTATTGCCTGTGTTCAACCACCACACGCATGCACAGGAAGAATCACTAAGGATCAATAATTATCAGTTCTTACTGCTGACCATCTCTGTCCTCCAAGTATAGAGCCCGATGCACTGAAAATCCTCAAGATAGACATGATTCAGTAAATAAATTCCCAAGGTTGCCCCATGGAATTGCTACTTTGGTGAATAAATTAAATAGTCCAGAACAACGGTATCATCATATTCTCTCATCTCTGCTTACCTTATCAAACAAGTCTTTTCCTTATTTATTTAGTAGCAGTATATGAAATTTTGTAGCAGCTCCATAGGTATAAGGAACTTACATATATCAAGGGAGTTATCTCTTTATTCAACAATTTTGAAACAGATAGTTTTCCAGACACTGTGAAAACACTAAGAAAATGACACAAAGATAAAATGCCTAAATTACTGTAACTGATAATAACAGCTGAGATGTATTATCCACCTCGTAATAAGCATTGTATTAGGCTCTTTACATATATTAGCTCATTTTACGCTGACAAAAATTGGCAGGGTGATTATTATGTCCATTTTAGAGAGAAGAAAACTTAAGATTCAAACAGACTCAATAAACTTGCTTAACATTTTACAGCTAAAATTGTCTGGGTTTTACAGCTAAAACCTCCGCTGTGTTTCCAAAGCCTGTTCATTTTCTACTCTCTCACTACCCCTCTTTTAACATCTCACTATAATGTCAGGCAGAATGAAATAAGCACTCTGTTGGAGGCATGAGTAAATCGCTCTGGAACTCTGGAACTCCGGGAGAACAGTGAACTTGGATGGTGCAGGATGAGGGCACTTACAAGAACCATACAAGGTAAGCAGGACAACAGAGGAGAAAGAAGAGGAAGAAGGGGCTCCAGGAAATGAAAATGTATCAACCAAAGCCCAGCAGTATCCATTTGCAGGGGGGAGTAGCCTGTGTACCAGGATATAGAAAATCAGCTGCAAGTTATGGTGGATTACGTGTAGGTGGGGATGGAATTTCCAGAGTGTTGGGAAAGATTGTTCTTTAGAGTACAGACACAATCTCCCTGCATAGTCACACACCTTGCTGCATAGCTGAAGTAAAGATAAACCTGGGCCCTACCTTAGGTTTGGAGAACCACAGCAATTTCTGTTTGAGCAAGTCTGAGTTAATGATGTTTGTACGTAATGCACACGCGCGTGCGCGCGCACACACACACACACACACACACACACACGATGAGCAGCCAATGCCTAAATAATCCTACCTTGATCATTCTCTCTATTCATTTTCTGCCATAAGGCAAAATACCAGAGATTCTTCTCAGTTCCACAAATAATCAATGAGCAAATACGTATGATGAAATCAATCTGTTGTGAGACTTAAAAGAGAGAGAGTGCTTGCTTTGTAAGTGGCTCAAAGCAGGTGTTTTAAGAGGAATATGGGGTTTGGAGAATGATAGACCTGGGCATCCATATACAGGATGGGTGGGGGAAGTTTGGAGAACTGTGGACCTTTAAGCTAGTTGATTTCCCCCAACGTTCTAAACAAAAGGTTAGGGAGATCTGGACCTGCACCAGAACCAACACCCCCACTTCACCATTAGTTGTTCTGAAAGCAGTGGTGGCTTCCTCTAGAATACATCCCATGCCTCTACAGGGAAGGCTTTTTTTGGCTACAGTGAAAGGAAAGTGGGAAGATAAAACAAACTTTAATTCATCTGTTCTTACTCATAGGGCTTCCCATCAAGGATGGGTTTTATCCTTATTTAGAATCAATACTAAGTAAAGAAAGTATAAATATACCAATTGAAAAACTCTTTCTGTGGATGCCTTAGCAGCCACAGTTAAATTGCCTGAGGTTTAGAGACACCAAGCATTTTCCCTGGCCCTTACTCTGTAACCGTTGAGTGTTAAACTCAATCATTTCCTGAGATCCTTGATGTAACAACACCTAGGGTCTGTTAAGAGGGCTTTGTTAAAATTTGGTTTTTGGCATTTTTTTAAATAGCTCTGGGACAGAGTTAGATACATCTCTAAGAGGCTGATGGAGTTTTTGAACCCGAATTGCTTGTGTTGAATATTTTTCCCCAAGAGATGAAACCAACTATATTTCAGTTGAGTGTTACCATGTCTGACAAGAGTAAGAGGATCTGGGTGAAAGTCAGGCATTTTTCCTGCACATTCCCACCCATCAGCCCTGTGTCAAGGGACTCAAACCTCAGGGTGATCCTAGAGGCTCTGTATGCCACCACAGGAAAGAAGCAGTACAGACCGAATCAGATGACCTTAATCCATCCCCCACTGTCCCTCACACTAACCAGCACTATAATCCAAGGGAAAGTCAAACTCCAAAGAACATTTACATCCTTCATCTGTAAACTAGGAGATTTGAACACATGTGTCCTCTTTAGGACCTTTCTAGCTCTAATCTACTTCATTTCCTGGCGTTGCCCTGGGCAAACACAAAATAAGCCACAAGGTAAGGGCTCAGAGTTGAGTACTTAGAAACTAAAAGGAAAATGCTTGTTGGGAATGCATCTAAACGGTTTACGGCTGGATGTGTTCCCTGGTTAAGGAAACCTGAAATCTCTGTGTCATTGAGTCTCAAGTAGACTCCTTTGTTGAGGACAGTAGGACAGTAGATTTATTTTCATAGAAGGTGAAATCAAAACAGCCCTGAGTCATGAGCCTAGGTCTTGGGCTACTCTCTGATCAATTTTCCACTACATTTATGCAGCCTAGATTTTCTCCTCCAGACCTAAAAGAAAGGAGAACATGAAATGACCGGCAGATGATTTGGAAAAGGTTAAAGCACTGTTTCTAGCCTTTCTAAAGACTGGTTCCAGAAGACATTGCATATAAAAATGTTCTCAAGGTGCAAAACGTGGGGTACCAGAAAATTTACGTCTCTGTTGGAGCTTTGAAATTAGCATAAAAAAAAACTTGGGAAGATCCTACTGTAGAGAAATCTGTTTATATTTTCTATAACTAGCATTTCCTAACTTATTGACCACTGAAGACACATTTTACCAAACCACCAATTATCACTGTATCTAATTTGTAAATATATAGAAATGATCACTTATTTAGATGTAAGGAAAGATCATTTTACCTACACTGTCAAGTGACCATCTCTCTCATCTTACCATGTGCCCATTTGCACTGCTATTGCTAATTACCTTCATTCAGCACAGGCTTGGTTTTTACTACAGTATTTGGCAGCCCGATCTCAGTTGTTTCTTCATTCTGGCCTCTGACATCACACCTCTGAATCCACACAATTACCTGGCTTAATACTTGCAGGTCATGGATACTCAAATACTTGTAATAATTCTGTAACTAATCTCCACAACATTTTTGAGTCATTTTAGTCATTCAAATGTGAATTTCCATGTTGATCACTTATACATGGCACAATTGACTTCTATAGCCCATTGGTTTTGTGGGATGCTCTCCAATGATGCACGCCCAAAACCTTCATGTGTCAGTGAGAAGTGTGTAGCAAATCTAATCTTTGCTTAACTATAAACTCGGAGTGAAAAGAAGCCACAAGAATCCTCCCTCAAGGCCAGTACACACAAATCAGGGTCAGCAGTTAAAGGCACATGGTCATCTGCCCAGTGACCTATCTTTCCCTTTGGGAGCTGGTTAAGTTCCAGATAAGCCCTGGTGGGAAGGACGGATGGCAAGGAGGAATGAGTCCAGACCAGAGTGACCAGAGGGCCATGTGGCCTGGAGTGGCTCCAAGCAGTCCCGCCCAGCTCCAGCTGGAACCCCAAAGGATAAGGTCACAGCCAGTAACAAGTAGCCAATACAAATGGGCACAGATACACAATACAAATGGGCACAGACTTAGCCATATGCACATGTTGCTCAGCATGAGCAAAAACAAATTATTTTAAGTGAACTATGTTGAGTGAGAACAAATGTATAGGTGGACAAACTGGCACCCTTGTGCACAGTTGCAGGAATGTAAAATGGTGCAGCCACTATGGAAAACAGTATGGTGGCTCCTCAAAAAGTTAAAAATAGAGCTACTACGTGATCCAGCAATATCACTTCTGGGTATTGATCCCAAAAACCCGAAATCAGGATCTCAAAGAGGCTTTTAGCACAACTGTGTTTATTGCAGCATTGTTCACAAAAACCAAGATAGGGAAACAACCCAAATGTCCCTTGACAGATGAATGGATAAGGAAAATGTGGTATTTACACACAATGGAATATCATTCATCCTTTAAAAATGAAATTCTGCTGTATGTGACAACATGGATGAACCTTAAAGACATTATGCTAAGTGAAATAAGCTAGTTGCAAAAAGATAAGTTGAATCATTCCATTGATGTGAAATACTAAAATAGTCAAATTCATAGAATGAAAGTATGGACTGGTGATTACCAAGGGCTGGAAGGGGGAGGGAAATAGGGAGTTACTCATCAGAGGGCATAAAGTTTTAGTTAAGCAGAATGAGTGAGTTCTAGATACGTGCAGTACAACATTGTACCTACAGTCAGTAATAATATGCTCTATACTTACAATACTGTTGGAAGGGCAGATCTCATGTTGAGTGTTCTTACCATGATAAAGTTAAAAGAAAATAAAAGGTGGAAGAGAGGTGCTTGGGATGTCGTAGGCATTCAACACATGGCATTAAAATCCTAATAGTCAGTGAGCTCTGACTAAGAGGGTTTAGCTTAGTGAATAAGGAGGGATTAGACTGGAGTCAGTCATACTGTGTTCATCCTTCTGATTCCCCAATTTTTATCATCTGTAAGATTCAAATTAAATAGAATGATACAGGGTGTAGAGCACAAAGGCAGTTCCTAGCATATAGTAAGTATATTTTAAACATTTTTTAAAAATAGGACAGTGTGAAGACCTTACCCTTTTGTCATTATTAGTTGGTCTTTGCTTGAAGTTTACAACCTCCAAATACCTTGACACATTTCTCTTGACCTACTCACTTTTCCCTTTTCTTTCCTGCCTTGTCCTCCTTCTCATTCCTGTCCTATTTCTTTTCTCTGATCTCTTATATACCAGGTCAACCATAGTCTTCCAAATGCCTACACCCCACCGTATATATGTATGTATGTGTGTGTGTGTGTGTGTGTGTGTGTGTGTGTGTGTGTGTGTATGAGAGAGAGAGAGCGAGAAAGAGAGAGAGAGAATGTTCCTGCTGGAGAAGGGAATAGGCAAGTTTTCCTCCTGGATATTGCTGGTTAGAAGTGAGCCATGGAATGAAGGAGGATGACAGGCTCTGGTGACAGTAGCTGCCACACATTTCAGGATCTGAGGAGCAAAGAAGTAAATATCATTTTTCTTTATCTACCACGGAATTGCCATAATCTAGTCCTCCCTCCCTCCTCTGGAGCTCATAGTCAGTACACTAAGAGGACTCAGTTCTTGGCTCAACTGCCTTTGATTGTGATGAGGGCACATGTCAACCCATAATACCTAGGTATCCATCAGGCTACTGTCCAAGACACACTGGCTCCTTTTTTGTAACCAGAAATTACTGACAACAAGTATCTCCCAGAAATCAAATATCAGTCATCTACTAATTTGAAAAAACAACTAGATACAGTTCTTTAGTTTTTAATAGCTCCATAATGATATATATGCAAGAAAACATCTCTCTAATAGACATTAGCAATTTTAAATAATCTTTTAAAATTAAACATAAAAATATACAGAATAATACACAAATTATTAGTATCCAGCTTGATACTTTTCACACAGGGGATATGCCCATAGAGCCAGCACCCTGACCAAGAAACAGCATTTCAGGGGCGCCTGGGTGGCTCAGTTGTTAAGCATCTGCCTTCGGCTCAGGGCGTGGTCCCGGAGTCCTGGGATCGAGCCCCACATCGGGCTCCTCCACTGGGAAGCCTGCTTCTTCCTCTCCCACTCCCCCTGCTTGTGTTCCCTCTCTCGCTGGCTATCCTTCTGTCAAATAAATAAATAAAATCTTAAAGAAAAAAAAAAAAAGAGAGACCGCATTTCAAACAGCCCAGAGCACCCCGTCTCCCTCCTTTTGATCACCACCCCCTGCCGAGGGTCACACTTTGCAGAGTTCTAACAACATAAACTAATTTGTCTGTTCGTTAACTTTATTGAAATGAAGTGACTCAATCCCTAGTCTCTTGTGCTTGGCTTCTTCTGCTCAACATATGGTCACAAGGTTCATCCATGCTATTGCATGTGATAATAATCCATCACATTTTCATTGATACTGACAGACCTTACCAACAGACTTCAGGGCTTTCTGTCTCAAACCTAGCACACTTCTGAGCCCTCAGAAGCAGGAACTATGTATGGATTAGAGGTAAGATCAACAATTTGCTTAACTTGTAAACAGCTCTATTTTTCCTTTCTCAAATGGCTTCCATTTGGCAATAGCCTGACACCAGCCATAAAAATGGGCTTTCGAATTATGTATTTCTTGCCTCCATTTACCAGGTTCTGTCCCACTGGTCATCCTTGACCTCCCCTGACCAGCTCCCCTACTTCACCCACTCTTCCCAAATGTATGAACATCAGAGAGTCTGAAGTATAATATTTTCCTTCCTTACTTATATGGAAAAAAAACTACATGGGCAGAGGAGGTTGGCTAATTTTCAATCTCTGTCTAGCTGAGTCTTCACACTCAGATTCACAATTTTATTTGAAGTGCCACGGCATCCACGCAATTATATATAAGAAAAAAATTTGTTCCCACACATACAAGAAATTATTTAGGGTTGATCTGAGCCAACACTTTTTTCTACAACCACAATGGGTGGAGATAAATGAGATTCGACTATAATGAACTAAAATGAGGGCAAATATTACATCAAAACAAGTGGATGCTGAGACACTATGTATGTGGTTAACTCAGGCACAGAAAAAGCCCTGGAGTATGGAAGACAGATCGACATGCTAAAAATGGAAGAAACGAAGCATACCAAGCAATACGGTTGCTCCACAATGTCATTCCTGCCCATCCCAAAGGGGCACAAATAGAAATATTCTGAATTTAGCACCACTGATATTTAAGCCCAATTTCCAGCAAGGTCAAGACTAATAGCGAGGTATTTGTTTTACTAACTTAGGTTGCAGTGCCTTGGGCGGATCCTGCACCTTCTTCTATATCTCACTCAGCGCCAAGAACACTGTTAGCCATCAACAAAACCATAATAGACCGAGAGTCTTCTCCAAAGGCCAATGAAAACATACACACTGAGCTAATAAAGACATTTACAGGCAGAGGAGTCCAGCTTCCTTTCTGAAAATGCCACCAAGGCAGCTTACCTAATTAGGTCTTAGTGACACCAACTGACCAGAATGGCCCACCTGCCTGGAGCTTTGTGTGTGCACCAAGCTTGTTTTCTGTTTGTTTGGTTTTTGTTTTTGTTCTTCTAGCTATAAATGAAAAGGGCTATTTCTGAAATTTCAAAGGCTCTCTTTGAGATCTGGCCTGTGAGTTCATAGTAATTTCAGGAAAATGGGAATGTAATACTTAGCACTACAAAGAATAAATTTATTCATCCCAGGCTGTTTGTTCATTCCTCTCCCTCTTCTGTTATCTTCCCTTAGGAGAAACAGAGGAAAACTACTATGTCCAAGGCCACCCTGAAATGCAGTGACAATTCCAGGAATGAAACTCAGATGTTTCTTGCAACCCTGTCTCTGATCCAGCCAGGGAGTAGGCATAATTTTCCCAGTATTTCTCAATACAAATGTCCTTGGGAAGGTCTCACTCAACCCTTGTTTGTGTTTCTGAAAATAATGTAAATTGATGGAGATAGGGATTACGGACATGAGACACTGGAGTAACATGGACTCAAAGACGAGCAGGTCCCTCTATGAATAAGAATGGTGTTGACTTCAACCAAGGTGCTTTAAACCAAGAAAGACCACATGTGCTGAATATCAATCCCTGGAAAATTCAATGAGTATTAATGGAGCTTCTATTACAAGTACTCAGAACACAAATGTTTCTGTGTCCCTCATATTTTCTTCCTCCAAAATACAAGTAGAAAATGATATCACCGCAAAGCAAGGCTTTTATCCACCCCCTAAAATAATTAATTAACTAATTAATTAATTTTTGAAGGAGCCAAAACATATCAGGCAAAGCATACTAGAAAACTGCATGCACTACAATAGAGCAGAGGGAATGGACCATGGAGGCATATTTACCTGACTGCTGATTCCAGTTTCATTTGTTACTAGCTCTGCAGTGTCCTAAACCTCTCTCAGCTTAATTTCCTCATTTATAGAGCTGGGACTAATAGAGTTACTCAGAGCTCTTTCAATTGCAGAAATCAAAAACTCAACCCAAGCAAAAAATAAAAATACATGTAAAAATAAATGTATTGACTATGTAATTGAAAAACCCAAGAGTCTTTAGCTTCTGGCACACCTGGATTCAGGTGCTCCATACTCCCAGGAAGTGATCTCTCCCACATGCCTTCTTTCTTCTGAAATGGCTTAATTTTCCAGTATGCTTTCCCATCACGATGGCCCTCAGAACTCAAGATAATATCCTCACAGCCCAAGGCCAAGGCAATGAAGACTTCTCAGGTACTGAACTTCATTTACTCTGAATAGTTATAGGTCCACACTGTAGGTAACATTGGCAGAAATCCCAAGATATACTAGAGTGTTATTACCTGGATAAAGGTAACTGGCTTCTGGAAAGGCCAAAACAATGTCCCGTATAATGCATCTCAGAGTTGTTGTAAAAGCAAGCAAAAAAACCAAAACTTATCCCAGTACCTCTAATTTCTGTTAAGATAATAGTACATGAATTTTTGTAAGTGGGCAAATCTTTGACATGCAGGAAATATTGGCTGGTACTGACCCCACTTAGAACACACAATACAGTTACTAGTGGCATCTCCATGATCTACAGAATATTCTGCCAAAATTAGGTTAAGCTATAAGGTGAGATTTCACCTAGACTAAAAGGGACAGAGGATTTAGCTAAGCAGAGAAGAACAGAGAGGTCATTCTAAGGGAAGTAATAAAACAAGTTAATGACTACATATTTTCATATAAGAAAGAGTATTATGGGTAAGATGCACATTCTAACCAATAGAAAATAGCATATCATGAAGTAGATTTGTGAACATTAGTAGGAAGAGTTTGCATACTTCCAGCAAAAATAATATCTCTAGAATTAAGTTTTTAAAATGTCATTAGAAGGAAAGATTTTTTTCTTTTAAAGTACTCATTCGGTGTACTTTCTGACAAGACATTCTTTAAGCTGGTCTGCTTTCAATGAGCTGGCCTGTGTATAAACACAAATTTGACAAACGAAGTTCAGACCTCTTCATTAGAGGAAACAATTAGCTCACTCCAGTAAAGATGAAGATTTATTGGTTTAAGCATGTTAATAAAGCCTGGCTGCAACTGAGAAACAAAAAGTAGTTTAAAATGAGAAAATTGCATTAATATACATGATGTGGGCTCTAACTGGGGCCAAAATGAATACTATTTCCTGGATTTCAGATAGAGGTCTGTCCAACAACAATCTTATTTTGAACAGTTTGAAGGTAGACTTCAAATAAATAGTGAAAAGCAAGACAGACACATTTAACCACATGTGAAAAGAGATTTTTTTTAAACACGCTGAGAGTGCCAACCATGAATAATTTTTGCAAGCGATACCAAGCCAGACTACCATCCTTCCGGTAATGCACCTACATCAGGCACCAAGAATATTTATTGCTGGCAATGATGAATTCAGATGAGTTATCCCATTCTCCAAAAGATATCTACAGAAGACTGTCCTGGCTGCCAAAAGAAGTATTCTCTCAAAATAGAAATCCCTCCTCAGTTCGACTTAGCAAGTCTGTTATGATAATCTCTGGGAATTTACCAGTGTGGGGAGATTTATTTCATGGAACTGAAGTGTTTCCAAGGTTTGAAGATACTCACTTCATATTTCAGGAAATGAGCATGTGATATATTTTGCTCATGTAGTCTTAATAGAAAAAGCATTACTCTATGGGTGCTGTGAGTTGGTGATTAAAAGCAGTTGTATGTTCACAACCAAGAAGTAAAAACAAAGCATTAAAATAAGTCAACATAATAAATTAAAATCTTGAGTAAATGAGGTTATTTTAAGGCCACAACAGCAAAACATTGGTCCCAAAACAAAAACTTCAGTGACTCATCCAATTCTTCATTAGTATCAAGTTGTTTCTAAATATGAACACATTGAGAAATGTCTACACCAAGTATTCGTTGGATGGTATGATGACCACCAAGCAGCTCTACTGAAGCTTTGTGTTTGTGGTCCAAAGGGACCCTTCCTCAACTTTTCCCTCAATCAAGAACTCTGAAGCCAAAACAGAGTTAATGATGTGACTAAACAAACTGAGAACTGTGATTACAAGAAGAGAGTGCGCAGCTGTCTGGATGTCTGATTAGCTATAGAAGACCAAATCGGCCTTGAGGTGAGGCTCATAGGAGAGACACATAACCTCATCTTCAGAAGACAGGTAAGGCTTCTGTGACTATTTCACTTTGATGAAAAGTTAGATAAAATCTTTTTTAAAAAATGGGGGGGGGCACCTGGGTGGCTCACTCAGTTAAGCATCTGACTTGGGCTCAGGTCATGATCTCAGCGTCCTGGGATTGAGCCCTGAGCAGGGAGCCTGCTTCTCCTCTGCCCCTCCCCCCACACATACACACACACACACACACACACACACACTTTCTCTCTCTCTCTCTCTCTCAAATAAATAAATAAAATCTTTAAAAATGAAAAGAAAAGTTATACTTCTTACTATGGCTCCCAGAGCCACAGGATCTGGCCTTCCATCTTCCTCTCTGCTTCCATCTCCTACCACTTTCCCATTTGCTCCCTTTGCCAGAGACATACTGGCCTTTCCATTCCCTGGCCACAAAAGCCTGCTTTACCCCCAGGACCTTTGCATTTGTTATTCTCTCTGCCTCAAACACTCTTGCTCCACATAGTTACATAATTTGGTCCTACACTTCCTTCAAAAATGTTGAAATGTCAGGCCTGCCCAGAGAGGGCTTCTCTCTACCATCCCCATGCAACAGCAGCCTCTTCCTGCCACTTGGGGCACTCTCTTCTCCCTTACCTGGCTTTATTATTTTTTTTTCCTAGTAATGGAAAAGTACCATTTATCACAATTCATATTTATGTGTGTTACCTGTCCAGCCCTACAAGAAGATCAATTCTATGAAAGCAATGGATTTATCTGGGTCAGGACCATTCCCTGGCCCTTAGAACTATGCCTAATTCATGTTAAGCGCCTGCATTAGTGAGGCATCAGCTGGGCATCAGAAATTATACCAGTTTGATGAGAGGGAATTTAATATAAAAAAGTAGTAACTACTATAAAGTTAACTAGGTACCTAAAAGAATACAAAGAGAACTCTCAAGTATCTCAGAAGTGGCAACTGCAGGGAGCAGTTACCACCTCTCAGGCTGGGGGGGGGGGTGCAAAGGGGATGTTGGAATTAATAAATCCTAGAGACCTAGAGAGGGTCCTTGCAGAGTTGAAACTCTGGGCTCTGTGGAGGGAGCTCTCCATGGCTGGTGTCTCTGAGCTTTGAGGAGTAATGGGGTGGTGTTGCAGGATTCCCCAGCCTTTAGTGCCCATGCCACTTCGAAGAATGAAGAGGTAGAACAGACGAAGGGTGGTGGGCAGCCAAGCAAAGTTTAGGGGATCCAAGAGGGTTGCCCTTGGAGTTTCTAAGCTTAGGGGTTTTTATGAGCCCTTTTACAGAACTATCTTAAGCAATCAGGTGTGCTGAGTTGTGCCAATCAGGGCTTTGGTCACACATATTTCTACCTATTAGGTTAATGTCTACATACTGATGGTCCTTTTTGCTGACATCTGGGGGCTTATGTCTTAACTGTCCCTTGCCTATGATAGTGACAGATGCTCTGTGGTTAACTGTCTTATTTTGGGATGTTTTGCAGAAGTCATTTCTGCAAAGGCTACAAAATAGAATGCTAGTGTGGTCCTGTCTAAGCTGCAAAACAGGATGTTAGCGCTGTTTATCTTACTGTCCTGACTCCATATTTTCTGTCCCTGACTACGGAACTGTTCAACTAACTCCTAATAGTGGGCTTGGCACCCAGATCTTCAAAGAGAAACTGTGACAGGTTCGGGCTGGCAAGATGGTAAGTGAGATGAAATGGGCTTTGCTCACACTGGAAGAACTAACTGCACATTGGATCCAGCAGTTACTATGGGAAAGAACAACTGCTAAGGGATAAAGAAGTATTGCTTGGGTGATATGCTGGGAACAGAAAGCTGAAAGGTAGTCAGTCCATGGGAAGCTGGAGGAAGGAGAATATCCCTTCTTCCTCTTCAAGACTGGAGGTCTCCCTCTGTGGCCCCCTATTGACAATGCCCAACATGAAGCCAGTCTAACATGGAGCCACAATGAAGCCTGACAGCCCCAGCCAACATCACAAAGCTGAGTGTAGAGGGTAGGTTTGGAGCTGAGAGACAATAACTTAATGGCATAGTACTCCATAAATATCTCTGAAAGAAGTTATTGAAATGTACTGGAATTTCTTCAAAAATCATTTAAATTGCTTAAAAATGAAACATACTTCTGAATACAATAAATAACAATAAAAATTTTCCAAAAGAATTGAGGCTTACCAGGCTAGGGCCAAGTAAAACAGTCAATTTCCATCGAGAGTGAATGATATTCTGTTTCCTAGAAGCTGGGGCAAAAATGGAAATATGCAATGCATTAAAATTTAACTATAATAGTTCATGGAGAACAGCAGGGACGTCTAAAGATAAAGTTAATATTTTTTTTCAGAGCAGAGGTTTAATGCTTTTTAGCGTGTGTATTTGTCTGAAACTCTAAAGTTCAGAACCTACCAAATAAAAAGATTTAGTCCTGCTTAACTTTTATCTCATAGCAGCGTCTGTGTGTGTGTGTGTGTGTGTGTGTGTATAACCAGCTATTGGCCTCATCTATAAAAGAACATCAATATGTAAACTAGCAAATATCTCATTTTAAGAACTAGATATCCCCAGGAGCCATCAGAATGAATTAGGAGCAAAATGCCTGAATAAGAGAATAGATCCATTTGTGGGGCCAGAGTGACTGAATCCCTACAAAAGACATAATAAATTGACTTGTTGCCTGAGGGCATTTAAAATTGAATACCTACCAAATACAATGATTTTTTTCTTGTTGTTTTGCAGAATTTTATGCTGAGTTGTTCCTTATGGAAGTCAGATGACAATGGACTCACACTGCTTCTTAAATTCACTCTTAGAGACTACAACAAGGTTATCAGCATAAAGAAGGACAATGCATTTTTCTTTGTTGGAGCAGGAGGAAATAAAGTCAATTCATTTCATACTTGTACTAGTTTGATAAAGATTTAAAAAATAAGTGCTGAACTTACTCTTGTTTGACATCACTTAAGGCTGTATTGCATTTCATCTCTCTCTGCTTATGCTAATTTTGGCAATATGTTTAATGAAAGAGGCAGTAAGAGTTGAGGTGACTGTCTGGAATGCATGAGTTGGCCCTTAGACAACTGCTGTCCATAGAATCGGAGGTGGATGATGGACAAGTGATGAAGTTTATACATGGCCTTGAGGTGTTCTTAAATCTGAGGTATATCAGTGCAAGCCCATCAAAAGAAATGGTTCTATTTTCAATTTCAAAAAAATCTTGAGATTATAAAGACAATCTTAAGAAAATAAGAAGACAAGCCACAGACTAGAAGAAAATATTTGTATAGGATATATCTGATAAAGGACTGTTCTCCAAAACATACAAAGAACTCTTAAAACCTAACAATGAGAAAACAAACACTGACTAAAAAATGGGCCAACTCTGGAAAACAGTATGGAGGTTCCTCAGAAAGTTAAAAATAGAGTTACCCTGTGACCCAGCAATTGCACTACTAGGTATTCATTTAAAGGGTACAAACATAGTGATTCAAAGGGGCACATGCACCCCAATGTTTATAGTAGCAATTCCACAATAGTCGAACTATGGAAAGAGCCCAGATGTCCATCAACAGATGAATGGATTAAGAAGATGGAATATTACTCAGCCATAAAAAAGAATGAAATCTTGCCATCTGCAATGATGTAGATGGAACTAGAAGGTATCATACTAAGTGAAATAAGTCAGTCAGAGAAAGACAAATACCATATGATTTCACTCATATGTGGAATTTAAGAAATGAAACAGATGAACATAGAGGAAGGGAAGGAAAACTAAAACAAGATGAAAATAGAAAGGGAGGCAAACCATAAGAGACACTGAACTCTAGGAAACAAACTAAGGGTTGTTAGAAGGGAGGGGGTGGGAGGATGGGGTTACTGGCTGATGGGCATTAAGGAGGGCACTTGATGTAATGAGCATTGGTGTTATATGCAACTGATGAGTCACTAAATTCTACTTCTGAAACTAATTACACAGAAATTTTTTAAATGGGCCAAATATCTGAACAGACACTTAACCAAAGAAGATGACAAATAGGTATATGAAAAGATGTTCCACATTATATGTCATCAGAAAAAGGCAAATTATAACTATGATGAGGGACCCCTGGGTGTCTGAGCTGGTTAAGCACCTGCTTTCAGCTCAGGTCATGATCCCAGGGTCCTGGGATCAAATCCTGCATCAGGCTACCTGCTTGGTGGGAAGCCTGCTTCTCCCTCTGCCTGCTGCTTCCCCTGCTTGTGTGTACGCTTTCTCTCTCTCTGACAAATACATAAATAAAATCTTTAAAAAAAAAAAAAAACTATGATGAGATACTTCTAAGTCCGTATTATAATGGCCAAAATCCAAAACCCTGACAACAGAAAAGGCTGGTAGTGCTGAGGAGCAATAGGAGCTCTCATTCATTGCTGGTAGGAGTGGAAAATGGTACAATCACCTTGGGGGATACTTTGGCAACTTCTTACAAAACTAAACATCCTCAGGGGTCTAGGTGGCTCAGTCAGTTGAGCATCTGACTCTTGATTTCAGCTTGGGTCATGATCTCAGGGTTTTGGGATAGAGCCCACATTAGACTCTCTACTCAATGGGGAGTCTGCTTCTTTCCCTCTCCCTCTGCTTGCTCTCTCTGTCTCTCTCTCTTTCTAATAAATAACTAAATCTTAAAAAAAACACAACTAAACACCTTCTTATCATATGATCCAATAATCATGCTTCTTGGTATTTACCCAAATGAATCAAAAACTTATGTCTGCACAAACCTACACATATATGATTACAGTAGTTTTATTCATAATTGGCAAAATGTGGGAAACTTTGAACACAAATAAGATTTTCTTCAATAAGAGATAAACTGTGGCATATCCAAACAGTGGAATATGATTCACTGCTAAAACGAAATGAGCTATCAAGCCAAGCAAGGAAACTGAGGAAACTGAAAGGCATAATACTAAGTGAAGGAATACTGTAATAAATATACCACTCTGGATGTTGATAATGGGAGAAGATATGGCAACTCTGTACTTTCTGCTCAATTTTGCTGTGAACATAAAACCACTGCAAAAAATGAAGTTTAAAAAGCATAAATTGATTGTCTATGTTACTTTGAAACTAATATTTTACCCTACCTTGCTTTCTTCCTCTTATTTAGGGGGAAAAGGAATGGCTCTATGTTTATATTCTTCACCTCTAGAACGTCTGCCTTATAACTCTTGCTCTATTTTCTATCGTTTCCCTCATGTTCTGTCTCCTATCACTTCTGCCAACAGCATATGTTAGGTAAGGAAAAAGGAGGTAGCAATCAAAAGTTTTATTTGAAATGTGACCAAGATTATTTAAATTGGTACCCTGGCGACTGACACGTTAGGACTCTTGAAGAGATTCTGATCATGTCAGCTTTGCTAATCTCTCTACTCATTACACATCAATTCCAAATTCCATTAATGCCTTAGCCTGACTATGATGAGAGCTTTCCAGAAGTCTCTGTCAGAAATACTTCCTGCTTCATAGCACTTCTGGCACACCATTCATTCTGCTTTTCCTCAGGTCTGTTCACAAGGCACAATGGGACAGACAGTGAGTGGGTCAAAGAGAGTCTATCATTAACAGGACTACGTTGTTAATGATGAGAACAGCTACTTACTAGGAATCACAAGCATGTATCAGACACCATCTAGGTGTTTAAATGTAAGTACTGTGTCCTTTATAGTGAAGGAAACTAAGGCTCAGAGAGGAAGGGTACATAACTTACAAAAGACCACAAGGCTGGACTGGTTTCTGGATACCCTGTCAGAAACAGGACTCCAAACAGGACTCCAACTCATTTAGGCAAAAAAGGATAAAGTATGACTAAAAAAATTCCAAGTAAGTTTAAACAAGCAGACCAAACGAGGGTCACAGATATAGCAGGGCCTTAGTAATGTTTAGAACCAGCAACTCAAAGTCTACCAAATCTTTCTCTTTTGGTATCCCTTCTCCCTGGCCTTCTCTGTACATGCCTTTTATTTCCTCTCATTGCAGACAAAAAGTTTTCTCCCTTTGGCAGGAAACTGTGCTACCAACAGCTCCAAAGACTTATATCTTAAAATGTCTGGCCCTGCAGAGATACTGTCTTTGCACTTATTAATTCGAAAACTCCTGACAAAAAAATGTTCTGTTGATCCTGCCTCCCCTGCTGGGCTAATGAACTCTCTCCATTCCTGAAGACACACCATAAGGATGACAAGAAATGGAAGCAGAGGGGCACCTGGGTGGCTCAGTCCTTACGCGTCTGCCTTCAGCTCAGGGCAGGATCCTGGCGTTCTGGGATCGAGCCCCACATCAGGCTCCTCCGCTGGGAGCCTGCTTCTTCCTCTCCCACTCCCCTTGCTTGTGTTCCCTCTCTCGCTGGCTGTCTCTGTCGAATGAATAAATAAAATCTTTAAAAAATTTTTTTAAAAAATTAAAAAAAGGAAATGGAAGCAGAATTGGGAGAAAGATCCAGGAGAACTGGAGACGACCCCCAAAATACAAAGTCAGAGACGTTCACCACAAAAACCATGATGTAGGGCCTGCAAGAATTATTCTCACTATGCAGTTGAGGAAAATAAAAGCTGAGTGATGAGAATAAATTAAAATTTAACTGTCTTGCCCAACGCAACCTAATAAACAAGTTGATGGGGCTATACTCAGGCCTCTCTAAGTTCACTGTGTTTTTACCTTCCAAACCTAAGAAGAAAAAGTGGCTCAAAGAAAGGTATTGATAAAGGGGTCATACACAGCATCTCACAGGACTAGCTTATGCCAGTGGAACTGGAAGTCCACAGACTGGATCAAAGCTCAATTCCTCTGGCATCTACCTTCTTAAGAAAATTAGAGTTACAACAAATTAATAAAGAATAATAGCAATGATATTGATTGACCACTACCTTCATGCAATGAAATCTGCTTCTTAATCACAGCAAATAAAACTAAAAAGTAAGTAAAATTATCACTATTTTATATAAAGGAAATTGAGATTATGAGGAGTGGAGATTTTACCTAACACCACAGTTGATATTCAAGCATATATTCAAAGTTGTGTGCTTTCCAAACATCTACTTTAAAAGAGAAGAAGGTAGAACAGGATGTATAAAGATTCTCCCAAATAAAAACGGTTAAGTACATTAGCACCAGTACTTGCTATGATCTCAACTACATGAGTGATCCCTGGAGGCAAAGAGTACAGTACAATGGACACTTATGGTCTCAGCAGAGCTAGAACTCTGGCAACTGAGAGTGAGGCCTTTAATCTGATGGAAAGACTCCAAATATAAATTGACATCAGGGACACACTTAAACAAGACAGGGTTCTCCACCTGAAGAGCTTACATTGTCATAGGGAAAATAGATCATAATTTTATAGAAAACAAATAAACAGATAACTTATGTTATTAATATTCACTATGAAGAAGTTAAAATAGGAATGTGACAGTGAGTAAATGTGGATGCTCGGCTATCTAGTGTTGTCAGAGAAGATCTCTCTTAGACGTATGTATTTAGTCCTGAATTACAAGACAAAGACAGCTATGAAGAAATCTGGGTGGAGTGGGAGATTGGGGGGGGGGGGGGGGAAGAAATGGGGAAGATTGTTCCAAAGAAAAGAAAAATCACATGCAAAGATCCTGAGAAGGGAAAAAGCTTAACTCACTCACAGAGCAGAAAGGGAAAAAAGGAGAGGGGAGCAAGACCTGGATCCTGTAGGGCTTCCTATGCTAAAGCCAGGAGCTTGACATTTTAATGGGAAGTCATTGAATAGTTTTAAGGGAGAAGTGATTTAATCTGTCTTGTATTTTAGAATGATGACTCTGAAGATGGAACTGTGGGAAGGAAGGGCACATCATTGTGTGAAGGCAAGAGATCAGAGAGACTGGAGGCCACTGCAGAGCAGGCAATGTTGGAGGCTTGAGCTCAAGTTTTAGCAGTAAGATTTGTGAGTAGTGTTGCACTCAGGACACATTCTGGAGAAAAAGCCTGCATGTCTGGGTGCAGAGTATAAAGAAAATAAAGTAATAAAAGTCCCCAAATCCTAGATTTTTGACCTGTACAACAGGTTATGTGGTAAGGACATTTACTGAGACAGCAAAACCTTACAGGAGAGCTGATGTAGTAGGTGGACACTTCCATTTTGGCCATGTTATAACTAGTATGGTTAGTGGACATGCAAGTGGAGATGTCATGTAGGTAGTTAAGTACATGAGTTTGCCATTCAGAAAGGAGACTGGGGCTGTAGACGAGAGTTTTTAGTTTATAGATTCTATTGGAATGGGTGAATTCCCTAAGGAGATACTATAGATGAAGAAACCAAGAGAGATAAGGAAGTGCCCTATGTCATATCAAAATTTAGAGTCCCAGTGGAACTGTGGACTAGCAAGTTACCCAAGGTGTAGTGTGTCAGGTAGAAGAAAAAGAAAGGGACTGAGCATGTTTCAGGAAGGATGGAGAGGTCAACAATGGCAAATGCTACAAAATGCAAGGGATTAAGTTAATGAGGATAGAGAAATCTGTATCAGAATTATTTCTGCTGAAAGCTACAAGGCCCCAGCTCAGATTATCTTAAACAATATGGGGTTAGTTATTTCACATATCAATATGCCTGGACCTTGGGCTATTCTAGGGTTTCTTAATTCAAAGGATCAACAACATTACCAAGAACCAGATAGTCTCCATCTTGTTTTCTCAGGGTGTGGACAATGTCTTCCTATGTGCTAGAAAGATGACTATACATCTTCAAAAATTTATAGACATAACCACATCCAAGAAAGGCGGTTTCTTCTTCTAGCCTTCTCTCTTTAGTAAGAACCCCACCACACTTTTACTAAAAATTCACTGGCCTACATTAGTCTTAAGTCAAAGTCTACACCAGCCATTGGCTAGAAAAATAGAATTACTTACTCTTTTTTACTTAGATCAATTATAAGTCCCATCTCAAGGACTGGGAAGGGGTCTGGTTATCTTTCTTCATCACATGAGAAAAATCCCCAAATGTTATAAAAGACTTAACTAAAATAAGAAGATGAAGGCAAAAAAAAAAAAAAAAAAAAAAGAGGGAGTTAAGATAAAGAAGAAGGAAGAAAGGAAGGGGAGGAAGTGGACTACAAGAAAAAAAGGAGGATGGAAATATCTTTGGGATATATACAATCAACAATATCCAGTACTACAGTTTTATAAAGAAAATTTCAGTGGAGGGTTCTATTAAAGCAATTGCAGAGGGGTGCCTGGGTGGCTCAGCCAGTTAAATGTTTGACTCTTGATTTCAGCTCAGGTCATGATCTCAGAGTCATGAGATCAAGCCCCGTGTTGGGCTCCACGCTTTGTGTGGAGCCTGCTTAAGATTCTTTCTCTTCCTCTCCCTCTGCCCCTCCTCCACTTATGCACTCTCTCTCACTCTTTCTCTAAATATAAAATAAAATAAAAAATAAATAAAGCAATTGCCGAGAGAAAGGGAGGTAAAGAAGACAAAACAGTAAACACAGGGGCACCTGGGTGGCGCAGTCATTAAACGTCTGCCTTCGGCTCAGGGCGTGATCCCAGAGTCCTGGGATCCAGCCCTGCATCGGGCTCCCTGCTCCACTGGGAGCCTGCTTCTTCCTCTCCCACTCCCCCTGCTTGTGTTCCCTCTCTCACTGGCTGTCTCTCTCTCTGTCAAATAAATAAAATCTTAAAAAAAAAAACAGTAAACACAGATGATATTTTAAAAAGGTTTTTATACAGTGGAGAAGACAAATGTGATAGTTTCCAAAGAAGGATATAGGGTCAAAGAAGTTTGGGGCTGGTTTCAGATTTATTTTAGGACGGGTGATTTTGTGGCATTTTGTACGTCAGTATGAATGATCCTAAAACAGGAAAAATTTTGATGTAGGAAATGTGCAGGGGCCAACTCCTTGAGAAAATGAGGTGGAAAGGAATCCAAGACATTAACAGGTTTAGACTTAGTAACAAAAATAACCCTAACCTTTTAACAGGATGGGTAATTCAGTAGTTGAGTACAATTGCTGAAAGGATGATTGATCTGTTAAAAGACAAGGTAGTTCACAACCAGTTGTATCTAGTTTTTTGATAGAGGAAGCTTCACTGGTATGAAGTCAGTAGGCAGATACAGAAGGAATATTTGAAATATGGGGAGAGAGGATAAGAAGTAAGGGTCTCTGAGAGTGAGGAAGTATATTATGGGGCAGGTAGCAGAGCTCAGATTGTTAACACCGCTTCTACGTTACGGTGCTGGCATAGAATTAGTGGATAATTTGGTCTAATTGGGGTTGGGATTTTGCCAGATAAGTAGGATAGTGGAGGGGAGGATGGAGCAAAGGGGTAAAGAGTGTTTTCGAGGGAGTGTCCCAGTACTACATCTTGAATTTTCTAGGCTGAGAAAGTAGGGTCAATATGTTCAAAGTTTGAATGAGGTCAGAAAATGTTTGCTGTGGGAATACACAGGAAGTAAAGTAAAAATGTAGGAGGTGAGCAGAAGATGGTCAGAGAAGGGGAGGTTTGGAATTGAAATCTGGGAAGTGGTATAACTATCATGGATGACAAGATGGCTGAACTGGAATGGAAAACAAAACAGCTGGAGCTAAAGGGTCAAGGTGTTGGGAGACTAGGGTGTAGGATGGACCATCCTCATCTTGGCTCCTGCAATCATTGGCAGGTGACTTAGGCAGTCTACCCTACATTCATATGCCTCTGTTTCTTCATTTAAAAAAAGAAGACAAGAGTATACACTACTTCACAAAGCTGTTGTGAACCCTAAGTGGGTTCACATATATAAAGTACTTTCTACAATGCCTAGCACACAGTAAGCATACAGTAGTATTAGCGGTTAGTACTATCTGTATTTGTATTACATATTTATTGCCTTATTTTTCAAAGATGGTGAAGGCTCTGAAGATATTAAGTGTTTACTATATGACAGGTACTGTTCTAAGCACTTCTTTTAAAAAAAAAATTTCATTTAGTCCTCACAATGCCCTTACAAGGGAGGTATTATTTTTATACCCATTTCATAGTTTAAGAGACAGAGAACAGCAAGTAAGTGAGAGAGACAGGCTTTGAACCAAGTCAATCTGATTCCAGATTCTCTGCCCTTTACCACCATTCTATGTGGTGATTTACAGAGGAATTGATGAGGCCAGGAAGTGAGGACACAATCTGGTGGTGGATATGACAGCCACAAGGAAGGGTCATGGATAATGAAGTCAATGACATGCACTCAAAGAATCTGGGGTTTTGAAAGAGGAAAGAGGAGAGACAGGCTAGAAGTGACAGCGGGGAGTAAGGCTTACGAGACATAGAAGCATTTCAAGCATTTCCGACCAAAAGTACAACATGAAAAAACAACTTCAAATTTGGGCATCCAGTGGGCTTGGCAGTTCCTTAGGGTTCTGTCCTTGTCATTGTATTTTTATCCCAGGGAGAGAAAGTTCTTTTGAAGTCCTTGTCCTCTATCCCAGCCTTGCTAAGAATCATACTCAGTTTGGAAGTAAGGTTATCTTAACCTGATAAGAGCATACTGCAGTAAATTTTATTTGGGGGTGTGGGTGGGCAGGGGGAGTGGGATGGCTCTCAGACCAATACCCACGTGAAAGTAGTTTTTAAAAAATGGAGGAAAACTCTCAAATGTAGAGACTTTTCTGTTTTGTGAGATATTGCAAATTATGTATTTAGATACACATTTTCAAATTCAATTTTCCATGACAGGTAATAAATAAATAAATTGAACACTTTTCAAAACCAGTCAGTATAGATCAGGGGTCAGCAAAGTGCAGCTCATGGGCCAAATCTAGTCCACCACATGTGTACAGCTTGAGAGCTAAGAACACCTATTACATGTGTAAATGGAAAAAACATCAAAAGACAAATAATATTTAGTGATATGCAAAAATTATATAAAACTCAAACTAAAGGAAATAATTAAAGTTTCATTGCATATCATCATTAATAGATGAACATTTGCAAAATATTTTGATGATGGGAACATCAAACTCAATTAAATGCAAATTTATCCCCTTCGAAAGAATTCTATTTTTCTCGTTCCATTACAAAAAAAGTGTACTCAATGATCATTATGTTTTTAATTTCATCAGTGAAATACAGTGGAAATTTGTTTTCCCTCATGTTACATAATAGTCTCAGTTTTATCTTTAGCCTAAAAAGTTTAAAAGTTTTATTATAGAAAAACTTTGCTAACTTTTGATAATAGATAAGGGATAGACAAAATTTACATTACTATAGGTATCATAATGTAAATATTATAATGTGATATATGGACATCTGTATATAAATGTAGCCATTTGATTACATATACCTTCAGCAACACACATTTATTGAGCACCAGAAACTACCTTGGTTACTGAGGATATAAAGCTGAAAATATATGGTCTTTGCTCTTACAAAAAACCGTCTTATTATTTTATTGCTGTGGTAATTCTGGTAGAATTTAAGAAGAATGGAGGGTTTCTATAAAATTCTCCTTCAAATGAATACGCCTGCCTCTTTGTCCCACTCAATTTCCAGTTTTTATTGGTTACTGAATTTTATATTTCTATATAACTGTTAAGTAATTACATATATATAACTGTTAAGTAATTCATTGCTTTTCAGTCTAGGATGGAAAATGGGAGTTAAAAAATGTGACCTCTCTCCTGCACCTGGAATGTCTTGTGACCTCTCCCTCACTATGCTTCACCCCTATTATGTTGTTTAATTTGTTGGGGTCCTAGCATACCACTTGAATAAAGTCATCCAAGGCATGTGTCTCTGCCAAGTGAAACTGAGCATTGTCTATTATCATTGTAATTGCATTGCTCATACACAGAATCAAGACCCAAAGCCATTTCCATATTTTTCAGTAGCTAACTCTTACCCTTTTCTTTCTAAATTGCCTCTGACATCAATAGCCCTACAGGATTTCAATGTGGGTTTAAGAGACTGAACAACCAATGACTATGGGGCATTCTTGTAGCATGCAATCATAACTTGTGCTTAGCTTTCATAACAAAATCTTGTCCAAAACCATCTCAAAGAAGCCAAAACCAATCCAAAACCACTTCCTAGGTCCACATTGCATAACAAGTGGATATGTTCTTTCCCACCACATGATGAAGGACACTAGGTAGCTAGATGCCTAATCATGTGAATGGTGAAAGTATTTGTCTATTAGGTTTAGGCTACAAAAACTGATTTCTGGTTCCATGTTATTTATCAAACATTTTTTCTATTCATAACCATTGCTACTCCTTCTTTGATTCCAGAGAAGAGTCTATTGCTCTCTCTCTTCCTTTACACCCTAACAAAACTCTGTGGGATGGGTGGAATGGGGAATTTAAGGCTTTCACTTAATACCCATAGATCAAGAAACAGAGGAAAAAGAGAATAAATATTTAAGAGCTGCACTGATAGAAACAAAGGAACCAGGGACATGGAGCTTTTTAACATCAAAATATTTTTCTCATGTCCCCAGTATCTGGCTTCCCCAAGCTCTATCAATACTGTTGAGCTTATGAGTCTGGGGAAATAGCAAGGATTTGGGAATGCTTACTTGGTTCAGTAATCACACCTCTCCCAAATGTCTTCTATGGCAGCAGTAGAGATTCTCTGAATTCTGGGTCCATGGGAAAGAAGCCTCCATTCCTTTCCTTTTAGATTACAAATATACAGAACTGGGAGGTCTCTGTGCTGACACCAGTTCACTTTGTACAGAGAGGGAGGGTTTGGGCAATGCAGGAATGACGACAGATAAAAGAATGAATTAAATGCTAAAGGAGACAGAAATCAAGAGCTTTTTAAAAAGTGCACAAAAACCAAATGTGCAGTGAGGGCAGGATCACATGTAAACACAATGACCAGTGGTCCAGATCACACAAAGTGATTCTAAGTAGCTCCGTAACATGTTCCACCCCATCATTCAACCAAAAGACAGACATTTCTTCAATTGATTTACTATGGTCTCTGATAAAACTGCCAGCATTATAAAAATTCTTTAAGGGTATAATCAAAGAGATATGTATTTTAGCTTAATGAAACCAATCTGACACCATTTTGGTAAGAAAGTACCAAGCTGATTCTGAGGTTGGGTTAAGCCTATACCCACCACCGTCAAAACAAGAGTCTTCAAACAATTCCACTTTGTGCATCTCACACATATCTGGGAAGACACCATCATGCCCTAGCCTTCAGCAGAATCCTAAAAAATTCTTTATCTCCCCCAAACAACGGCCTAAGCAATCATTAAATGTGCAATTTCTATTTCCTACATATCTCTCAAATCTGCCCCTTCCTTTGTATCTATACTGCTACTACCTCAGTCAAGGTCACCTCATCTCTCATCTGGATTTCCTCTATAAACTAGGATCCTATTCACTAACTTTCTTAGGAGACCTTTCTAATTTGCAGATCTGATCTTGTCACCTTCTTGCATAACTTGCCTGTGGGTCTCCCACAGCCTTCAGGATAAAGCTCACTCTCATCTCCATCTTTACAGTACACTTGCTTCATAGCCTTTGCAGAACAAATTCCAGCATGGCTTTAGTGACATGCTCTGCCACTGTGACATTTCTTCTAGTGTTTTATGCTATCTCATGCCTTTACATTTTTGTTGTAATGCTGGATATTCTTTCCTATATGTCTCATGAAACTGTGTCCTCCATAAGCATGGGGACCATGTCTTCTTCACTGTGACAGCCATGACATTTGACATCATGTCTGCCACATGGTAGAATGAGACAAAAAGACTGGTCATTTTCAAATCAAGTTGACAATTCCCAAAGGAAGGAGTGTTTGCTGGCTGTGTGCAGATATCATACAGTGATGAGGATGTAGTTATTTCTGACAGTCGTAAGAAAATGGAAGAGTCCTAAAAATTTGGGCCAAGGAGAATAGGACAGGGTGACTGATAGGCACCAGAGGGGAGGAAAATGCTTAAAAACAAACTGTCTACTGCATAATTGTGCGGAGGGCTGGCTCTGATGTGAAGGGTGGCTCAAAGGGAAATTACTGCCCGACACAGGCGTAAAGAATACCAATTATTTTCCTCTTAAGTAGGGCCAGACCAACTCAACAGAAAACCAGAGAGGATGGGCACAGCATTCCTGGAAGGAGCTGATGGTACTGGTGCCATCAGCTGAGTTGCCTAAGGAGACACGATCCGGGAGCCACCCAGCTGATGGCTGGTACACCGCAGATGAGAATGCTTCTTGGAAAAGACCTGTGGCGATTAGGAATTCAAGCTTAGCCCCAACGTTTCAGATGAAGCCTTCTAATTTTCCTTTTCCCTCCCCTGAGCTTCTTCCAGGAAACCTGCCTTGTCCTCTGCTGCGGTTGGGAAAGATCAAATATGCCTTTTACCGAAAGGCACGGCTTTCCTCTCCTCCCTGTTCCTTCATGTGAACCCACATGCTTACACAGGGACACTCCTGGGGATCTGACACGGAGCTACCTCCACTCTGTGCCTATCATCCTTTATGCAGAATTAGAGGATACAAGGTCAAGGTAGAAGGCCAGACCTGCTAGTCTAAGACAGCTAATGATGATAGACTAATGTGACCATGAAAACCATTTTGAATAGAATTTTTCCAAGATACATTTTAAGCCCAGACAACTTTTGGATACTTTTGTTCCATGCCTTCATAATTTCAGTCATGTTAACTAATTTTAGCCAAAAATGCTACCAGGAGAATTAGGCAAAATAAGAAAAAAAAAAAAAAAAAAGCATGGCCTATCTTCTAATTAAAATATAAATTGGATGGTGAAATAGGAGAAAGAAATCTGACTTTTGATTTCTTTGATATGCAATCCAAGAGATTGATATCCAATCTCTTCTCCCCATATTCCAGTAAAATTTGCAAACTTGCCCAGGCATTCTCCACCTGCTTCCCATGGACACACAGCAAACCTTCTAGTAGGTTTCTTCTATATATCTACTTCCTCCATTCTGCCCAATACTTATAACTCTTCCACCACAGAATCATTCCCCTTCCACTTCTGTCCCTCTTGTGGTGAACTTTTGGAGGATAGGAATTTATACCAGTTATCTTAACCTGTCACGATTAGGTCATTCTCCTTCTAAACACCCTTTCCTGTGCGTCACTGCAGGACTGTAAGCTCATCATGGGCAGGGATCATGGCTTATTTCAACACATAGAAGTCAATGAATGTGTATTATTTGCTTGTCTAATTTGGCCAAAACATTGGTCACATACTGCCATGTCCAAAGTTTGCATGCAAAAACACTGTTGCTCTTTTCTGAAACCTTCATTTTTCTCCCATTAAGTTAAATACTGCAGATAGAGGGATTGAACTATCTCTTGGTATCAGCCCATGAGAGGGCTATGAAGGTGCAGGGTTAGCACTTAACAGGATTTTGAACTTGAGGCATCATGTGGTGGTAATGATGATCTAGGTTATTTCTCACTCAAGATACTCATAGAAAAAAACCCACAGGGCTCAATCGGTGGCCCCTATGAGGCTAGAAAAGCTGGGTAGTCCTGGAATTGGAGGAACCATGAGGTCACGACAGAATAGTCATGAAGAGAAATGTGCTGTGTTTTATAAATCACAGGGTTCCTGACCCAAGGAACAACTTAATTTCTTTGACGATCCCAGAATATTTTTAGCCATTGAGCTGGTCAGTTCCTTGTCTGAATAATATTCCTCTTTTGTTTACTCAACTCTTGATTCTTCCTTCCTTCCTTCCTGCTGTGAAATGGTATGTTTACTGTGTATTGCTAAATCACTACCATATTTACTTGTGTTTTTATTGCCAAGACATTCACAACGCTTTTTTTCCCCCAATCTGGAAGGAAAAACCATAACTTAAAAAAGAAAGATGGAAAGAAAGAAAGAAAGAAAGAAAGAAAGAAAGAAAGAAAGAAAGAAAAAGAGAAAAGAAAAGAGAAGAGGAAAGAGAAGAGGAAAGAAAAGAAAAGAAAAGAGAAAAGGAAAAAAGGAATCTGGCTTTTACATTAACAGAAATGTTTCATTTTATTCTCTACCACATTTTGAGCACTTTCATGGTATCAGGTATCATTAAGCATTTAACACATATCTGTTTACATTCAACACACCAGTAGCTAGATACATGTTATTATCCTCAGTTTTATTTATGGGGAAATAAGCATAGAGAAACTTTCCCAACATCATCTGCTAATATATGGAAAGACAGAATTTGAACCCAAGTCAGTGGGACTCCACACTTTAACTCACACTACTAATCTTCTCTGATCTTCAAGTGTGTCTTCATTACATGTAACTCCCTCCAATTCTGACCATGTTCATCAGTTCCATAAACATCCCTTGCCTAAGAGAACTGGGTATCATGTAAGACCACAGAAATCACAGATTTCCTCATCTTACTGATGATATAACGAAGATCTGAAGAATTTAAATGACTCACGTAAGATGTCAAAGCTACCTCATGCCATCTCAAGTCAAAATTAGGTTTTCTTGCCTTCCTGTTGGTCAATTATTCTTGCTACAACGCCGGATTCTTGTGCCCTTTATATCTTTACCGTGATTTTTCTGATGATCAGTATTTCTTTTTCCTCACTTAAGAAGCTTTGTTTTTGGCAAAGGAGAATGAGACACCTCAGAGGGCTTTGTCCAAATATATCATTTGACGCTATTATGCACAGACTGGATACATTAAACCTTTTGGATGCTTAAGACATCTTGGTTATGAAAGATGATTATGTAAATGAAGATGTTAATTCACACTTTCTCACTTTATAAATTACCCGTAGGAATTCACTTGGCCGGTGCATGAAACTAAATACAAGTCAGGCCAAAGCTAGGCCAACTTCAAATTAGGCATATTTGTTTTGGATGACTTCCCATGTTCTTTCTACTCTTCCCTCACCTCCTAGCATTCATCTTCTTCACTGCTCATCCATCATCCGCTCTTTGGTTGCCCAAGCACACCCTGCGCCAACTTCTTTCTTTCTCACGTCCATCGCCCTCTCTCTTCCTCTCCCCAACAGCTCTCCTTCCCTAAGCTGGATCATTTTCCTCAGGTTTTGAGGAACTCCATCCTTTATTCCCACACTTTCTCCTGTCCTTTTTCCTACATTCTGAGACCACTTGTGACCCTCCAATACCTCCTTCAGCCCACTCCCTATAGAAGAACTCCACCAGAATGGGGCATTGCCGTAGTCCTGGGATCTTTCCAATACACGTTTTCCATGACTACTACCTTATCAACACTCGGCTGTCTGAATACCATTCCTTCAGGTTCTACTCTTTCAGGTGGTTAATGAAATTAGCTCTTAATGTCGCTATTAATATTAGTTAATAATTAATAACATTAATGATCTATTAATAGCAATGCTCTTGTTAATATTCACATTTATTATTATTTTCATTAAATAAATGTTGGTTAAATAAAATCAATAAACCAATCTCTGCCAATGTGTGAACTTCCTGATATGTTACCTCACATGGTAATGAATTCAAAAGCATAGGAGAGAATACAAAAGACCTTCTAGGAGTAACTACATTTAAAGACAGGTAGCAATACTGATTTCTTTCTTTTAATTATTTTTTATTTTTCATTATTTTTAAAAATTTTTATTTTAAGTAGGCTCCACACTTAATGCAGCCCTTGAACTCACGACCTTAGATTAAGAGCCACATGCTCTTCTGACTAAGCCAGCCAGGTGCCCCTTTTTATTTACTTGTTTTTTTATTTTTAAGTAAGCTCTACACCCAATGTGGGGCTTAAACTCACAACCCCAAGATTAAGAGTTGTGTGGTCTACCAACTCAGCCAGCCAGGCACTCCTATACTTTCTCAAATCACATTATAAAGACAAATCACTGCCAGCATCCTTTAACTCCAAAGTTAAGATTATTCATCCAAGTCTTGCTAATTTCCATTTCATTCTTCATTGTGTCCATGATGCTTGTTCCCAAATAGATGGTTTATAATTTCATGAGACAGTAGTAAAAGCTTTACTTTCCCTTTCATTTACAGGGTTTATTTTTTAATTGAAAAAGTAATGCAAGCTTGTTTTGATATCAAGTCCAAAAATATGGAGGGAGAGAAGGAAACCATTAACAATTTCACTCTACTTTGTTTCAACTCAACTCCAAAGTAACCAATGTTAAGAGTTTGGTGTGAATCCTTCTGTCCCTTTCTCTATGATTTGAAAAATTATATTCAAAATAAATACATATGTTCACACAAAAATAAAAACACATATAAATAAAACGTTTTATTTATGTTCCAAATATGGGATCATCTTATGCATATGGATTCCCTGCTTGCTTTTATTCTTAATAATATATCATGGACATCCCCTTGGCCTTTATATTATGGAGTACTATAATTTAGTCAACTTTTCCCCTATCGATAAGATATTCAGGCTGTTTCCGGTTCTATTTCCACTACAAATAATAATACAGGAAATATCATTGACCACAGTTTTGCATTTTAGTGGCTATTTTTATCTGTAGGATATATTTCCCAAAATGGGATTGCCTAGGTCAAAAATTACATACATTATTTTTCTGGAAAAGATTGATTAGAGCAATTCACGTGTCCATGAACAATGTCTGAGATGTCTGTTCCTTAGCAGATTTATAATTTTTGATAAAAATATTATATGAGTTATAAGCAAACAATAGGTTTATGTGAGCTTGTCTAAAATAGTAAGATGTGTGGCACCTGGGTGGCTCAGTTGGTTAAGCATCTGACTTCAGCTCAGGTCATGATCTCAGGGTCCTGGGATGGAGCCCTCTGTCTGGCTCCTCGATCAGCAGGGAATCTGCTTGCCACTCTCCCTTTGCCCCTCCCCCTACTCATGCTGTCTTTGTCTCTCTCTCAAATAAATAAATTAAATTAAAAATAAATAAAATAGCGAGACCTCTAAAACGAGGGGCCTGAGGCGGAAGGAAAGGGGCCATCTTTCAAGATTTTGCATAGATTAAAATTATTTAAAACTAACAATAGGGACACCTGGCTGACTCAATAGGTAGAACGTGCAGCTCTTGATTTCAGGGTCCTGAGGTCTTTTCCTCACATTGGATGAGGAGCCCACTTAAAAGAAAAAAAAATAGCACCAACAATCCTTTTTAGAGTGTAAAGGTAGAGGTGGCCACTTTAGAAAGAATGAATGTAGCTTTCAGGGGGAGGTGGAAAGAGGGAGGATGGTGTTATTGACAGGCAACCCTCAAGCAAATTGCTCTGATTTGATGTACGTAGATGAATCATTTGGCCAGTTCCTCATTTTTCCCATTTGTTGTCAAGCTGCGCAGCCAATTGTTCCCTGCAGTGCCTCAGAGTAGACATATGAGGCAGCAGAGTGTGTGTCTAATGGCAGTGTCATTTCCATTGGTAGCTAACAGTAGCTAACATTGATTGAGTGCCTGCAGTGTGCCAGGTGCTTTTCTAAGTGCTAAGTTCAATTCCTTTGATATCACCACCCACTGTATTATAAACACTCACAAACTTCCTAGAATGTCCAGTCCATCCAACCATATAAATGCCTCTGTGGTAGGGACTGTTGGGAGTTATGTTTGAGCCTGGCCCATACTGCCTACATCCTAACTTCCTCAGCCCATTCTCTTCTCAATCCCCTACAATCTGCCTCCTGCCCACATTGCTCCACAGAAATTGCTAAGGTGACGATCACTGGGTACCTTCCATGTGGCCAAATCCAGCAAGAACCATTTTCTGTTTTCTCCTTTTTGACATGTGGTTTCTGTATGCCTTTGTGAACACAATTATCACATTTTGCTCTGAATGATAACCCTCTTCCCTGGCTTCCTCTAACACCACTGTTTTAGCCCAATCTCAATCATGGACTTCTTTTTCTCCATCATTGCCCTCAAAGGTTCTAAACTTGCATATTTTCTCCCTTCCTGGAAAATCCAATCCATGGATTGGATATCTATGGAATCAGATACAATTTATTTGCTGCCAATACACAAAGTTAATCCCAAGGCCTGGAGCACTTCTGAGAACCATATTCTTATAGCCAACTACCTAACAGAGGCACCAGATATACTCATCCATAATTAAAATAAAACTCACCTTTTTTTCTTTAAATAAGCCTGTTCTTCCTCCATATCTTCTGCATATCATGACTATCCAGCTAGTATTCACTTGAAAATTTAACGATGTCATTCTAACATCTCCTTCTCTCTAAGTCCCCCCAAAATGGTAGCAAGCATTTATTGAGTTTTGATGTGGGGCCATGTTCTTTTCATGCATTGATCCATTTCATTGAAAAGGGCCCCACAAAATAGCTAGTATATTCCCAACTCCACAGATGATGGAACTGAGGCTTAGAGATATTAAGCAACTTGACCAACATCTTGCAGATAGTACAAGGCAGTGATGGGATTTAAATAAAAGGATTAAAAAAAGTTCAGCTACATTATGTGACATCTCACTCAAGTTCCAGCCCTGATTATAATTATAAAGCTGTGATGGTTAATTTTATATACCAACTTGACTGGGCCATGGGATACACAGATATTTTGTTTAACATTATGCTAGGTATGTCTGTGGAGGTGTTTCTGGATGAGATTGACATTAATAAGGCAGACTGTCTTCCCCAAAGTGGATGGAGCACCTCTAATCTATTGGAGACCTGAATAGAAAAAAAAGATGGGGTAAGGGAGAATTTGCTCTCTCTGACTGTTTTCAAGTTAGGACATAGGTCTTCTCCTGCACTCAAACTGAAATTTACACAATGAGTTCTCCTGGTTCTCAGGTCTTCAGACCCAAACTGGAATAATACCACCAGCTCCCCCTAGGTCTCCAGCTTATAGACATTAGACCGTGGGATTACTCAGCCTCCATAATTGTGTGAGCCAATTCCTTATAATAAATAGGATAATACATACTTATATACCACTGATTCTGCTTCTCTGGAGAACTCCTACTTGTACTACAGCCAATATATACAGAATTACTGTATTTGAAGTACTGGATACTAAAAAATTTTCAGAAATTATCTCATTTAATCCACACAACAACCATTTGAGGTAGGTACTATTATCCCATTTTACCAATTAAGAAACCAAGATTCAGCCCAAGTAGTATGCTACAAAGAAGTGCTGCCAGGAGACAGGACTCAAAACCAGGCACTTAACTTCTATGATTTTCTTCTCCATCACCGTTACTCCCTTGATCCAGACCCTCTTTATATCACCTGAGCTACATATCTCCTCCCTTTCTATTCCCTTGAACCCACCACATTCCATTCATGGCTCTATTATTAGCACATATGACATCATTTCCTGACTGTTACTAGTCAGGGGCTTTGTAAAAGCAGACAGTTCATCTTATTCATCTCTACCTCCATCTGAAAGTCAATACATTTTAGATGAATGGACAGAAAGTTGCAAATCCTTCCCCATCAGCAGGATAGTTTATTCATGAACAAATCTCTAAGGTTTCATCCCAGCCACCGATGGACAGAGAGATGGATCAATGAAAAATGAAAAAGCAAATCAATACAGTGAAACCATCATAGGCATCTCAGTAATTCTACCACTCCTCATCTGATTTCTTCTACAAGTCCTCAGCTAGAAACTTTACAATTAACACAAAAGGGCAGTCAATGGAACATAAGTTTGTTTGTGTTGATTTTAAACACAATAAGGAATTGCAACTAATTATGGACAAGGAAAGTATCTATTTCTCTATCCTATAATCACACCCAAACCCACATCTTAGCATTAAATCTAAAAGAGCTATTCCCTGTATTTAGAACTTAAACCATGATGTCATATAGTGTGTGTACATAGGATAGTGTTATGTGGTTTTATAAGTGATGTTTTCCCCCCACAGCTTTTTAAAGATGTCAACTTCCTACGAATTAACATGATGGGGGGAACTTAAAGAAGTTTTCAGGTTTCAGAAGGAACTGGCCAATGTCAACCCAAACACCCAAATGTGTAACCACAAAAATTGATTCCTTTGAAGAGAACATTTTTTTCTTCTTCCCACAGACATGTCAGCTGAGCAGCTCTGCACATGGTGAGCCTGGAGAAACAGTGGAAAAAGGGAACAAACCATGGGCTTCCCAACATGCCAGGAGAGAGACAGTGGCAAAACTTTTAGAACATTGGAATTTGGTAAAACAATGGCTCATTTATAAATCTCAGTTCATTCTTGGAGAATCACGAGGTTCTACTCCTCTTGATATTGATGAAGGATAGTTGGAAGAAAGGCAAGCAGGGACAAGGAGCCCTGAGTCTTCCCCCTGCCACAGTCCTAGGAGGAAACCATCCTTAAAAGGATTTTACAAGGATCCCTCTACCTTTTCCCACATGATAGAAAGATGACAAAAACCTGATTGGATGACATGTGCATGGAGGGTTAATCAGATTAAATCAGCCCACCAACAAGCCCATAAAAACTCCTAGACTTAGAAATGCCAGTGGTGGGTGCCTGGGTGGCTCAGTCGTTAAGCATCTGTCTTCAGCTCAGGTCATGATCCCAGAGTCCTGGGATGGAGCCCTGCTCCATCCCCACATCGGGCTCCCTGCTCCGCAGGGAGCCTGCTTTTTCCTCTCCCCTGCTTGCTGCTCCCCCTACTTGTGCTCTCTCTCTGTCAAATAAATAAAATCTTAAAAAAAAAAAAAAATGCCAGCAGTAACCCTCTTGTGTCCCCTCCCTCTTTGGGAGCCTAGTATTTTCACTCAGTAAACTTTGCTTTGCTGCCCACCATTCTGTCTAGTCTACTCCTTCATTCTTCGAAGCGGTGTGACTAAGAACCATAGGCACTAAAGGAGAAGAAATCCTGCACCATTATCTTCAACTTTGCTGGTTTCTAAAGATGGCCATTCAAAAAAAATACATTTAGTCATTATTCACTTGGCGTGAAAATTTTTTTTTGGTCTATCCCAAATAAAGATGGAATGCTTTATCCATGAACAAACCACTAAAGTTTTATTCCCGGCCAATTTTTTCTCTTTCAATGAAAAAAATCAATATAGAATCTGACTTGCTCTGAATTCAATTCAACTATTCTTTCTTAAAATAGAGAGATAGTTTATCCTTTATTATCTACAACTAAAATGAAAACTTTTATTTATAATCTATCTTTTACCAAATTCCCAAGAACATTTTAGATAGCATCAACCTCACTAAGTCAGATGAATAAAAAAGAAAGTGATAGGTCCGGGAGTGGAGTGGTTTCAAGTTCATGACTTTAGGCGGGGGGCCAACCCAGGAAGACTTCAGAATGGCCAATGTGTGAAGCCCTATCCTGGAGAGTCCCAGGTCAAGGAAATCGTTGGCCTGAGGGTTGCAGGTGGAGTTTAGCTATATTTGAGAAACCAAAGTATTGGTGTGCTGTGTAACCAGGTATAAACAGTTATTAAATGTGTTCTTTGTTTTATAAGTTTGCTATATATCCTAAATCTATAGAGAAAGAGAGTTAAAAAGAAAACCATAGGCCCAAGGTGGAGTCAGTTGCCCTCCGGACAGCAAACCAAGACTTAATTGCAATTTTAATCTCTTGAGAAGAATGGGATTTTAAAGCAATCAGTCTGGAATTTTTCTTTACCAGTAAAGTAATCTATCACGGGGGCCCTCTGTATCCCCCAAAGGAGATGAAGTAATCTGCATGATAAGGCCTCCTGTCCTTCCCCCTCAGGGAAAGTGACCTTTCCAGAAAAATCTTTTCTTTTCTTTTGCTACTAACTTCTTGCCCCATCCTCCTTCCTACAAAAACTCCTTGGAGCTCCCCTCTACTTGCTGGATGGAATACTATCTGATTCATGAATTGCGTAGTAAAGCCAATTAGGTCTTGAAATTTACTCAGTTTAATTTTGTTTCTTAACAATCTATATACTTATATGTATTTTAAAATATATATATATGTATTTTAAAAATATATATATATATTTTTTAACTATGTATATTTTAACTCTCTCTATTTCAATAGAATATTACATATTCCAATATGCAAAATCTTAGTGGATAATCTTAAGCAGAAACACAACTATAAAATATACAACTTCAAGGAGTTTTTTTCACCTAGTCTCTGTGGCCTCAACTTTATGATCCAGTATGAACCAGAGGATTTTTCTTTTCTGACTGTCCCTTCTCTCCAATAATGGTGACTATCCTATGACTGCCCCTTTCCTTAAGGCTGCCCTTTGATATTCTGTCCTCAGCCCTGCGCTCTCTCACTTCTAGTCTTTTGCTCTTCTAAACTGCCTCTTTCACAACATGGCAAATGGCATCCATCAAGAGAGCAAATATGACGTGGTCGCTCCTGTGCATAAAACTAATGGGTTCCTGATCACCTACAAACTAAAATCCAAGCCCCTGAGAATGACTCTGTGTGCACTGGTTAAAATCATCAACAGAGGGTAATTTATATTTGTAGAATAAAAAAGGAAAAAAATAACCCTCAAAGATCAAATTACTCATCCCAAGAAGTTAGAGGTGCAAATAAAGGCTAAACAAGAAAAAGGAAAAAAAAATGCAAGTAAAAATTAATGGGAATGAAAACATACAGTCAAGACAATAAACAACCCAAAGGTTAGTTCTTTGAAAAGACTAATTAAACTGATAAACCTCTAGTGAAACTAATCAAGGAAAAAAGAGAAAGAAAAGGCACAAATAACTACTCACAGGGATGAAAGCGGACAATCATTACCCGTTCAGACATTCAAAATATAATGAGGACATTATAGGGTTGCCAGAAAAATATAGGATGTGGTTAAATCTGAATTTCAGATAAACAACAGATAGTTTTTTAGTATAAGCATGTTTCAAATATGGTTTATCTGAAATAGATCAGAATAATTTTATATCCTTAAAGAAATTGAAACCATAATTAAAAATGTTTCCACACCAACTCAGAAAGACTCCAGGTCTAGTTGGAATCATTGAGAATTATATCAAACATTTAAGCAAGAAATTACACCAATCTTACATAAAAATCTAACAAAAAACAGAAAAGCAAGCAAACACTTCCCAATTCATTTTATGCAACCGGCATAAACTTGATAACAAACCAGAGAGAACATTACAGTAAAAATAAACAAATCTGGTCACTTTACTTATTAAAGTAGTACAAAAGAAATATGAACCATAAGGATTATACAACACAACAAAGCTGGGTTTATTGTAGCAACGGGAGGTTAGTTTAACATTTTGAGAATCAGATGATGTTACTTACACATTAATAGGAAGAATGATATGATTTTATCACATGTAGAAAAAAAGTATGTGGTAAAACTCCTGTTTGCACAAGGATGTTTTGCCTGTACCTAATACAGACCACAGTATGAATGGCTGGTTCCTAGTGTGTATAAAGTGATCTGAAGTATATGCAGTAAATAAATTAGCAATTTCAGACTAGTTCCAGGAGAAAATAATTTCAAGCAAATAAAAATGCAAAATTGGACACAGTTTCACTGTGATGTGTGTAAATTCTTTGGGGAGCTAGACTTACATTCCTGGAATCCTAAGAATATGATAAGACAGGAATGTTTTGGTTCAGGCCACATGAGGCAAAGGTCTCTAAAAAGGTGACACTTTGTCTGCTCTGCAATTAGCAGGGTGGTTATAAACCTCTGTCCCATGTCAGTGACATGAAAAGAAAAGCCCCATGCAAATAAGGAGAATAGTAAATTAGGTCTGGTTCTACCTAATGGTGGTGGTGGTGGAGAGGTTCAGGAGAAATGTTGAGGAACTCACAAATGTAAGATCAGAGGTTTAGTTTCGGGTTATAAATAAGGAAGCACAGTATAGAGGTCTGCCTTAATCAGCACAAAGAAACAAAATATTCTAACGTCCATGTTGCCATGGCTGCTATCCCTCGTGGCCTTTTTTGCATGGGAGGAAATCCGGAAACTAGAAGAAAGCTCCTTCCCCGGGTATGGTGGCTTTTGCAGATTGGCTTGGGTTCCTGGAAAGTAAGGCAGTTTTTTGGCTTAACTGCTCTTGGTGGACCCTGACCCCACTGAGGGTGTCAGATAAATAAACAAGAAACTCAACATATGTCTTTATGTATAAAGAAAGGGGTTCTTCTACATTATTAATACCATACTGTACATTCAACCTTTTATTTAGAATTTTTTCGTTTAATTTTATATTATGAGAATTCTTTCCCTTGAGGCCAGAGTCCTATTACGGTTTTCCTGATGCCTGGCATTTGAATAAAAGCAAGTTCAACATTAAAAACAATGTTAAAAGCTTAAATATATGGACACAAGGTTGAAATGAGTTGAAAACTCTTAAGGAACATTAAGTCCAGTTGAATAAGATAAAGTTGAAAAGCACTGGGTAGGGCGTGGTGGCTTACATGCCAGAGTTTAAACTTTAATCTCTGAAAACAACACTCCCAGTTCAAAAGCTTCAATGGTCCCACGTTGCCTCTTGAAAATGCTTTCCAACTTCTGTTAATCACAACCCAGGAATTACACAAGGTGACTGAGGATCTCAGTAATGGTTGGGGTGGGTAGGGAGGGAACGTATGTAAGTTAATGACAAGACTGTTGAAATAGTATTTCTGACTGTTTATTCCTACTCCAGAGAGAACAGCTATATATTCATCTCTCTCTCTCTCTCTCTTTTTTTAAGATTTTATATATTTATTTGTCAGAGAGGAAGAGAGAGAGCCCAAGCAGGGAGAAGCAGGCTCCGCAATGAGCAAGGAACCCAATGGGGAACTCAATCCCAGGACCCTGGGATCATGACCTGAGCCAAAGGCAGATGCCTCACCAACTCAGCCACCCCGGAGTCCCTATATTTGTCTCTTTTTAATATATTAAAATTTGCATAGCATGTTTCATTGGACAAAAAGCAATTCACTTACTTGGTTTGAAACCATTGACCGTTCAGTGCTACTCTATCTACTGCATGTTAGTAACAGGGAATGAGACACAAAGACGACATTTAGTAAACAATTGCAATGGTGGAAAGGTGCAGGAATAGCAACTTGATCACAGATGGAGTGACTGACCTGCCTAGATGCTCACCAGTCCTGTTCTCTCCTCCCTGTCACATAGGAAGACTCTATTACCCTGCCTTTTCTGCTCTTAGCTGGACTTGGCCAACTGGATGCAGATGGAAGTGATATGTGCTATTTCCAGGCCTGTTCATAAAATATTTTGCCTCATCTTCAGCATTCTCTGATCTTCTGTATCTCCTTCACCATCTGTTAGCTGAATGGTAGCCAGAGCAACTCTGAACCTGGCAGAGGTAGCAACCTGATACAGGCTCAAGATGGTGGTTCCCAGGGTCTCCACCACCAAGGGCTGCCATCAGTCAGGAACTTCCATATTGGACTTTGTGCTAGCAAGCTGCAAATGTTAACTGCGCTAAACCACAGAGATTGCGCAGTCTCAATGTTACTATAACATAGCCCACTATGACCTATAAATTCGGTGAAAGACCAGCCTGTTCGGCCTAGCATATTTGGCATCAAAGGATCATTTTTAACATTTTGATGGGGTGCCAGGGTGGCTAAGTCAGTTAAGTGCCCTATTCTTGATTTTGGCTCAGGTCATGAGATTGAGGTCTGAGTGGGGCTCTGTGTTGGGTGTGGAGCCTGCGTAAGATTCTCTCTCTCCCTCTGCCCCTCACCCTCCCATTCTCTCTCTCTCTCAAAAAAATTTTTTAAAAAACCATTGAGTAATACTTATCACAGGAAATGAAAAAAAGTCAGAAAATAGAAACAATGAATTTTTATTTAATAAGAATTTTATATATCTTAAGTTTTTTAAAAAAAGATATACTTATGTATTCAAGAGAGAGAGAGAGCACGAGCACGAGCGTGCACAAGGGGGAGGGGCGGAGGAAGAGGGAGAGAGAATCTCAAGCACTGAGATTGGAACCCAACACAGGGCTCGATCTCAGGACCCCCAGATCACAACCTGAACTGAAACCAAGAGTCAGGTGCTTAACTGACTACACCACTCAGATGTCCCTTAAGTTTTTTAATAGAAAATAAATTAAATATGACAACATAAGGAAAAAAGGTAATAGGTTACTTAATTGCATTGCTGTATTTTTTAAAGGGGAAAATTTATACCTACATATTGATCGATTGTAGTAATGAACAACAAAATTATAGTTTTTCTAACTTTAACATTCTACAAACTTATCCATGATTTTGTCAAAATTAATTTTCTTTACATATTTCTGTTCAGTAGACAATATACACTTTTTTTTGGGTCAATCTGTGTTCTCTAGTTGATGGACAGTTGATGGAAGAATACCTTTTACATTAATTTTAATGTCATAAAATCTCTTTCATTACAGAATTTCTTTTCCTTCAGTGCCCGCAGTTCTTGGTCATGCCACTTGGAAGAATGAAGAGGTAGATGAGAGGAAGAGTGGTGGGCAGCAAAGCCAAGTTTATTGAGCGCTAGTAAAGTTTATTGAGTAATAGTACAAAGCTCCCAAAGAGGGAGGGGACCCAAGAGGGTTGCCGATTTGGCATTTAAATCTAGAGGTTTTTATGGGCTTGTTGGCAGGCTGTTTTAATCAGATTAACCCTCTATGCACCTGTCATCCAAAGAGATTTTTGTCATCTATCTATCATGTGGGAAAGGGTGGAAGGCTCCTTCTAGGGTGATGTAAAATCCTTTTAAGGGTGGTTTCCTTTTTAGGATGGGGGCTCCTTGTCTCTTCCTGCCTTTCTTCCAACTACCCTTCATTACTTTCACATGAAAGAATAGATATACAAACAGCTAAGACAATCTTTTAAGTGTAAGCCTAGCAAAGTTCCATAAAAGTCTCATTTCATAATAAATTCCAGAAACGGCATACTGTCCGTGTCTTTGTTTCTTTCATATCAATTCTGGTTCCTTCTGCATGTTTTCACAGTCAAAAAAGTTCCACAAAACACTTTCACCAGAAATTCATCTTAAACTTCTGTTACATTTAGTAAAAACTAAGTTTTTTCTTCTTATTTAGAACGAGTCCCAGATCTTGATGAAAATGATCAGGATATTCAAACATTCCCTTGTTATTTCTCCAACAATGTAAGACCAGTATCTTGTGTTATTTTTCTGGGTATTTTTCTTCTAATTTGATTCCTTTTCCTATGTAAATGTTCAATTCCTTACGTTTTGCATATTTAATAGCCTTTCCCCTATTTTTGTGCATCAGTCTTCAAGAAACAAGTTTGAAGCTTGCTGTTTTCACTACATCATTAAACTGATCCTGGCTGTTTGCAAATATTTTGAGGTCTTTGGCACACACACCAGAAAAAAATATTCAGAAAAGAAAAATCACGTACTGATATCTTTATTTCCAATGTACCATTCAAAAGTAAGAATATATAATACCACAGGAATTGGAAATATAAACTACACCAGAGGCAAGCTGGAAAGAGTCTGAACAATTATGAACTTCTTCTGGAAATGAACTTGGTAGCCAAGTCCACAGTGTGTTGGAGGCCTACGGCATAGCTGGGAGTTCTCTGAATTCGCTACCATATAGAATTTTTTTAAAAGATTTTATTTATTTATTTGAGAGAGAGATAGCGAGAGAGGGCACGAGTGGGTAGGAGAAGGAGAAGCAAGCTCCTGGCTGAGCTCCCTGCAGGGAGCCCCGAGCAGGGATGGATCCCATGACCCTGGAATGTGGCCTGAGCCCAAGGCAGACTCTTAACCCAACTGAACCACCCAGGTGTCCCTGGAATGTTTATTTAAGAGATGAATTAACTGTGCTAATTTAAAGCATACATATATGTTATTGAAACTCAGCTGCCAGCATGGCAAATATTTAGAAATTAGACCAGAAAAAGATTTTTTTTCCCCACTGGAAGTGCTTAAGAATTTCTGGGCATGGTGATAATTTAAAAGCAGACCAAACTGTCAGTTTCATTATGTCTTTAAATTCTCTACAAGTAATGCACCCCCTGATTGTGCGTACCCCAGGTGGACTGAACACCCAACCCCTGCTCAAATACAGATGCGTGATCATGTAAGTATCCGCATACTGGAATGGAAAATAAGCGAACCCTCGTCAGATACAGCAAGCGCGATAGAATCAGATTGCGGCGAATGCCTCTCTCGATGTGTTTATGCTTAGATCTGTAAAGTTTTCCATCATGATGATGTGGATAGAGTTTTATCACCCTGTATTCCAGGATCTCCTTAAAAAGTTGAGTGAGAAACAGTAGTCCTAGTTTCAATAGTTTCTGGGGAAAAGAAACATTTGCAGAAATTCCTGACCTGTGCAGTCCATTTCCACGGGATTCAAGGCTTCTCCCTAACAACAGATTGCGGCAATTTCCTTAAACAGAGCCCTGTTCCCACACATTTCTAGTGAGATGCACTCAAAAAACCAAACCCAGCATCAACAGATAAAATGTGCCTTTTGCTCAGACACAGAAACCACATTGCGGGTGGAGAAATAGGAATGTCTTTTTAATGCCAAATAACCCCTGCACCTGTCTGAAAGCCGGCACACCTTCTCCAAAAAGCAAGGCAACCACTTAACTTTAGTGGTAAAGAAGAGAGGCCAAACCCAGCTGAGTTGCAGTGGCAGAAATACAGGAAAACATAACGAAACAGAAGCTGGAATGACAGCAACATATGTAATGTCCCTTTTTGCTGGAGAAAAATCCTTATTTTTCCTACAAAGCATTCCTTTGGATCAGGTCTATGGAAGAAAGAAAAGTTCTAAGATTTCTAATTTCACTTCTGAGTTTCTTCTATTTTCCCCTACCCTGTCTAGCCACCCAGAGCTCAGTTAATCCTCCTGAAAATAAAATACTTTTGCAATTGTGCCCAGCCTTTTTCTCTTAGCCATTATGTTTTCACGCCAGCTCCTCAACCATGATTATATTGATCCATGTATCAGTGAAACAAAGCCCGGAATAAGCCCACAACCTTGGGATGTTCACCTCATACCTCATTTTGACAGATTTATTTAAGGAGGGTTTTTTGTTGTTGTTGTTGCTGTTCCTGGGTTTATTGGTTTTTTGCTTTGTTTTGTTTTTTACTCAGTTTTGTGTCCTTTTTCCAATTAAAAATATCTCTAGATTCAAGGCCAAATTCATATATTTATGTAGTGGATTCCCTGGAATTAGTCTCCATACAAGTTACCCCTCCCACCCGTCCACAGAGTTCATGAGACCCCCCCTCTGTGAACAGGACAAATTCCTGGTGTTCTAAAACTTTGCTTAATGCCAAGGTGCAGTGTAATGTGACTGCCATCTGCTGGCGTGGAGTTGACATTACAATATGGACCACGGCGCACTCCAAGGCAAAATAATCAGGTAACACTTGTTTGAAAAACAAAAGCTTTCTCTGAAGAAATGAAAAACAAGTTTCTTCATAAACCTTGCCCATCTTCAACACCAAAAAATAAATTTTTACACTGTAAAAGCTGAAGAACAGTAGAAAATTCGTTTATGGCAGGTTTCCAAGCGCTAAATATAGTGAAGAAATGGGGTTATCAGCTACTAACCTCTTCATCATGGTAGAATCCATTCCCCGAAACCTGGAGGGCAAACCTCATCGACTCTGGCAATCAGGTCCTCCCCCGTGAAGCCCTTTAGAGGAAAAGATTTTGTTTCTTAGAACCCAAATGAGTGAAACATAAGCACTGGCGTTTGGGGGAGGGAGAGAATCCCCCCCCCCATTCTAAAAGCCATTCTCCAATGTTTAAGAATAAGAATCATGCTTCAGAAATGTTTACACAAGCTCACCCTTGAAATCAGAGTCAGCCACTTTTGCTCAGGCCTGACTCTTTCTTTCCAGCCCTTCAGGATTTGTGAAAGTGCACAATTTGGCAATGAAAGCCAAATTCCTATCGCTGACTCCAGTGGGCGTCGCCACGTATTTCCATGTCAAAGAACGGAAACTTGTACAATTGTGAATAGACAACCACAGGGAAGAACTTCCCGGAGAGAACACCCCTGATGGTGGAATAAAACTTAACTTCTTGAAAGGACCTTATTCTTCACAGAAACAACACAACCAACACTGAAGGCACTGTCTGCTGCTCATCAGCATATATTTATTTCTTTGGGAAAGGCCATGGGAACAGAAACAAATTGCAAATTTTATAAAACTAGAATGATGTAATAAATAGTGTATTTTTATACTCATATAAATATGATTTAGCCATCCCCAAAGTCTGTTTCTCCCCACCCCCCCCAGCCTTCCCCATCTTAGAAAATGCCAAACATTGGCTTAGCGGCTTGACCCTCAAATGCAGGGAGCCATCTTTGTGAGCTCTGAGCCCTCACTCCCCACATCCGATCCATCTCCAGGTGTTGGCAGCCCTGCCTCAGAACCCAAGTCTGTTGACATTTCTCCATATCCACAGTGCCCAGCTGAGTCCAGCCTGCAACACCAATCACACACTAACTGGACCCTATTTCCGCTCTTCAATTCTCAGCAGTGCGGCTAGAATGCTCTTCTGAAATCTAAACCTCTAGGGGTGACCCAGGAATAAAACCCACACTGCACACCACGATTTACAAGCCCTTCCATGGCTTTGTTTCTACATACTCTTTATTCTCTTTGTCTTCTTCTCTTGCCCCATTCACTATACTCCAGCCATTCTGGCTTTCCTTCTGCTCTTGGAACTTTCTATACTTGCTCCCACTTAAAAGTTTGGATTTGCTTTTCTTCTGCAGCGTGCCAGATTTCCACATGGTCAGCTCCTTCCTTTCACTCAGGTCTCCCATTTCAGCTCTCCTTCCCTGACCACCGCGTCAAAATCACACCCTCCCCTTGTTGTATCTGCTTCATATCACTTACCATTTTCAACAATTACCTTGTTCTTTTTTTTCTCCTTTGAAAAAATCATCACTTTGATTCTATTATTGGAAGGTAAATCCAGGCAAACAGGGACCTTGCTATCTTGTTTGACATGTATCCCTAGGACCTAGATCAGACCTGGCATACGTTGAATACTTGATAAATGAATGAATGAATGTGTGTACATACCATGCATCTCATTACACTTGCTTGTAACAGAGTTTTCTCTTAGAAGGGAGAATAACTGGCTAATGTTAAAACTGACATTAAAACCGAAAATAGGTTTTGATATGTGTTTAGAGATGGCGCTGAGCTCTGCATGAGGAAGGAGGGTACTGGATATCCCAGAAGTAATGTCCCCATTCTCTGTTGCCTCCAAGCATCTAGTCCTACCTGCCTGGCTGCATCCTCATTCAGAAGAAACATAAAAGCCTTGAACTGAACTAGATAGCCCCCTTCTTCAAAGGCAACTTAGTAAATACAGATTGTTACCCTGGTTCTCCCATTAAACAGCCCCCCCCAAATGGCTTAAGAAAAATCCTTCCAATCACATTCATTATTTCTCTGACAAGAATTCTGCTAGATTCTATTTTCTCCATGTAATTATCTTCCCTGAGCTGTTTTAGCAACCTGTATTAGTCACCGTTAGATCAGAGAAGTGCAGCCACTAGGAGATTTATATAATAAGGGATTTATTAGAGGGATTTGATCTTAGATGATTGTGGGTTAAAGCATCTACTGAGCTACGACTTCTTGGCAAGGGAAGTCAGCTGGTCTGGAGTCTGGAATGGGAAAGGGATATGAAGTGGGTAAAGCAAGCTCAAAAGAAACCCTGTAGGAATGGACTGGAACCAAGGAGGATGGACAAGAATCCGTATCAGACTCTCACCGTCTCTGAGCCTCCAACCTTGAGGATGGGAATAAGGTGAAGGAGAAGCTGGTGCCCTTTGTCATGGGGCTAAATCACTAACTGACGCAGGGGTCAGAAAAACTGAGAGAGGGAGTCTGGGCGATGTCAACAAGGTTTGTCCACGGGTGAATGACAACACTGATGAGCTGTGCCAGCCCTTCATGCCGGGCACTGACCTCCTGGGCATGAAAGGGATATTGCTGCTGCTTTGCTTCCACCTCCCAAATCTTGCGCAGAAGTCTTTTGTGACTCACCTCAGCCTGGAGCTACGCGCAGAAGGGAAGGGCGGGGGTTCTAGCTCCAGATTGGCCAAACTGACACATTAAATCTACCAGACACCCTTACGACTTGGTACCCCAGGAAAATTCTTGGCTGGCATATTTATGAACCCAGCTACTGGTTAGAAGAAGTTTTGTGGTGTCAGGATATCAAGGAGAGACACAAGAGAACATCAGTACTGGAATGAGCGGAGAGTCATCCCCAAGGACCCTCCCATTTTACAAATGAGTAAAATGAAAGATCCACGAAGGGATAGAAGAAACTTGCCCAGGGGCAATGCAAGAAAGCGGTTTACCTGTCTGCTAATCCATCGTATGTGAACCGAGAAAGGCATAGGAAGCTGCAGAAATTCCCAGGTGGGCCTGCCCCTAATCTAACACACGCAGGCCGCCTTGAAGGCTGCATGGGTGAACATGTAATTAACTATGACGTCGGTATTCTTTCTCATTTAAAAAAAAAAATCATTGCATAACCTCTGTTCGTAATTTTTATTTTGGCATTCACGGTTTCTTTAAACATTATACCTTTTATGATAATGGGCCATCAGCGAATTCATCTGACAATCAAGTACAGACATTTGAATTTTTCTTTAAAATTACCTCTTCAGTTAATACCTCTTCAGTTCTTCTTTTCAATTATTTCTCATTTGTGAGGCCCCTGTGTAAAAGGCTTGGCTAAATACAACCAAGACACAAGTCATATTAAAGTTGATATTCTAAACGTCAGCCCTAAGAAAAGCGGTAGAGTGCCTAACATTAAGAACACAGTCTTTGGATTCATTTAGTCTCAACTTCAAGTAGAAGCCCTACCACTTGCCAGCCAATGGGCCTACACCAAGTTTCCCAAACTCACAGAGATGGTTTCCTTTTCCTTACATTATAAATCAGAGTGTTGTTAGGATTAAATGAGATAATTCATATATAGATATATATAACATTTACTACAGCGCCAGGAGAATAGAAAGAGCACTAAAATAGAAACCGTAAATCACCACCATTGTTGTTGTTATGATTGGCACTATTAGTAAGGGTGTTATAATAATTAACACTAATAAAATTATTATTAATTAGTATTGTTGATAGTAATTAATCATTAAGAATATGTTGGACCTGAAGAACCAAATGTGGTACAAAACAACTTTTAGAAATTTTCCTATAATAATTCATGTGATTCCTTTAAAAGGTCATATTAATGAAATTAGGGTTTAATATAAAAAGAACCTGATGTTATCACCATATGCCCTGGAGTCCATTAGATTTCCCAATGTAAGAATTGTTACACGAGTCTCAAGCCTAGGTTTCCGGATGAGAAATGCTAAGTGTATGAAATTCAGTGTATATTTTTGCCAACATCCTTTCTCTAGCTGTTTATCTTCTTTCCATCACTCAGGTTCCTCTTCAAAGCTAAGAAATGTGCATGAAAACAAGACTCTGCCTATCCAACATCTTCAACGGATGCGGCCACAGCTCAAGGCGCTCTCTATAGGGCCCTTTATGCAGGAACAATTTATTCTGAAGCTATTGGGTCCCACCATGGACACTCAACACCTTTTTTTCACTCTACAAATAAAGCTGCACGGATATTTGTTTTGAAAGCATTTCATTCAGGGCTCTACAAATTGCCTAATTCAGGAGGGTTTCCAAGCTTCCGTCATGTCCTCATTCAGTGTCATGCAGGTTGTTGACAAACATGAGATCACTTGAATTCAACTTCAGATAATTCATCTTTCTCCTATTTCAGTTGCTACCTTGACTCCTGTCCTCTATTCACAATCCTTGCTTTAGCTCCATACTTAGACTTGAAAAATCAAAGATTTATTTCTTTTCCATAGTATATGTCTATTGCAAGTTGCCAGGAGGGTTCTGCTCATCCTAGAATTCAGGGTCCCAAGTCGATAGAGCAGGCGCCATATTGCCTACTGCTAGATGCTGTGCCAGCAGAGAGAGAGCTCTGCAGTGTTTTGCTTCAGCAGTTAAATGCCTGACCCCCTGGCCCACAGTGGCATGCATGGCTTCTTCTCAGAATTCACTGGCCAGAACGGTCACATGGCCCCATCTAAACACAACAGCGCTTGGAAATACTACTTAACTAGAAGGGAATAAACTGAGAATACTTGGGCCTGATGACTACACATAGAAATTCTATTTTATTCCAAACAGCAATAGTTTTATTTGAAAAACCATAACTTTGAGAAGGTTGTTTACTTACTTCCTGTGGAAAGTTCTGGTCGTAAGTCACAGGATATAAACACTGTGTTAAAGGATTTCAAATTCAGGTAAGTATGTAGCATATTGAGTAAAACCCCCAAATGCAAGTAAATTTCAGTCTAGGAGGGTTTCTAATAGGAAACTGCCATAGTATTCTAGAAAGCACCCTCACACGGACACTTACATACGCACCCTCCCCCTCCCACAGAGATGAAAATGAAGACAACCCAGAGTATCAGACCTAAGAGTCCTGCAAAGAACCAGACCTATAGTTTTGAACAATATGCCTCCATGATACTGTGTCTTTATTTGCAAAAACTGGATTTGACCATTTCACCTAATTTAGGGATGAGAATTCCAATTATTAGTCTTAGAGCATACGCGCTCATGAAAATGATAAAAATCTAAATCCGCACTAACCAGTAGCCAGTAGCCACAAATATAACTCTACACTTACCCTTAAATAAATTAAAATTATATTACATTAAATTAAAAATTCAGTTCCCCAGTTATACTAGCCACATTTCGAGTACTTGATGGGCATGTGTACTTAGTGGCTATTGTATTGGAACAGCACAGATATCGAACATTTCCATCATTGCAGAAAGTTTCACTGGACAGGTCTTTTTGTTTCTGGAAATAGCTGAATGCTCCCCATTTCCTAAAGCCATACTTTCAGAAGAGTAAGCCGACCTCCAAGATCTTAAAGAAATAAATAGAAAGTCCTGGCTAGAATGCCCTAACAGTCTGTCTCTAGGGTTGGAACAAAAATAGCTGGTTTTGCTTTGATTTCTCTCCTTGGTTTGATATACCTTGCACCTCAGTTGCACAGGGTACCTACAGCAATACAAAAAACAGTTCAAATTCAAGATTATCCGAAAAGGAAAGCAGGATATCAGAAACCCTATTGACTTGTCTCATTTCTACTATCCCTGTACTTCATAGCTCCAGGATAAAATTTAGCCTAAAAAAGAAATTGGTATAAAATTTGCTTGGCTTTTTTATTTTTTGTTTTTTTTTCTGTGAAAATATTATAGAAAGTCTAGGTCAAGAATCATAAGTAATACATGATAATTTATTTTGATTTTCTGTTGACTCACTCAAATGCCTCCTTCCCTGAAATTAAGAACATTTTACACCACTCAATAAAAATAAAGAGGTGGATAGTGTGGGTTGTGAGGACCAAGAGTTGATGATGAAGAAGCACCCATTCTGCTCTTCCTCACATATGATAGTCACATAATCTGTGCATTGTTCCTCAAGACTGGCATATTTGATGAGCAAAATGATGATGACCATGGCCCCTGAAAACATGATTTGGCAACTGGTCAGGCTTCAGGTCTTGTTGCTTTGTTTTGGGAATGGAATATATAAATACTACCAAATAAACAAGATGCATTTGCTGCGCCCCCAGCTCCTCTTTGTTGAACCCCTCTATGATGCTCTCAGATTCTGTTTAACCAGGCTCCTCTTCCCCATTTACACAGCGACTGTTACATCACAAAGGAAAGCCTATTTTTCACTGCCTCATCTAAGTTTGCCAAGTAACAGGACTGAAGATCTAATTATAAATGGCTTAAGTGCCCTATCTGATTTGAACAGCCAGAGTATGAGCAAGAGTAAAAATTAAAACATTTCTCAGGATGAGTTTTATTGAACCATGATGTATTTTAGGCCAAGATATATTCATTCTCTGCAACCTACTTATATTCAGCAAGATTTCACCTTTCTTTGCAATTGGGGAAAAAAAAGGAGAATTTTAATTTAGAAAATGACATATGCTCTGCCTTTTTGCAGCCCAACTCCTCAAATTTTAAAGACAAGAAGAACTTTAAGAAATACTCATGAAGGGGTGGCCCGGGTGGCTCAGTTGGTTGAGTGACCAACTCTTGGTTTCAGCTCAGCTCATGATCTCATGGGTCATGATCTCATGGGTCGTGAGATCGAGCCTCGTGTTGGACTCCGCACTCAGTGGGGAGTCTGCTTTGAAGATGCTCTCCCTCTGTCCCTCCCCCAGCTTGCGTGCACATGCATTCTCTCTCTAAAATAAATAAATAAATCTTAAAAAAAAGAAATACTCATGAAATTTGAAGTATACATGTCCACTATGTACTGTGAAAAATTTTACCATTGACTATAAAGTTGTAGTTTATCAGGAATTATTGGTATGAATATTTATATTGTACAAGCATCTGCAGTGACCAGCACTAAGTCCATTTCTAAAGGACTGAAACTTTAACATGATGGTTGGAACTCTGGCCTTAGAGTCAGCCTAAGATTAAAATATTAGCAACATTGCTTTGTTACTGTGACTTGGGAAAAATTATCTTCTCTCTCCAGCTCTTTCTTTCTCACTTATAAGATGCAGAAAGTAATATGTCAAGGTGGTTGTAAGGATTAGAAGTAATGGATGTAAAGTGCGTGCCATGGCAGGTGGTCAATGGATGTTAGCTGTTGTCACCATTCATGTTATTGCTGCTGTAGTCCATGAGCAAGACAGTGCCACGGTGCTTCAGGATGTAAATATGCTCATGGAAGATGCAGTGACATCATCAACCCCAGCAAGTGACAACATTTTTGGCTGATCATTAGAGCCCTGAAGAAATAAATGACTGATGCCCTATATGGTTGGACTTAGTGACAAGCAGACCACTGTCACATGAAAAGCCACCCCTAACCTCCATATGCATGCACAATGTAGGAAATTCTTCCCTTCGAGAGAGATTATCACTGTAGAGGCTTTTTGTTGTTTGCTGTTGTGGTGGTTATTGCCTTTAAAGCCCTGGATTTGAAATCTGGAAACCAAAGGTTGAATTCCAGCTCTGTCATTAACAAGTTGTGTGCCCTTAGCTACTAAGTCTCTTGGCCTCACTGAATCTCAATTTCCTTGGCTATAAAAATGGAGGTTGTTTTGAGCAATATGATACTTGGACTTTTGAAAATGCTTTGCAAACCGTAAATGCTAATTATGATATGCCTTAAGAACAAGTCACCAGGAGATGCAATGCAACTATGGTACCAAGTATGCAACTATGCAACCAGTATCCTGGGATTTCATTGTTTCATCATATTAGCCTGCTCTCCCTCCCTTCCTTCCTTCCTTCTTTCCTTCCTTCCTTCCCTCCTTCCTTCCTTCCTTCCTTCCTTCCTTCCTTCCTTCCTTCCTTCCTTCCTTCCTTCACAAATATTTCCTGAATGCCTACTATGTGCCAGATGCAGCTCCAGGGGCTGGGAATGCAACAGATGAAGTCCCTCTCTTCCTGAAACCCATATTCTAGGTCAGGAGACAAACAATAGCCAGGTCAATAAATATATGCTCTAATCCCAGGAAATATGGAGTCTCTCAGAACCTAAGTCAATCCTCAACCTCAGCAACATAACATGGCCGACACTTTACAGAGCGCTGGGTCTGCCACACTCCTTAAGATAATTTTTCTTTCTTTTTTTAAGATTTTTTTTGGAGGAGGGCAGCGCCTGGGTGGCTCAGTTGGTTAAGCCTCCGACTCTTGGTTTTGGCTTAGATCATGATCTCCCCATTTTGAGATTGAGCCCCACCTCCAGCTCTGTGCTCAGTGTGGAGTCTGCTTCAGATTCTCTCTCTCCCTTTGCCTCTGCCCCACCCCCTGCTCATGTAGGTGTGCTCTCTCCCTCTCAAAATAAATAAATAAATGGAATTTTTAAGTTTTTTTTTTTTTTTTTAAGAGAGTGTGCATGCATGTGAGAAGGCAGGGAGGGGCAGAGGGAGAGGGAGATAATCTTAAGCAGACTTCACACCTGAGTGGGGAGTGGGAGGTGGGCTCAATTTCATAATGGGGAGATCATGATTTAAGCCAAAAATCAAGAGTTGGATGCTGAACTGACTGAGCCATCTAGACACCCTAGTTAAGATACTTTTTCAACTGAGTTCAATTCACAGATTCCAGGTTTATGTAGAGGGGGGCACAATTTAACCCACTACAAATGATATACTTTTTAAAAATGAGGACAACTTCTCATAGGTCAGATTCTGGTATCAGGAGTAGCACCAAGTCTATTCCTATATTTTACTTTTACTGACACACAGAATGAAAAGTTTATTCTGTGCCGGTGAATTCTAAAGGGAAGAATAGTATGTTCTAAAACATGCTAGTATTCTTTTTTTTTTTTCTTAAAGATTTTTTATTCATTTATTCGACAGAGACAGCCAGCGAGAAAGGGAACACAAGCAGGGGGAGTGGGAGGGGAAGAAGCAGGCTCATAGCGGAGGAGCCTGACGTGGGGCTCGATCCCACAACGCCGGGATCACGCCCTGAGCCGAAGGCAAACGCTTAACCGCTGTGCCACCCAGGCGCCCCACATGCTAGTATTCTTGAAGAAGAATGCTCCAAAATGGCTAACCTGGACTCAGGAAGTCCAGTTCCTTTTTTTTTTTTTTTTAAAGAAATTGAAGATACTAATTTCTATGCTCACTTCGAAGCATTCTGCCGTTTCACTAGTCCAATTTAAAACAGTTTGAGAATGATTATATTCTTACTTTCATATAAAATCACCTATTAGCAACAGATGCATGGAACAAGTTTGTACAGTGTAAATGTTTAATAGTTAATAAGCAACAACTATCACAAGTGTGTATTTACATTCTAAGACAAGATACCTACCAGTCCAGTGACTACTAGACAGACAACATTCATCAACACAACTCTCAAATTGGCAAATGCAATCCATAAGAAAATGGAACATCATGCATTCACGCATCAGATGGTCTTGTCTCAACTCTCTGACGTTCTGTGTATGAATACACACTGTTACATCAAAATGAAAACTGCACGTGTGTATATACTGGTGTGTATATATCAGTATTTTCTTTCTGACCTATTTATAATGAGTATTAAAGAGAAAAATATGGCTTATCTCTAAAGTAATAGCATACTTTAAAACAGGTTGAAAAATGCTGATTTGGGGAAATCCCAAATGGAGCCGCCATCAGAACAGCCATTAAGAATGTGCCTCAGTGGACAGACATAAGATCCCCAAAGTTAGCCTAAGGGCATCAGAAAAGGCTGGAAGTTCGACAGAGCTGTGTACTCTACTTAGCCCAGGATGCATCCAAAAAGAACTGGAAGGTACCAGATGAGTCTTTCCAACTCTTCCACTATTTCCCAACATAAAACCTTCCCCTCTAGTGAGGCAGGTTTGTAATGTGCTCATTCTTAAGTTGTTACACCTCTTCCCACCCCTATTCAAACCAAAACTTATTTTCCTTATTTCTCTGTATTGCATTCTTACTCAATTTTCATTTATCTCTCCAATGTGAAGAATTTCCTGAGCACCCAAGTCCCACAGGAGAGTTACCTAAAGGGCAACTTTTTTATATTGTTGCTTATATCATTTGGGTTTCCATTTTGTGTAACCTTGATTCCCCAACAAGAGTGCAAGCTCCTCATACGTGTAAACCAAGTCTTACAGCTTTACAGACATACCAAACAACAGTTCTTTACACATAGTAGTAACTAAAATTATATGTAAAATTAATTTAAAAAATTAATATGTTAGTTACTCTTTATTGAGATATCTAGAAATAATAAACAGTGCAGGAGTGAGGTGAAAGAATGAATGCAACTTCCCAAGGCTGTTGTCTACAAACAGAGAGTAATTTATGAACCATGCAACTTACAGCCGTTACTCACCAATATCTTTCAGCAATAAGCAAGTCTCCTTCAAGAAGAGCTTGTGTTTTTGCTTCTGTGTGTGTGAACTCACAGGACATCAGCCTATGGACTTCATATAATTGAAAATAATGCTACCAAGTAAGTTTCTATGTCAGATAAGTTAAAACAATTTTATTCCCATCTTCAACTACTGTTTGCCAACCAGACAGATGTTGGGAATTTAGGGTGAGAAGAGCCTGCATTACAAAGCCAAGTTCTGGGGGCGCCTGGGTGGCTCAGTCGTTAAGTGTTTGCCTTCAGCTCAGGGTGTGGTCCCAGACTCCTGGGATCGAGCCCCGCATCGAGCTCCTCCACTGGGAGCCTGCTTCTTCCTCTCCCACTCCCCCTGCTTGTGTTCCCTCTCTCGCTGGCTGTGTTTCTCTCTCTCAAATAAATAAATAAAATCTTTGAAAACAAAAACAAAACAAAACAAAAAAAACAAAGTCGTGTTCCACCCTAAGACAATATATCATTATTCCATCTCATCTCAGAAAAGGTCCTTTCCTTGCTCCTATAAGAAGCCACATCTTAAACCTGATAATGGCAAGTTTGTGGCATCATTTTTACCGCCCTCACCTTCTAAAACCTTGGTCATCACCGTAAGTGATCACACCATCTTTCTTTTCTTTTTCTTTTTTTTTTTTAAGATTTTATTTTTATTTATTTGACACACAGAGAGAGAAAGCACAAGCAGGGGGAGCAGCAGAGGAAGAGGGAGAAGCAGGCTCCCCACTGAGCAGGGAGCTCAACGTGGAGCTCGATCCCAGGACCCTGGAATCGTGACTGAGCCAAAGGCAGATGCTTAAACGACTGAGCCCCCAGGGGCCCCTCACACCACTCCTTATTAAGTGTGTGTTTGTCTCAGAATCTGTCATTCCCAATCAAACAGATGGATCATACAAGATGCATCCTCATTTCCATTCCTAGGTCGACACCTCTCTCAACCTGTGTATTGTCCCTTCCAGTTTTTCATTCTCATCAAATCATGACCATTTGGCCATAGTTAGCTGGTGTTTCGCCTCAATTCCTTTGCTTAAAGTCTACCTTGATTATGCTGCTTGTTCTCCACCTCAGGATCTAAAGAAAAATATAACCCTTTCTGATGGTCATCTTTCTTTCGGTATTTCAGAAGCAGTATAGTGTAAACCTACACCCCTAACTCCTTTCATCTGCAGGGCTTTCCCTCCTTTTTTCCTTCCCAAGGTTGTTATGTGCCACAGTCCTGGACCAAAAGAGGGCAGTTGGCGAAAGGAGATAAGAAAGGGGAAATGACAACCAAATTCCTTAGAAAGTTCTAAAAGTTACTTTTATGCAAAATACCTCCAATTCTAACACACTCTTAACATTTAATAGTGCTTATCTTCCTGGGTGCAGAAGAAGGAACCACCCTGACAGGTTGTTCTGTTCCCCCGCTTTGTCTTTTTTTAAATTTGTTTGTTTGGGGGTTTTTGTCATTGTTTTTTTGTTTTTAGAGAGAGGGAAGGGAAGGGCAGAGGGAGAGAGAGAATTTTAAACATGCTCCATACCCAGTGTAGAGCCTGATGCAGAGCTCGATCTCACAACCCTGGGATCATGAGTTGAGCCAAAAGCAAGAGTTGGGCGCTTAACCAACTGAACCACCCAGGCGCCCTGCCCTCCCATTTGTTTTGATGGAAAGGTCGAGCCAACTCTCCAACTTGGAGATTTAGTAATTTGCTCACATGCATATGATCTTTCTTCTCTGAATCTAATATAATGAAACAAATGATTCCTCCTTGAAGTAAAAATAAAAAAGCAGTGACAAATAGAAGTATTATGTTAAAGAGGAGAGCTTTTAAGAAAGTTTGTTAATTAAAAGAAGAGGCAGAACAACCAAAGATAACACACAACTCACAAAGGAAGAAACAATGGCCAATAAGATATAATATTTTCAACTCAAGAAATGTGAGTATAAACCACCATTAATTTTTTGTGTTGCCTATGACTTTGCCAACGTTGAAAAATACTGACAGTTGCTAGTGCATGAGTGTGCAGACATGCCACTCTGATGTACTGCTGATGCTGGAAGTTTCTTTGGTACACACTTCCTGAAAAGCAATTTCGCAATAGGTGCCGCATTCCTCTGGGTGCAATTGGAAGAGAAGGCACCTGTACTGAGGCTTAGACCACACCTAGGATTCTGTGGCAGTGTAGATCAGAAAGGCTCTTTTCAGGAAACCAGAAGTATAGGACCATAAAGGAGTCACCACTGATAATCCCAGTTCCCTGAAACACAGAAATAGGTAGTTCTCAGGAAGATACCTTGAGACTGACGACTTCCCTTAGGGTGTCTGAAAGTCATAGGCAAAACTCCACTGCTGGTTTAGAGAATGGCTTCTCCTTCATGTGAATGTCTCTCATTGGTAGATTCTAGACAAAGCCCTAAGCCAAGAGAATCTGGGAAATATGCTTTCTGGGCTTTAAGCCCCTATGTTACATAGTTGAACTTAGAAAGGTAAGGATAGGTGGTATCTAGCATTTATGATTAAATATTTTAGATGTTTCCATCATTGACTCAGTGATTCCTCCTCTAGGAATTTATACTGAATTAATCAATCTGACTACATGATGCATATGCAAATCCATTCATCATGGCATTATTTATAATAGAGAAACAATGGTAACTACCTAAACATCTGTCAAGAGAGGATTAGTTAAATTAATGATAGTACATTCACACAGCAGAACCGCCATGTGGGAGACGTTACCAGAGCTAATTTCTGATTCTCCTCATCTTCCCGAGGCACATAGAGGCTACATGTCCTAGGCAGACACATCTTTCCATTCTCTAGAATGTCCCAGAGTTCCACATTACAAAGGGCACCCAAGGTGGCTAGCCTGGGGTTGGATCTGTCCCTTTTCAGCCATTCTTACATCCTGAGGTGAAAATGTCATAACAGGTGTGTGTGGATTTAAAGAGAGGTTATCCTCAAATCACAGTAATGGTTTTTAAATTGAGATCATGGACCTTCCGCGGCTCCTCAAGGTAGCTCAGGAACACTCGAGACATTGGGAGGATGCTGATTGGGAAGGGCTTCAAGCCAAATCCCACTTACACCAAAGCATCTACAATTATGTCTGTTTTGCACATTGACAGTCCACATGTCGTAATAGTTGAGCGTGGTAATTTGCCGAAAATTTAATATAATAGTATTACCTATTTCAAAACTAAATTAGGCTGTGTTTTTTTCTCAGCTAATCTATTATAAAGGAACCAAAAATTTATTAGTCACATATCTTAGGAGAGTGGCCAGGCCCTATTTGCTAGGTCTATACTCCCTAATCCTCCAGATTGTTGGGGGTACAGGTGGGGAAGGGCCTTTTACTATCCCTTTCTCCATGCCCCCAAACAAGATCCAAGAACAGGAGATTGTCCTAATGATACCTCCTGCAGAGACATCCGCAGTTCAAAATTCTAGGCAATGCTGAAACTACGTGGAATCACCAAGGAGAGAGATGGAAGCTTTATGTCTTGGAGATTGATAAGCGAAGCTCCCAGGCTCCTGCAAGATATTGAATCTACTGGACTTGAATACAATAAATAAGGTAGAAGTGCTTCTCAAAGCACAGTCCCTCTGAGGCAACCCAGTCCTCATCAGGGGCTGGCAATGTGGGTGCTTATCAAGACTTGGTGTGAAGCACATGGCCTCAGAAACCTCAGCAAAGATGCTTTGTGGTTGAGATGGGAAAAAAAGGAAGTGAAGTGGGTAGAAACCATCCTCCCCTGATGGATCATGGTGCCATGTGGGGATGATGGGATCATGGTGGGGATCCAGGGCAGCATTAACCACTGTGGAGGGATGACTGGGGCCATATTAGTCCCAGAGCCTTATCAAACACAAGAGAGCCAGAGAAAGCAGGAAAAAGGGTAGATTTCTATCAATATTGGCAAGAAGAGCTTGGGAGAAAGATCTGATTTGGTTTAAACAAATATGTAAATATGACATTATCTGTATCCTAAGCATCATGTAATTAAGAGTGCTATTTTCGTAAGACTTTGGAAAAATGATTTTAATGCTTAAAAAAAAAAGTTAGAAAAGCACTATTGTTGGGCCTTACCACTCCTTCTGACCACACTACTCTTTAACTACTTCAAGGAAGGATTCCACTGAAAGAATCCTTAGTTCTTATGGGTTCACACACCTGGGCAACATACACATGACTTTGTTAACGTCTGACAGCAGATACCACGATGCTCATGCCAAGCCTCTAGAATGGAAGAGAGAGGAAAGCCCAGAGCAGAGCAAGATCAGAGTAGCAGCATCCACAAGGATACTGAATATCATGCCACAAGGATAGCTGAGTTCCCGTAAATTGAAGAATACCTTCTTTCTATCTTTCATCTCACTCCCATTAAGCTTGCCTTGGACCCTCAGTCTTTTCAAAATGGTGAAAATACATTGGATCACAGCTGGAAAACACGGTAAACCTTCGATTTTTACCCTCTGATTATTTCCACCCCAGGGGAAGAACTACCATGAAAGTCCTGTTTCTAGTGGCTGAAATTGAGGCCCCGTAGGAATTCAAATAGTCTAAGGAAAATAAACAGCTGAGGGCACAAGTCTAGAGATTAAACTCTCATTACCACTTTTGTCTGAGAGTTCAGAAAGAAATGTGGAACAAAGTTACTGAAGCAGAGCCGGAAGCCACTCTCATTTTGGTACAAGCAACTCTCCCGCTGCCTTTTTCTTTTCCTTTCCTTTCTTTTTTTTTTTTTTTTTTCTGTGCAATTTATCATGAAAGCATGGCTTCTATTCGAGGGCAGAGGGGAAGGTAGAAGTCAATTTTATCCAACTCTTTTGAAAAGAGTATCATGGGTGACTACGGGATTTAAAACAAAAGGGAAAAAAAATCACATCTTACACTAGGAAAAATAATACTCAATAGCATAAAGGAGATAAGTACCACTACTTTTGGTTTAGAATTAATGAGGACTCAGGGCAACCTGAAAAACTTTCTTTTTAGAAAACTGAATGGTATATTAAGTGACTCTCTGAAGGACAAAACCGAGGTGGGCACCCCTTCTCTTGCAGGGTGGGCACTAGGAAAGGTGGTCTTCTTTGATTGTTTCCCTCTTTTGAATGACTTATCTACACCTGTGATCTAGCTTCCTGGGCAATAGGGTAGAGGTCTGGAAGTTAGAAGATGGATCATTTGGGAGAAAATACGTCAGGTTAGATACTCATCTCACACATGCATCAAAATGAAATCCAAGTGGAATTAAAGAATGAAATGTAAAAAAAAGCAAGACCCAGAGAAAATAGATCATGTAGGGAATAGTGGTAGAGAAAGAGTTTATAAGCATAAAAGCAGAAAGTACAAAGAAGCATTTTAATAGAATTTGTCACATAAATATCTATGAAACATTGTAAATAAAATCATGGATAACTAACAGAAAATACTTGCAATGCTTAAGATACACAAAAGATTAGTATTTATGATATATAATTAGTTCTTACACCTCAATAAGAGAAACCTCCAGTGAAAAAAATAGACAGAGGACTTAAAGAGTCAACTCTGAGAAATACGAATTGTCAATAAGCATATGAACAAAACATCCATTGCATATATACTTCGAAAAGTATCGAAATAACAAATACTATTCTCACCAGATGGCAAAGTTGTTTCTTTAAATGACAAACTCCATGCTGATGAAGATTTTGAAAAAGAGGTAATGACAAGTAAATGTGGAGGAAAGTAAACCTGAAGAATTTATAGTCTAACAGAAGACTAGTTGGGAGATTGGGGAAAACGGGCCCCGCCCGGTCATGGGAAGACCAAAGGTGAAACTTTCTGTCTTTGTACCTCCAGCATCATGACCACGCTGCCATTAAGCACAGACTTCTGGGTTCCTGATGTGAACTTTCCTTTAACCACAAGCGTGGTATTGTTGCTTGGGGCCAGATCATGTAGCAGTGGTTGGACCTCACGCACGCCCCACCCTATGGGAAGTATATAATGAGAGCCAGCCTGCAGGCACACCATCTCACATGTCTACTGAAGGGTAGCAGAATATGTAACCCCAAAATATGCCACTTTGGCATATTGATTATTTTGAATTAAAGGCATTAAAAAAAAAAAAACAGCTGGTGCAAGAAGGACACCCTGACCCTCCTTTGTCCTCTTGAAAGCAGGAGATACATCTCCCATGTGAAAGGTGCCCTCCCTATAACAGGAGAAGGGAAGATGCTGTTACCACCAAAGACAGAGAATTCAGGGGCCAAGAAATCTGTATAAACAAACCTTGTTAAACAGACCCTTATCTTTTTAGTTACTTCTTCACCATTTACTATGGTTGTCCCTTGAACAAGGTGAGTTTTAACTACATAGGTCCGCATACATGTGGACGTTCTACAGCACGGTACTATAAACTTGTTTTTTCTTCCTTATGGTAGTCTTAATAACATTTTCTTTTCTCTAGTTTACTTTATTGTAAGGATACAGTATATAATAAATGTAGCATACAAAATATGTTAATCAACTGTTTTGTTATCATTAAGGCTTCTGGCCAACCATAGGCTATTAGTAGTTAAGTTTTGGGGGAATCAAAAGTTATACATGGCTTTTCAAGTGCACAGGGGTTTGGCACCCCTGACCCCTGTACTGTGCACAGGTCAAATGTGTGCCTAACCCAAACCCCTTTGTTTTGTCAATTCCTCACACATTTATTGCCTAAAAGGTATAAAAGCTCCCTACTTTGATCATTTCTTTGGGTCTTCATCCTCTTGTCAAGGCTCTCATTTACATTTAAAATTTTAATAAAATTTATATGCTTTTCTCCTGTTGATCTGTCTTTGTCAGTTTAATTTTCAGATCCAGCCAGGAACCCTAAGAGATTTGAAGAAAACTCTGTCCTTCCCTATACTACTAGGACACAGTATCTGGGCCATTAAGCTTGGTATGCCCAGCCACCAAGGTCTACACCAATACCTATCAACAGTTCTCGTGTTTGTTGACCTATTAAGTCCACTTTCAGAACTCTAACTTAATGAAACAGAGACGCAAACAAAAAAGTCTGTCCCAGGGATACTGATGGAGACACTTTTTATTATTGAGAAAACTTGGGAACAGTCTCAATGTTCTATACCTGAAGAATAGTTAAATTATGAAAAACTCAAGTAATGAAACACTAAATAATTTAAAATACTGCTTTTAAGGAATATTTAATGGCATGTGAAAGAACTCCAGATACTGTAAGTGAAAAAAGTTGAAACAATAATATTTCTACAGTGCGATCCAAATTTTTAAAAAAGGACCAGAAGAAATGACAACAAAATGTTAAAATGGGTTATCTCTGATACAAGAGATTTATGTTGCTTTGTTTAACTATAAAATTACAATTAAAAAAAAATTTGTGGGGTGCCTGGGTGGCTCAGTCAGTTAACCGTCTGACTCTTGGTTTTGGCTCAGGTCATCATCTCAGGGCCATGAATCCCACCTCCACGTCGGGCTCCATGCTCTGCACAGAGTCTGCTAAGAATCTCTCTCCTTCTCCCTCTGCCCCTCTGTCCCGGTGTGCTCTCTTTCTCTCTCTCTCTCTTTCAAATAAATAAATAAATAAATAAATAAATGTTTAAAAAAAAAAATTCTCTCTCCCTCTGCCCTCCCCCCATCTCTTCCTCTCTCAAAATAAATAAATAACTAAATAATAAATAAAATAAAATTGTAACTATAGAAGTAGAATGTGATAGTTAAAATTAAAACAATCTAGGAGCATATAAAGCAACAGGGAAAGTCCTCTGATACACTTCACTCTTCATCACAGACTAACTCAACCCAAGAATGTACTGATGTGTGCCCTTCAGAAGTTTCCTAGCCAAATTTGTATTTACTGTATTTTAGGAAAATGGAGTCACATTAGAGTCACATTCAGAGCATATTTAGTTCTAAAACTTGCTTTTTACCACTCAAAAATATATCATGGATATCTTCCATGAATGTGCCTATAGGAATGCTTGGTTATTTTTTAATAGCAAGCTAAATTTCTTAGTTTCCTTTTTTTTTATTTGATTCTTTCATGATTTCAGTCTTTCCTTCCTGTTCAATAATTCCACAATGAGCATACATTGCTTTTAGGAACAGAAAATTTATAAACATTTTTTTTCAGGAGAGGAGTCCACCGCATTGGAAAGAGAGAGAGGGTGACTCTCGGCAAACATCCCCTCGCCATGAAAAGAGGAGAAGCATCACTTCACTCAAGCCATGGAACAGATGTCAACTGAAGACCTGCTGTGTGTCAGGCACCTCGGTGGACACTGGGGAGACAGGGTCTGATCTCAGTGTCTGACTCAGAGTCAGCTGAAATAAATGACAAAACTGCACTGTGCCACCGCAGCTGGAATGGAGAGGAGTTCCCCACGCCCAGTGAGGAGGTTAAAGGCGGGAGCAGGGAGGGGGGCTTTGGAGCTCTCTGCAGTTCAATGATTTTCTGTTAATGCCTATGAGGAATGAGATAAATCTTTTTCCCTGCCCCCAGACTCCAGCCATTCAGCTTGGCTTAGCAACCAGTGTGTAATCTCTAAAATAAAAATGATAATGGGAAGGGATTAAGGGAGAATCTGGGTGAGATGCCCAGCAAGAGCGTGACACATGGTGTATTCAATAAATGACCCCACCCAGAGTTCCTGCCACTCCCTGACTGCATCACCCTCCATCAGAAAAGACAAGCAGCTTTATGTGGAGCTGGTGGGGGGGGGGCTCCCTCTGATCATTGCTGAAGTGCCCTGTTCAGGGGCTCTGAGGCTGAATGGGGGGTTCAGTGTGACTACATCTACCAGGCAGAGGAGAAGGGAGCGGAGTTGTTATGTGCCCTCCCTAAACTCAGGTATGTTCTGAAGTGTGAGCTTATTTTAAAATTGCCCCAATGCAAACAGAAGCAGGAAAAACAATCCTGTTACTACAAAATGATTTTAAAATACGGTGATAGGAAGTAGGATTGTCTGCGATTCTGGCTTATGCACAACACCTATCTCACTATATCACATGTCTCTCAAACCCACACCTGATTATGAAAAAAGAGAAGGGCAAAAGAAAATACTGAGTTGAGAGATGAGACTGAGGGGGACTAGAGAAAGTGACCTCAGCATGGCTTTGAATCAAACCTACTGTGGTCGCATGGTTTTTTCCCTAGTTGTCACTGACAAAGCAAAAACAATTGATATATTCGACTACTGCTAACATTGGTAAAGAACGTGACCTCACATTTGATCAAGGAAGGAAGCTCGTTCTCCCACTCAAAGCAAGTCTCTTACTGGCTTGCAAAAGGATGTGAAACAAACTCTATAAAGCAGTTCATTAAAAGGATGTAGAAGAGTAACGGCCACTCAGCAAGTCTAGTGACATTACTATTGTGTGTGCAGATGTGTATGTCAAAGTCAGGGTCAACTGAAGCACTTTGCAACTAGATTTCAAACCTACTCAGTCAAGAATGGTCTTTCCTGGGGATCACAGCACCAGGGGAGTTTACCCAGGATCAGGTGTTCCTATATTAACCACCACCTGTTCGAAGTTCTTAAATCCTTAAATCAGTGGTTCTGCACCAACTCCAGTGTCGAAAGAGGCCAAGCAGCTAAGGCAGAAGTGTGAATAAAGCAGGTGAGGGATGCGACATTCGATGAACTGGTGAAGGCATACTTTCTCTAGAGGGCAGCTGCCTACTCCGTGGCACATTCTTGCGGCTCTGCAGAAATTTGTGTAACGATTGGCCAGACCTTCTCATTTTTTAGAATCTAAAAATCTTGACCTATGTGAAATCTTTCAGTTAGGTATACAAATCACCAGGTCCTTCAACCACACAATTTTCTTCTTTAATTTCTCCCTGCCAGGGATGAGGAATGCCCTTCAGCCTGGAAACCTCTAGCCTCATCTTCCCTGTTTCTGTCCTCTTCTCTTACTGAAGGATTGTCTTTACAGAGTTTGTTGTTATTTGCCTGAAACCTCCCCTGTGTCTCTTGACTACAGTTAAGATAAATGCAATTTCCAACCCCAAACCTGTGCCCACTATTTGTACCTTTCAAATACCTATCTTCTTGTATTTTTGCCAAGTGAAGGCTACCTTTTCTTTGTAGTACAAGCCACTGCAAACCTTCCTTTTATCTAATTTGCGTTGAAATACATTGATCTCAGCTAGGCTAAATTTCTTTCACTCCACCGTAACCTGAGTATCTTTCCTTTGTGTCAATCAATCCCCTTCCATATTTTAAGTTAGGGCTTTCTCTTTGGCTATTTTTTTCCTTGGGAACAGGTTTTAGGTTTCATATTTTTCCATAGAACCATGCCCTTGACTACATACCCACCAACCCAGAATCTCTCTGGTTCCTTCTCAATGGGCTTACTCATCCATTGTGGGATCTTTAATGAGTAGCCAGGCTGACTTTCAGAAGATATTATTGAATATACCATAATCCTGATCATCATCTTATCAATGTGTTGTGACTCTTAGGACTTAGAAATGGTGTTGGTCTGTCTTACTCTTAAGATGTCCCTGACATTCCAGTCTCTTTTATGAAAACAGTAGGAGTGGCAATTGATTTTGAGTCCATGGTTTTAGCAAGAAAGAAGAGCTTCTGGGCCAAGTGTAATACACACATACTTCTACAGAAAAAAAGTCCTCTGCGTTATCTCATCCAATTCATCTTTTTAAAGTTTTTCTCCTGTTCCAGAGCCAAATAACCCTTATAATCTGCCATATTTCAAGTAGAAATATGGATGTTCACATTCAGATTTCTGCTTCTCAGCTGAAAAAGCTCTTCACACTGAAATTCTTTAACTAGTTCCTGTCCCAGAACTGATGGGCTTACAGATTCAACTTAAAAATCTCACTTTTCCTCATCGAAAACCGGGGAAGTACTGTATGGTGACTAACATAATATAATAAAAAAATCATTATTAAAAAAAAAAAAAAAGGAAAATATCTCTTCTGAAAAAAAAAAAAAAAATCTCACTTTTCCTGATCTGTAAAAGGTGGATCACAAAGCATTCAAATGATTGGGCTCGAAAATGAAGAGTATGTTAAAATAGTTTTTTTTTTTTTAAAGGAAAGATTTCAGCACATTTTTAAAGCATGCAATAATCAAAATACTAATAAATAATCAAAATAATAGTACTAATCAAATAATAATAAAATAAGCAAAAAGTAGTCTACAGAAAAATTAGCCTACAGAAAACACAAATAGTCCAGAATAATCTTCTGAGGGTACCTAGAAGATGGGCAAGATGAACTAAAATGTACTAAGTACTCCTTCCATGATTAGTCTGGACTCGGTTAAATAATACTCTTCACTAGTGTCCTCAGAAGAAAACGAATAATTTCAAAATAAAATTAAAAGCAGTGGTGCGGAGTGGAAAGATGGGGTTGGGGGATAAAAGTTACCCAGGAAGAGAATGTAGACCTCAGAACTCGGACCTTCTGCAAATGATCTGCCAGTATTCAAGTGACGCCTGCATTTAGTTAACAGAATTGTTGTGAGCACATTTAAAATCAAATGTCCACTCAGTGACTGGCTAAAGTATCTTTTTTAAGAGCTCCCATGACCACTTAAAAAAAAAAAAAAACAACTGAACTTCACATCTTACTACCCTTATCTTCAAATACTGAAGTCGCCAGGAGTCTCAAAATTTTAAGCCACTTTACCTGCCCAATTTCATTCCCAGTCATACAGACTGAACTAAGCTGGAAAATTGCCATTGTTTGTTATGGCTAAAATTTGGTTTGGTGGCTCAGAGAATCCCCTCCCTGGAGAAGCAAGACATTCTACCTGAGAACTCATCCAGGCCCAAATGAAAACTTTGTCTTATCTTGTGATTAAGAGTGGCAACTCCATTACTGTAGGCACCATAGACATGATCTCAGGTACTGGCCACTAGGGTTGCTTTTACTTGGAACTTTTCCATCATCCCATCTACTCTTCTCTATGACAAAGTGACTAGGTTTTAAAATAACAAACATTTTCCTTATACGAAAATGAACCAAAATATTCAAACATCAAAGCTATGTTTATTTTGAAGCAATGTGAAGCTGCCTCTTATTTAAGATTGACTCTGTCTCTCCAAATCATGTTAGTTCTAGCTTTCAGTTTATAGATTTTGTGTTTGGTATTCAGGGTTAACTCCCTAGTTGATTAGATGTAAGCCAATATTAACAGCAGCAACCACCACTGTGAAAATGAGATGCTACACAATGTTTGGTCTTAAAAGTCAAGAACCTATGAGTTAACTAGATGATCTAATCTAGCTGCAAATTAACCACATTAAAATAATTTAAATGCTCTTTCCTCTTCATGTTGCAAAACATAAAAATGTCATACTCTGTAATTTGAGAATGACTGTTCTCATTTGATTCAGGAGATGGTGTGCTATCTTTAATTCCTTTATCAATATAATCCCAGACCAACAGCTGGAAGATCAAGCAATTACAGAGAAATGAGCATGTGCTGTACTTACCATGCTTTTTTTTCCCCCTGAAGTTTGCTTACTGAAAGCTGTTTTGCTATATTCACCGGTCAGGGGTGTTTACAGCCAAGAAATGACAAAGAAAAAATTAAAGAGCTCGGGGAAATCTATGATATATTGTAGAGGCAGGGACAGAGGACAAACTCACCTCTCCTTTTTCAGTCTATTCCTCTGTTGCAAGATTTTTATTCTAACAGACAGGTATCCAATAATCCTTGATTTGTTTTCTTACATGGGGAAATTGTGACCTAGATTTTGTCAAGATAGTAAATCAGTCGGCAAGTATTTATTGAGTATCTATTATATGCTGAGCCCACTGCTGGACCCTGCAGACACACTGGTGACAACTCAGAATGCAGCCCCATCTACTAAGGGAGCCAGAGAACTAGTGGGGAAGACAAATACCAAGGAAATTATTTCATTTAGTAAATGTGAAAGACTTGAATTTTTTTTATCATAGCTCTAGGAATCAAGACAAGCTACATGCTATATTGCTGTGGGTCCCAGCAAAACACAGAGGCACATTTACATAGGTAAATGGGAGGCTTTAATAAAGGCACTATTTATACAGGTGTGAGCAGAATTCAGGTCCCTAAAAGGAATTGTACAGTATTTCAGGGTAGGAACAAGGAATAGTGGAATCCTCCAGAGTAATATCAAGAAATGGTATAGTGCCCCAGGTCTAGCAATGGCAGGGAGTCAGCTATTACCCCCAGGTCCTTCTCTTTTCCCCCCACCCCCAACCCCACATACACACTTATAGGAGTAGAGCCATGCTTTGGGGCACCTAGAAGAAGAACTGCATGGAGGGGTCGGCCTGATAGGAACCGTTGTCCCACTGGAGGGGTGCAACCGACCCTCAGCAACCCAGCAGCAAGAGCTGGGGAATTAATACCCCAGCCTCACTCTCCTCTCTCCTGACTCCCGTTTGTGAGTACAGGGCTGGGGCTAGGTACAACATTGTAAGGAGGCCATCACAATTCTCTAAGGACATTGCTCCTTTCACCCTAAATCCAGCCCAGGGTGAATCTAATTAAAGCCAGAGAGCAAGACAGCCTGTTGATGCAGCCATGCAGGCCATAGAACAAGGCTGAGAGAATGCAGAGCAAATAAATAGAACATGTAGAATACCCAATGCACCTGCTTAATTTTTTAAAATCAAACTGTATCTGCTCCAAGTCTCCATCCACCTGGTGGGAAAGAAATTCCATTTCAGTAAATGTCAGGTCCCTTTCAACTCCTCCCTGAGATTATAGAAGAATGCTAGGAATTTGTGGCAGAAATACTGGGAGAGGGTCCAGGGACTACCTATATTATTATTTTCTTGATATGTTCTTTAAGTCAGTCTATTCAGTATATAAAAAATTAATGGCCATAAACCACAGTTTTAATGTGCAAATTATATATTTTTCCTCTATGCATTAAAATAAATAAGTAAATACGTCCCTACAATCCTCCTACATTATCACTGCTGTTCAGGCATTTTTGGCTCATTCGCTGTTGCATCTTGTCTGACTTGGACAAGCTCAGGAGTGCATCTCCTAGTTGTCCCCTCAGACTCTGTTTCTATACCTACTCACCCCACTGGGACACAGCAGGACCTTGACAATGTCTTCAGTCTCAGAGGTCACCCTAACTCTGCCCATCCACGCACTGGCCTCCTGCCCCGTCTCCACAAGGAATTCAAAGGTAATCCTTGTGAACAGACCCAAATCTTAAAAGCTCCTAATTCTTCTAGTTTAAAAGAACTCAGAAATTTAGAAACATAGTCCTGGCTTCTCCGTCATAGATTAGGAGAGGATAAAGGAGTCACTAGTATCACCTATATATAGTATAGTTCTTCTTAATCATTCACTCTGTCACTAAATAATAACAGCTGTTATAAGGAGACAAATAGTGGTGACAAAAATTGTTGGGGGGCAGGGAGGAAGGGTAAGATCTGTACAGACTATGAGAGAACTGGCCACAGGCAGCCTTGAAAAAGGTGTGCAGAAGTCAGAGTGCCTGAGCTTGGCAAGCATCCTTGCTAATTTTGTAGGAGACCTTCCAAATTTTTTTGGTAGCTGCCTTTTCAGCTCTGCTAATGATGATAAACTGTTGCCTCCGGGTCCACAGCCAACCTTTTGCACTGCCTATGTGTTTATCACTATCACTCTCAAACAACAGATAGTAATTAGGAAATATGACTGTGGGATAGTATAAAAACTCACAGGTGTTGTTTTGATCCTAAGTGACATTGACATCTAATTGACCAGACTTCTAGGGACAGATCTCCTAAGAAATACATAACAAAGCTATTGATGTTTTTTAAAAAATGAGGAAAATAATTGCTCCTTGAGCCATGTACTATGATGGCCCATGTTTAGAGTCCAAAGTAGGGAGAGTTTGAACTTGAAGAAGGGACTGCCTGGTTGGGTTGCTATCACGGGATACTGCTACTGCCAAGAAAGCGGCACTGACTTGCACAGGCACCAGACACAAAATTCCCCAACCTCTTTCTCCTTTCACAGACTCACTTCCTTCTTCTTGTTCCCATTGGCTGAAGCCAATGAGAAGCCACCAGAAAGGGAGGTGGGGAAACATAGTCCCTGTGGATCAGACTTGAAGGGTGCAGAGCAGAGAAGTACAAGATGAGGTGATGGGCAGAGGGGAGATTATTTTAGTTATTTTTATTGCCTCCTCTGTTCAGTCTCTAGAGATCCACTTAGTTCATTTGAACCTGAGTGAGATCAGAAAGAAGTATGGCTAAGAGAGAGTAGAAAATGGTCACTACCACTGGACAGAGCATACAAAAGCAGTGTTTTTTCAATACTTTTCAAGGTAACATACTGACATGGCTAGAAGACTATGATATAAAATCGTGATAGGAAAAATGTGAACTTGACCATGAGATGCATATAAAAATATTAAAGGCACCTTTTATTATGGTTTTAGTCCCTTAACCACCACTGGTGTAGCTATTAGATATTGGGTTAGTAGGGAATACTTCATAATAGGATAGCAAAACAGCATTTCTAGAAAATTCTCCCTCCATCAGCCTCCCTTAGATTATGTAGGACACAGTGATGCACCATCCAGATTCCTCACCAGGAATGAAGGTCTTAACCCCCCAGGTGCTGGAAATGCCAGTAACAGGCAGTTCTCAGGTGTCAGTCCCCTCCAGGGATTGTCTTAGCCCTAATACAGTCACTCCCCAAGGCCATGTGCCTCTTCCCAGTAACTGAACAGCTCACATCCTATGACTGATTAACACAGGCTTATAAAGGACCAGCCCCCTGACCCCAACTAGGGACAGTTTGGAAGGGTCATGCATTTTTAGGACTCCTCCTAGGGATGGCTGAGGCTTCCACTGACACTGTATCTCAGCCTGACTTCTCCCTCTGTACGATCCTGCTTATGTCTCTTCCCTTTCACAGGTTGATCCCAATAACTCTCTCTAATAAAAGCCCCCAAATGCTGGTCTCCATTCCAGAGTCCGCTTTCCTGGGAACCTGTATCACAGAGAACCCCTAACAAATAAACACTTGTATTTCTCTATGTTGTTCACCGTGCCTTTATATTTTCCTGCTAATATTTCATTAAACTCTCTGCACATTAGCTTCCCTTCCCAAGTTTCTAGTTTTACTCTTGAAATGGACTTGAGAACATTAATAGACCTGGATATTTTAAAATAAAACCCAAAGCACACTAAGTCTTCTACCAGAAAATCAGAGTAGAGAGCAAAAAGGAGAACAAAGGTCCGAGCGAAAAAGGAATGAGGACTTAAGAAAAATAGGTAGAAGACCTATACATATAATAAAATTTGTTTTTAACTTTAGGGGGAAAGAGAGGGGGGAATGAGGGAGAGTGTAATAAACTCACAGCTTTACACACACAATGGAAAACGCACTTAAAATGGAAAGTGGATGTCTGGTCTCAAGGACTTCCTGCACTAGAAATCCGCTTCTGTTAGGGATCAGAATACTTTTCCTCTGTGGCAGCATCACAGGACCACACCAGATTTGTCATGGGTGCAAGTTCCCTCCACACTATCTGAGCTCTACCCTCGGAGGATGTCAAAGCCAGAGTAGTCAAGAGCCCTCTTCAGTGACTGATAGGAAAGGTCAATCCTGCAAAATGATAATGAAATCATGTCATATCCTGTAATAACAGAATAACAATCGCTAACTTTTAAGGCACTGTGCTAAATGCTTTAATAACATCTCATTTAAGGGAAAGAAAGAAGAGATGCTGAGAATTCTAAATCATGTGTTGGGTTATCACAGCTATTAAATGATTAAGAGTATCAAAAAAAAAAAAAGGAAGAAATCAAAGAGGAGCTATAGGGGTTTTGCAACATGTTAAGTTGGCTCAGCTGAACATTTCCCAAAATGCCCTTTCCTGTATGTTTCAGGTTAGGTTAGACAACCAAGGAGATTCTTGTGAGAGATTGGGAGGGCAGTACTTCCTTAACTCAGATACACTGTTGCTGGTCATCTTGTTAGTATGAGCCAGTGGCTGAGCCTTCAATGAGTCCACCTTTCCCTGAATCCTCCATCTTTCTTGTGGTCACCCCCCCGTGGTGGGATGGATCCTCCCATACGAATTTGGTTCAGACACTGTGACTATACATGCAGCAGGAGAGAAGGAAGAGGTCTATTACTTACATAATGAGATTTTCTGGGGAGAGCAAGGCAGGCTGTCAAGCAGGTTGGAAAATGGCTTCAGAGGGCAGAGAAAAGATATTCACTTGGGGTTTTATGGTGGTCAGAAGGTGGGGCTGGGGGGCTAGCTCCCACGCATGTGCCGGTTTTCATGTGGTTTGAACTTCCCACATGTACCTAAGGCAGGAGTATTCATTCTTTCTTACCATCCTGCCAGGTATAAGACAGAAGGGGAAGGGAGAGTAGTAAAGTTCAAACACTGTTTAGCAGTCAAACAACAAAAAATGGAGTCAATCTCTTTAATAGAAGCTTCTTGGATTCCTGGACCACGTGTGTGTGTGTTACCCTCTGAGTAAGGGCCTTGCCTTTTGTAGAGCACTCACTCTCACCACCAAGATCAGAGGCAATAAGAAGGGACACAGGTTTCAGTGTATCCTCGTGGGCTCTACCTCATGCTTGTGGGTTCCAGCCTGTACTTAGTCTCCCCCACTTTACATCCATCTTCCCTTCCGAAGTGCCTGAACTGTGTGGACTTGAGTTCTAGCAGTAAGTACAAAGACAGCTTAGAGAGAATACTTAACCAGCTCCCATCATTGCATATGGCCAAACCCCTGAAACAAATACATGTGTGTATGTGTACACATTAGTGATTCTGCCTCTCTGATTGAATTGTGATCAATACAGGGACCCAAATCCTAATTGTCTGGGATATGGGAACATGGTTCAAGAAAGGTTTGGCATCTCTGACCACGTAATGCTCCTATTCAATATATTTAATGGCTTTCATTATTAAGTATCCAGGTGTTTAAAGCCCCTAGGTCCATACTTATACTCTGTACTGAAGCCACACTGGACTGCTGGCAAGCTCTCTGACACAGGCGGGGTCTTCACACACCCAAAATGCAATGGTGTGGGAGGAAGGCCACGTCCGACCACCACCAGATGAGAAGCCCTAGCCAATCATCCCTGTTAGCCACGATTAACTTATTTGTATGGTGGCATTTGTGTGTTCTCTTTGGATAAATCTCCACCTTATCAGTCTCATTTTGAAAAGCATGACTTCATGTGTGTAAATAAAGAGATTTTTTTTTTCAGAGAAACACTCTATATATTGAGACTGCCTTAATTACTATTTTTGTTAGAAACCAATTCTCAGGGCCCTTTTCATGCAGCATACTTTCTAACTTTTAGATCGTAGGATCTAACTGTGTCAGTCATGATATCTACATATGGATTTCCTCCCTTTCATTTTTCTCTCACTTCCCTTAACATAATAAATGCCGTAGCAATTTCCTACAATGCCCAATTTGTGCCACGTGAAGATTTTTCATACTTGCAGACAGGACTTAAAAGTGCCAGCATTTAAAAGCTTAAGTTCTTATCAAGGCAAATGATTATAGTCATTTGTGTAATTCTTGTTGACAGTTTTCTTTAACTTCGGTCTCCATGTCATAAAAATTAATGTCTATAATTTGCTTTATGCTCCCACAGAGAGGGACAGCAAAAGAAAGAGGGAAAATACCTGCTCTGTTAGAGAGTGTGGCCAGAATTGATCATGTCAGTGAACACCCAGAATAAAATTAATGCTGCTAAGAGGCAAAGAAAAGGGTGGAATAAAAAAAGCATTAAACAAATACACCAGGGGAGAAATATAAACTCTACAGAAGACAGGCGGCTAATAAAAAGATAGAGTACTAAATTATTATGACTCTAAACTTAGCTGAATGATTGTAGTCATTTTTCAATTCCTGTTTACCAAGTCAAATTAGAAAAATAAACTTGCACAATAAGAATAATGGAGACACCAGAGAATAAGTTCTAGCAAAATGCAGGTGGGGAGTATTTACAGTAACTGTGCACATAAACATTTGGTCTGGATGATATGCATTCTAGCATAATAAGAAAATTAGCAAACCTCTATTGAATTGCTTCTACTTGTCTTTAAACAAAGCACTCAAGACACCGTAAGATTGGGGGAAAACAGATGTGATATCATTCCACAGAGCAGGTAAGAATGGCTGAGCCCGCTATTATAATTCAGAAACTCTACTTTAGCAATATCATGAACAAATATAATAAGATGAAAAATCTTTAAACAGTTAGAACACAATGGGACTGAAAGCAAAAGATAAGATGGGCTTACAAAGAAAATATCATGTTAGACTGAAGTCATAGATTTTTGCCAACAAATTAGAAAATCAATGACCAAAGGAAATGAAGTAGATGTTTCATAATTGGCCTTTGGTGAAGCTTGTGACAAAATCTCATAAAATTCTATTTGTTAAATTGATTTGAATTGGCTTAGAGATGAATATAGTCATCTGGACTGAAAATTGGTTGCTTCGTTGAAGGAATATGCCTAGAAGGCTCTGACAAGGATGAGTATTTATATTTTTCAATGCTCCTAGATTTTCCTTCTTCCTTTCAAGGCCTTGATGAAAATGAGAGTGAAGTTACACATTCAGGCACTACCCATATGCAGACATTAACTTTTATATTTTTAGCTAGCTAAATGGTAGTGCATCCATTTGAGGAACACAGATGTAGAAGGAAATGAAAGAATGGAGTAAAATGGAATATTTCTGATAAAGGCATAAAGTACAAAATGTTGGCTGTTTCTGATCATGTCTATGTAAACAAATAGAGGTAGGGCTTTTTTGGGGGTTTTGTTTTTTGGGGGTTTGGAGGGTTTTTGTCTTTGTTTTTTGTGTTTTTGTGTGTGTGTGTTGTTGTTGTTGTTGTTTTGCTTTACTTTGGTTCAGTTATCATCTGCACACATTCTGGATTAAAAATAGCTGGAGTATAACTAAGAACTTAACCATTGAATGATCCCCTTTCTTGATCCTTGGATGATCCTTGAGCCTTGAATGATTCCCCCAGCTACTCTTCCTACCCTCCCACCCAAAAATCCTCCTTGTCAATGGAAAAAGAGCTGTCAGGAAGCTTCTCAAAGACATACTTTGTGTGACAACTAAGGTAAGAGTCCTGCACACACAAGCCAGCTAACAAGTAGAGCCTAGAACTTGCTGATCCTCTCTCACCTGACAAGTGGAAACCAGTAAGGGACAAATTTTATCTGGCAGGATCTCAGGGTGTGAATGGGGGTCTTTTAGTCACTGGGACAAAAGCAATGAACAAACAGGATTTTGTAAGATGCCTAAAAACTAGATCACCTAATCTGATACAGAAGGTAGGAAAAACCATGGAAATGGATAAGCAAAGTGGCAGAGAGGAAGGCTTGAACTGAGTGTTAAAGGACAAGCAGGAGATCTGGGATTTAGGAAAGAAAAGCAGGGGAGAGAATGTTCCAGGCAGAAAGAAACTTACATGCAAAGATACAGAAGCAATTCTCTGAAATTCAGAGCAGCTGCAGGTAATCTGTTGTTAGAATGACTCTACACCCTGCCACCATGCCACCACCACTTAAAACTTTTAGTAATGCTCTATTGTGCATAGGATAGTCAGGTGGGTAGGAGATCCCTATTATGGCCTTGAGACCTACATGATCTGGCCCATATCTAACTCTGCTGCTTCATCTTGCTGTATCCTGTTGGGAGACAATTCTCCATGGGTCGTTTGTGTTTCTGCACTTCTTGCAAGGAGAAGTATTAACTGCCCTTTTGTTCCAGACTATCTTTCCAAGCATGATTATATAGGCAACTGCCCTGGAATTAAGAGATAGTGTCTCCCTCTTGAGCAGAAGGCCATTTGCTTACTGTCCAGTATGATAAAAACATCTCCCTCAGACCAAAGCTCAAACAGGCCTACATACCATTTTAAAAGATTCAGGTTCCCAAGCTCAGGATTCCTCAATGGTAAGACAAATTCACTGTGTGCTCAGCTCCACCTTGGTCTCTCCACGTTGCCTAAGTGAGACTATGGCAGTAGCGGCGGCAGTGGTGGAGGAGGATGGATGGTGGAGGTGGATAATGCAAATGTGAAGTCCTTGTTATTTGCTGTGTCATAAGTAATGGAGTCTTTTGTCTCTGATCACAGAGCCTTGTATCTTTTACTAACATCCATAAAATGGTGATATGGTAACTTGTTTGTGTACATGTAAAATCTCGAACCCATCACAGCTCTTGACACACCCTCACTTTCTGAACTCCAATTGCATTCAACATTATTAGACATCAGAAAAATGCACATGCAAACTAAGACCACAGAGAACTATCACTACATACATATCAGAATGGCGAAAATATAAAATACATTAAATGCTGGCAAGAATAACAAGAAACTAATCACTCATACTTTGTTGATGGGAACATAGAATTGTACAGCTAATCTAATACGGCAGTTTCTTAAAAAACTAAATGTGCAATTACCATACAATCCAGTCATTGCACTCTTGGGCACTTATCTCAGAGAAATGAAAATTATGTCCACACAAAAGCCAGTACATAAATGTTTATTCCAGTTTTATTCATAATATACAAAAACTAGAAACAGGCTACCCATCTTCAATAGGTGATTGGTTCAACACATCCACATCCACACCATGAAATACTACTTGCTAATAAAAAGGAACTATACATATATACTTACACACACATACATATATATATACACATATACACACACACACATATATATTATTATTTTTTTTTTTTTTCAAGAGAGAGAGAGCGTGCACACAAATGGGGGCAGGACACGGAGGCAGAGGGAGAGAGAAAATCCTAAGCAGGCTCCACGCTCAGCATGCAGCCCGTTGCTGGGCTCCATCTCATGACCCTGAGATCATGACCCAAGCCAACACAAAGAGTCAGATGCTTAATCGACTAAGCCAACCAGATGCCCACAAAGGAACAAACTATTGATACATACAACAATTTGGACGAATCTCAAGAAAATTGTGACTGTAAAAAGGTCAATCCGAAAAACTTACACATTGTATGATTCCATTTATATAACATTTGAAATGGTGAAATTTTAGAAATAGAGAATAGAGTTATGGTTTCCAGAAATTAGAGACAAAGGTGGATGTTGTTACAAAATGGTGGCATGAGGGATCTCTATATTGATGACACTGTTCAGTATCTTGACTGCAGTAGTACATACATAAACTTACACATGTGATAAAATTCTATAGAACTAAATATACACACACACATTCACACACAAGTGAACACGGGTAAAATCGGGGAACTATGAAATAAGGTCAGTAGATTGTATTAACGTCAATATCTTGGTCTTGATACTGTGCTATAGTTTTGTATAATGTCATCATTGGGGAAACTGAGGAAAGAGTACATGGACTCTCTGTATTATTTTTTCTAATTGATTTAAATCTAAAATTTTCTCCATCAAAATTTCCAAATTAAAACTTCTGCAATGTGCCAAGGACACTTTTTTTGGATAAGAAAGGAAATCTATCAAAGTGTGTTTAAAGGCAAAAAGTTTAGAAAAAGGATGAATCATTTCCAGGGTTCACATTCTGTCTCTGCTACTTGTCTGATGGGTAACCAGGCAAGTGACATGGCTCTCTAAGTCTTGACTTCCTCATCTCTGAGGCGTCTCTATTACTGGCATCCATCCTAGGGGGTTGTTAAAAGAACTGAGATTATATAGGTAAAGTACAGTACTTGGAACACAGATGTTCAAAAAAATGCTGCTGCTTCTACTAAAATTATTAATTCCACTTTCAAAACTCATGTTACAAAGCCAGTTGTTCCATTTGAAGAAGGGAGACACTGGTCAGAGGTTTCAGACTGATAAAGAGATTTTTTTTTTCCCTAACAAGTGTTTCTATAGCAAAAGTGCTCTATAAGTATATTATTCTAATGGGAGATAAAAAAACAACAAACTAGTTAAATAAAAGCATCAAAAACTTTCATATTCATCAAGATATACCAGATTCTGGGCCACAATATATCTTAAAATATTTTTTAAAAAATAGAAACTTTTTAAGGTATGTTCTCATCCCACAATGGAATTAAATGAGACGTCAATAACCAAAAAATAGCTGGAAAATCCCTCAAATATCTGGAGATTAAACAACACACTTCCAAATAATATGGATCAAAGAAAAAGGCCTAAGACAAATGAAAAAGTATTTTGAAATAAATAAAAATGAAAACACAACTTAATAAAAAACTGTGGGATTCTGCGAAAACACAGCCTAGAAGGAAATTTACAGCATTGAATGCATACATTAAAACTGAAGAAAGGTAAAAAATTAGTAACCTAAACTTCCACCTTAGGAAAACAGAGAAAAAAGAATTTAAGCTGAAAGCAAGCAGAAGAGAAGATATAATAAAAAGCAAGAATCAATAAAATTGAAAACAGGAAAACAATAGAGAAAATCATCAAAACCGAAAGTTGGTTCTTTGAAAAGATCAATAAAATTGATAAGCTTCTAGAAAGGTTAACCAGGAAAAAAGGAAGAAAGGCACAAATTTATCAATCTCAGAAATGGAAAAAGGGTCACCACTACTGATACCAGGGATATTAAAAGGATAATAAAGGAATATTATGACCAACTTGATGTCCATTAACATGAATACTTAGGTGAAATGGACCAATTCCTTGAAAGACACAAAATACTAAAACTGACAAAGGAGAAATAGATAATCTGAATAGCCCTATATTATTAAATAAAAACTTTATAAAAACAGCACAAAATCCTGATAATTTCACTGGTGAATGCTACCAAAAATTTAATGAAAATATGACACGAGTTCTCTACAATCTCTTTCAGAAAATAAAAGTAGATGGAATACTTTCCAACTTATTCTATGAAATCAGCATTAACCTAATACCAAAACCAGATGAAGGCATTACAAAAAAGAAAAGTTACAAACCATTATCTCTCATGAATATAGATGTAAAATCTTTCATAAAATATTAGCAAATATATATGTGATGATGTATAAAAATAATTACACCATGATTTATTCCAAATATGCAAAGCTGGTTCAATATTAAAAAAATCAATATAATCCACACAACAGGCAAAAGTAAAACAAATAATATGATCATATCGGGTATATGTAGACCCAGAATTTGGTAAATCCAACACTCATTCACGATTAAAACCCTCAGCAAACTAGGAATAGAAAAGAACTTTCCCATCTAAATGAAGAAAATGTCCAAAAAAATCTATAGGTAATGTAGGAGCCAATAGCAGGCCACCACAGGATGGGGCATTTTGGCATGAAGACTATTTTCAGTTAAAAAGCAATCAAAATCCAGGCGCCTGGGTGGTTCAGTCCTTAAGCGTCTGCCTTCGGCTCAGGGCCTGACCCCAGGGTCCTGGGATCGAGCCCCACATCAGGCTCCCTGCTCTGCTGGGAGCCTGCTTCTTCCTCTCCCACTCCTCCTGCTTGTGTTCCCTCTCTCGCTGGCTGTCTCTCTCTCTGTCAAATAAATAAATAAAATCTTTAAAAAAAAAAAAAAAGCAATCAAAATCCAGCAGATTCAGGAAAAGCTCTTTACTTCCCCCTAAACAGCCTAAAAAGAATTTAGATAGAGGACTTGCTCCAGGAGGAGTGCTATCACCACAGAGTACTAAATTATGATATGAACTAGGTATGGGGATAGGGAGAAACCTAGGAAGGCCTGTTTAATCAGTTTTCTCTTTTCCCCCAATTCTTTTCAGTGGCCCAGCAAACATTTGTTTACCAAACATTTACTTTTTCACACTTCTTTTATTTAAGGATTTTATTTATTTATTGGAGACAGAGATACAGAGAGAGAGAGAGCATGAGCAGGGGGAGAGGCAGAGGGAGAGGGAGAAACAGACTCTCCACTGAGCCAGGAGCCCGATGTGGGACTCCATCCCAGGATGCTGGGATCATGACCTGAGCCAAAGGCAGATGCTTAACCGTCTGAACTACCCAGGCACCCCTACTTTTTCACTCTTTTTTAAGGACTGCACTCCTTCCCTTGAAAGTCCCAGACTCCTATCCCTTTCTCCTTAGTTCAGGATGACAAATATATCTCATTTTATTTGACTGTCTTTGGAATTTCCATGTTTGTGTGGGTTCTCATATGTACACTATTAAATTTTATTTTCTCCTATTAATCTGTCTCATTAATTTGATTCTTAGTCTGGCTAGAAGGATCTAGAAGGGAACAGGTCATTCTTGCTCCTTGACAGTATTATCATACTCAATGGTGATATACTGAACTCTTTCTCCCTAAGATGGGGAACAAGGTAATGATATCCTCTATTTACCAATCCTATTTAACATCATCCTGGAAGTCCTAGCTAGTGCTATAAGACAAGTAAAAGAGACAAACAGTAGATTAGAAATAGGTTTGAAAGGATTAAAATTCTTATTCTCAAGTGACATGATTGCCTATGTAGAAAATGCCACAGTATCAGTAAGAAGACTCTTGGAACTAATAAGCAAGTTTAGCAAGGTCACTGGACACAAGGTCAATATATAAAGGTCAATTGCTTTCCTGTGTATCAGTATTGAACAACTGGAATTTGAATTTTAAAAAACAATACCATTTACCATAGCATAAAAAATTAAATACTTAGGTATAAACTTAATATAACAGGTACAGGGTCTCTATGAAAAAAAGTACAAAATTCTGATGAAATAAATCTAAGGAAGATCTTGGAAAATGGAAACCAAATCCAGGTTCATGGATTGGAAAATTCAGTATTATTAAGATGGCAATACTTTGGGGCACATGCATGGCTCAGTAAGTTAAGCGTCAGGATCCCAGGATCCCGGGATCGAGTCCCACATCAGGCTCCTTGCTCAGCGGGGAGCCTGCTTCTCCCTCTCCCTCTCCCTCTGCCTGCAGCTCCCCCTGCTTGTGCTCTCTCTCTCTCTGTCAAATAAATAAAGAAAATCTTTAAAAAATGGCAATATTTCGCAAATTGATTTATAGATTCAATGTAATTCTAGTCAAAATCCCAGCAAGCTTTTTGTAGACCTTAACAACCGGATTCTAAAGTGTATATGAAAATGCAAAAGCCCTAGAACAGCCAACACAGTACTGAAAAAGAACAAAGTTGAAGGACTCACACTACTGATTTCAAATAAAGCTACGGTAATCAAGACAGTTGTGATATTGAATAAAGAACAGATTCATAGATCAATAGAATAAAAGAGCTCAGGAGACTCACAGGAATATAGTCAATTGATCTTTGAAAAAGAAGCAAAGTCAATGTAATGGAGAAAAGACAGTCTTTTCAAAAAGGGTGCTAGAACAATTCGATGTCCATATGCAAAAAAAAAAAAAAAAGAACCTCTACACCCTTACACCTTTCACATTAACTTAACTCAAAATGGATTGTAGACTTAAATATAAAATATAAAACTGTAAAACTCCTAGAAAGGAGCAAAGCAGAAAATCTATGTGAACCAATTTGGTGGGGAGTTTTTAGATACAGCACTGAAAGCATGATCCATAAAAGAAAAAATTGGTAAGTTGGACTTTACTGAAATTAAAACCTTCTGCCGTGTATAAGACATTCTTAAGAGACTAAAAAGGTAAGTTAAATACTGAGAGAAAATATTTGGAAAACACATATCTGATAAAGAACTTGTACCCAAAATATACAAAGAATTCTTAAAACTCATCAATAAGAAAACAAACCCAATGTTGAAAAAAAAAAAAAAAAGATCTGAGGGGCACCTGGGTGGCTCAGTCATTAAGCGTCTGCCTTCGGCTCAGGGCATGATCCCGGAGTTCTGGGATCGAGCCCCACATTAGGCTCCTCCGCTGAGAGCCTGCTTCTTCCTCTCCCACTCCCTCTGCCTGTGTTCCCTCTCTCGCTGGCTGTCTCTCTCTCTGTCAGATAAATAAATAAAATCTTAAAAAAAAAAAAAAAGATCTGAATAGAGGGTGTTTGGGTGGCGCAGTTGGTTAAGCATCTGCCTTCTGTTCAGTTCATGATCCCGGGTCCCTGGGATGGAGCCCCTTGTCGGGCTCCCTGATCAGTGCGGAGTCTGCTTCTCCCTCTTCCTCTGCCCTTTCCCTTGCTCATGCTCTCTCTTTCTCTCTCTCTCTCAAATAAATAAATAAAATCTTAAAAAAACCAAAAGATCTGAATAGAAATTTCACCAAAAAAAGATAATCAGAAAATGAATAAGCATGTGAAAAGATTCTCTGGGCGCCTGGGTGGTTCAGTTGGTAAAGTGGCTGACTCTTGATTTCCCCTCAAGTCATGATCTCAGGGACATGAGACTGAGCCAGGCTTGGGGCTCCATGCTCAGAGTGGAGTCTTCTTGTCCCTCTCCCTGACTCTCCCCCTTCTTGTGTGCTCACTCTCTCTCTCTCTCAAATAAAAGAAAAATCTTTAAGAAAAGATTCTCAACATCATTTGTCATTGGGGGTTGCAAATTAAAACGTGTAACTTTACAGTGGAAAATCCTAGCAAACACTATCTTAGCCAGCTGAGCTATGTCAACATTAGCAAGAATGTTATTGATAGTATGTACTCTCACCTGAGTCTAGTCATTAGCAAAACATCAGCCAAGTCTCAAATAAAGTACATTCTACCAAATGCTCAGTGAGTACTCCTGAAAACTATCAAAGTCATCAAAAACAAGGAAAGTCTGAGAAACCGTCACATCCAAGAAGAAGCTAAGGAGACATGACAACTAAATGTTGAAACTTGGATGGGATCCAGGGACAGAAAAAGGAACATTAGGTTAAAACTAAAAAAAAATTTGCGTAAAGTATGGACTTCAGTTAATAATAATGTTTCAATATCATTTATTGAATTAATTGAAATGTACCATATTAATGTTTAATGTTAATAGCAATTGAAATTGGATACAGGGTATATGGGAGTTCCCTGTACCATCTTTGCAATTTTTCTGTAAATCTACAGTTGTTCTTAAAACAATTTCATTATTATTATTTTTAAAAGCCTTGTTTAACGGGAATGAGTTTCACTTTTGCCAAATGAAAGATTTCTGGAATTCTGTCGTACAACAATGTGAATATACTTAACCCAATTCACTTTACACTTAAAAATGTTTAGGATGGGGGTGCCTGGGTGGCTCAGTCAGTTAAGCATCTGCCTTTGGCTCAGGTCATGATCCCAGAATACTGGGAGAGAGCCCAGTGTAGGGCTCCCTACTGCTCTATGGGGAGTCTGCTTCTCCCTCTCCCTCTGCCCTCCCCCACCTTATGCTTGCTCTGTTTATTGCTCTTCCTCTCACCCTCTCTCTCTCTCAAATAAAATCTTTTTAAAAAAATGTTTAGGATGGTTAATTTTATATTATGCATTTTTCACCACAATTAAAAATTTTAAAAATTCTTAAAGATTCATTTTCACTTTTAGCCACATAGTCAGGAGTTCTCACTCTCTTCAATTGCTTTTAACATTACATATTAATTATTGCAACATTATAATTATTAGTGTAACTTCTAGCATCAATACAATATTTGCTGTGCGTAGGCACTGTGCTAAGCATTTCACAAAAATCCTTCAATTGAATTCTTATACCAACTCCATTAGGTGGGTATTAGTATGTTTCCCATGTTATGGGTGGTAAATATGAAGCTCAGAGGATTTAAGCAAATTGCCGTGATCGCGTTGCTAGTAAGGGGTTCTAATTTCCAGAGCAATTGGACTCCAAAAATCCACATTCACACCTACTTTGCTATATTTGCAAATTTCACTTACAGCAGTTCACAACCTCCAGGTATTAAAACAAAATAAAACAAACAAAAAAGCACAAGAGTAAACAAATGAGTAAATGCCAAGCCAGCAGAGCAGCCAGCCAATCAAGTAAACTGGCTTTGAATTCCTTATGCATTTCCCACAACAGCTTTTTACCATTTTATAGAGTGTGAGTCCCTAGTTCTGATCCCATTATAAACAATACTGGCTCCTATCACTTACTTACATTCAATTAAGCTCATGAAAACTGGGAAGGGGGAAAATGCTATACCTTAGGGACCAGAAAAAATCCTAAAGGTAGTACTTTTTCACAATGCTGTATTCCTAGGAAAACCAGGCCACAAAAGGTCCATCCTAAATGTCTTTTCTCTTGGGGGGGCGGTGGAGTGAGGGGGAGAGTCTTAGGACAAATCAGGGAAGTAGTACCCTGAAGAAACAGGTTAAACCTTCATTTTGTTTAAACAGATCTGCATTTACCTGTCTGTTTAACTAAGAAGCCCTGTGCACTTGTCAGGCAGGGGCTGTGACTGATGGACGAGCCATTTCACACTGAGATTTGTAAAATCTCACGCTGCCCTTCTGGCATTTTTAAAAAGGCAGAAAGCTCACAGGAGGCTAAACTGGATAGTTCCTTGCAGGTTAAAGTTGGAAACCTTTGAGGAAAATATTTCAAGTTCTGTCTGATGGAAAAATCAGCACCAGAGCTTACTTTTAATATGGAAAATCATAAATTGCTGGAATAAATCCCTGTTTCGGATGAGGCAGGCCATGTGAACGGAACACGGAAAACGCATAAATAATTTTGAGGAGAAAAGTGAACACGTTTTCTAACTTTGAAATTGCTACAGAATGTTAAACCAGGGTTCAAACTCTATGACTTCCCCCCCCCATCAGCTTTCATTAATTGTATTTTCAAAGACTCACATGAAAGGAAGGCATAACCTCTATTATCAGGTTCAGATTTCAATACAGATTTATTAGCTCTACTATATTGATTATGTTAGCTGAGGTTTCTCTATTCTTAGTGGTGTTTTGCCCTCTGATTTTCCCAGGATTGAAATTAAGTACGTTAAAATCTCCTTTTATTAGGGTGTGTATTTCTCATCTCCAGTAGTTTCTGCTTTTTGAAAATTGTTACTGTGTTATTGGAGGCACAGGTGATAATGACTTTTGCATCTTCTTGTGATTTTCAGCCTTTAGTGTTACAAAATATCCTCATTTACCTATTGGGGGCTTAATTCTATCTTGCCTATGTCAAGACCTTTGCTTTTTTTTTTTTTTTCATTGCAGTTGCCTATTCTTTGATTTTTAACCTTTAAAACATTCAATTTTAGGCACACCTCTTTTAAACAGTGGAGAGCACTGTTTTGCTTTTATGGACGGTCCAAAACTCATTTTTCCCTTTTTAAAAAGTGAGGGAAGCCCATTACGTTTGTTGATACAATCTACATGTCTGGTCGCTGTTCTGTCATATTGTCTTATGATATTTTTTGTTGAATAAAGAAAGTTGTTCACTGTGTGATCCTTTCTCTTGCCCCCTCCTCTTCTTAAGACACACACTAAAGTACTGGGTAGTAAAATGATACAATGTCTGAGATTCGCTTTAAAAAGCCTCAAGCATAAAAAGTGGCGGGGGCGAGGGGATGAATGAGGACAGATAACATGGGCGGCGGGTGAAGCTGGATATTGGGGTTCATTGCAGTTTCTCCTTTCATGTGTGTTTGGGAATTTTTTGTTTTCAGACATGGTTTGCTTTTTAAACAGTTGTAAAAGAAATAATTTCATCTTTCTTGTGTTCTACAAAGTTTGCATGTTTTTTATTTACTTTTATAACAAGCCAAGTTCTAGCTTCATGACCATAGACCTGAAATAATGAAAACTTAAGAGCTTCATAAAAAGAAGAGTTAGTCTCTAAATCAAATAAAGACCTTCTCTATTGCCTCAAGCACTGCAATAAATTATACATACTGTAAATGAGCACCACTTCTTTTAAAGTTACAAGAAACAATTTTGTCTTTGTGAGAGTTTTATAACTACACCCAATAGCCTATAAAAAGCCTCTCTTGATGCGGTTCCCATGGTGACAGGACATAATATATGTGTCCATTAAACTTGGAAATGTAATGAAGTGTAATAAAAATCTACTTCAGAAAAATACACTTCTCAGCATATTTTTATTAATTAAAATATTGCATTGAGCATTTTTCATGTCTGCATGCCTGACAGCAAATAAAAGCTTTGCCACATATTAACTGTGACTCTTGAGTTCCATCCAGTATTAATTGGTACAAAATAGGAAAGGCATTTTTGCAGAGAAAATATTTTGACTGGTGGCCCAGAGTGATTAATGGGTAAACAGTTATGCTTCTTGAACTGTGCATACTCCATTTCAAATGCCACCAGCAATACGGATTCTGACATTTGTGTCCACAGGGGCAGGAATAGACTAGAAAGTAAGTATCGTTAATCCTTGAGGAAGAAGAGAAGTTCCTTATTGCTGACTGCCTACCAGAGCCTTGCTGAGAGTATGTGGCCATTTTGCTTGTGGGGGAGACAGAGTATCATAAAAACAGTTTAAGAAAACCCTGCATAAATTCAACTAACAACAACAAAAGTGAAGACCACAAAAAACCATCTCATTACACAACTAGAGTCACAGAAGTTGCCAAAAAAAAAAAAAAAAGTGCGGGGAGGGAGAGGAACCCAAGAGTAATGAGCAAATCACTCTCATACTCAACTTTGAATCGTTAGACTATAAGCAGAATAATTGGAAAGGAAAGAGTCTTATTCTCAGGATGATTACTCAGTCATCTTCAAATAAGGAGCAGAAAATTCTCAACTGCTTCCCACTTGACACCCTCTGTATATGTCCTCCCAAATTAACAATATCTGAATGACTTTGACACACTTGAAAGCACAAAGCACAAGGAAAACATAACTGGGGAAAGTTTACATAGCTTCTGCTCACCCCCAAAATCAAGAAGAGCATGAACTGCCTCTCATAGATGACATTAATCTGAGAGGCATTTGCCTTTTGCATTCTTTTGTCATATTGCAATGTAATACCTACAAGAATCTTCACTGGCCTGGTTGCTGTTCTGTGAAGAACGCTATTGATCAAACCCAACTGCAGAACTAATAGTAAGTGGGACTTACTATGTCATAAACTGTCTCCCCAAAACTTTTTTTTTTTTTTTTGGTGGTTTCCCTTACTGCTTTTGTAAGGCCTTTCATTTTATTTTTTTTAAATAATATTTTTTTATTATATTATGTTAGTCACCATACAGTACATCCCTAGTTTTTGATGTAAAGTTCCATGATTCGTTACTTTTTCTGGAATTTATGGAAAACACCTGAAAATACCACTGCTCCTACGTAAATAGCACCATACTCAAAAATGAGAGGAAACATGTGGGCACAATATTTCTACTGGACCTATCATTGAGGGCAGAGTATCAGTAGTAAATCACTATGAGGTGGTACAGATTTGCCTAGCTGTTGTAGTGAAAAGGCAATCTACAAATGTTTGGAAGTTCCCTAAAGCAAATTCCTTTTCTTACTGGTTCAGAAGGTTTTTTGGAAGTTGGAAACTCTGGGAGTTGCACATATCTCAAGGCAAAATGGAAAGCAAAAGAGGCGAAGAAACCGAAAGCCTTCCAAATCTGGAGGCTCCAGGGGCCACGGAGCATAGCCAATTTCCAACAGCTACTCCTGACTTAATGAGGCACCCTCCTCTCACTAACCATGTGGAGGGATTCTTAACCAAAATACATCAGAGTACTCTTGGCGAATTAGAACTCTGGTCAGGCTTCCCTAATTTTCAACACATACACTCCAGCTCCTGTCTTCCATAGAGTTTCTCTGAAGTGTTTTCCTAGCCCCTGATGCTTCATTTCACATTGAAGCACTCATCAGATTCTCTCTAATGGTCTCCTTCTCTGTGCCTGCCCACCCGTCAAACTGTGAGCCCCTCGATGGTGGGAAATGAATGTTATTCTTTTCAGCATTCCACACTTGAATACTTAACATATCAATGTTGCTTTAGGGAGATGGAAAAAGTCTTGATGATGAATTTGTAAAGTATTGTTTACATATGCACACTGATTCCATCAAATTCATAACGGCACGCTTCCTCCTTTGCATCTCAAGATTACATTGTCTGGATAGTAGATACATGAGGATGTTTACATTGTTCTCTGTACTGGTTTGACTACTAGAAATATTACTAAATTGTCAAATCTGAATATGGAAAAAGAGAAAATATATATACTGAGTTACTACCCCTGCCTATTTGCACCCATTTATTTATTAATTCTTTCACAGTATATTTTTTTGAGCACCTATAAAGTATTGGGCTTATCCTAGGCATTGGGCAAGGAGTACTGAATAAACAGAAATGCGCTTTGCATCCACAGACTTTATCTTCAACTGTACTTGGGAAAATATAATAGTAAAATAGAGATACCAAGCAAACCCAGGTTGTAATAAGCACTTACAGAGAAAATAAACCAGATGATGTAACAGTGTGGCTAGAAGGAGGGAGGGGCTATGTTCACAGATGGGCAGAAAAGGCCTCTTTGAGGTAGTTACTTTGACCAGGATAACTGAAGCAGACTAAGGGAAGGAAGTGGGGTAACCTATGAGGTCAGAGAGCAGGCTGGGGTAAGATGATGGAAGGTCTTTAAAAATGCTGCAAGGAGTTGAGATTTTATTAGAATGACAAAAGAAGCATTAGAATGTTGTAAATTGGGAGGAGACAAGATCTTATTTTAGGAAGGACCACTATGGAATGTGCTCTGCCAAGAGGTGAAGCAGAAGATTCCTTAGGAAAATTGGGCTACATTTACTCTATTTCACCCTAATGGTTCGCAACCAGGGGCAATTTTGCCTCCCAAAGGACATCTGGCAGTATCTGGAAATGTCCTTATTTGTCACAACTAGAAAAGAGGGCTGCTAGTGGGCAGAAGCCCAGGATGCTGCTAAACCTCTTACAATGGACAGGACACCCTTCTCAACAGACAGCTACACATCCAATGGTACCAAGGTTGGGAAACCCTGATTTACGCTACGCAGATCGGCCCTTTGACTTCCGGATTGCATGACAGAAGCAACAGAAAAAACAAGTTACATAAATTAAAAGGCACGTGTGTTCATGGGAAGCAAAGAAGCAAACTATGGGGTAAAAGGAGCCAATTACAAGAAACTGTAAAGCTAGACTCAGAGTCATCAGTACTCCAAACACAGTCATCCACTAGCCCCACCTTTTGTACGAAAAGCAACAATGCTTTGCTTTTGAGACCAGCTGACTTCCCCTTAATTTCTTATTACATTGTCTACATGGTGACCATCCTAGATGGAGAATACACAGTTATTTATTTATGTTTTTTAGTTTCCTTTAATTAAACTAAATAGCATTCCATTTAGACCACATAAACACTTAGAAATTCTTGATGAATGGCATTTCTTGTCCTTGGACGTGAATTCCTTTCAGTAAGTTGATAATTTGCCTTCGAATTTGAGCATTTTGTTAGTGATTGGGATTAAAATTGTTTTTTACGACAACACCTGGACCTTTTCCATTCATGTGTCTAAAAACAGAGACAGCATTCCACAATGGACAGTACTGTCATATGCTGATCTACGTTAAGCTGGATTTTTTTTTTCATGGAGATTCTCCCAACAAATTATTATGCTGAATCTCAGAGAAGGTTTCACACTCAAAGGGAGCCCCTGGGATGCTGTTATTACTCTTTGAAGGACACTTGACTTTCACCGAACATCTGCCTTGTTTAATGTACCTCCACTAAATGTGCGCACCTGAACTGAATACGTTAACCAAGGAAAGCAAGGAGCAAGAAACCATTCTGAAAGCCCGAGGACTTTGCCAACAGGCTACAATACAACTTGCATCCTCAAAAGAAAATTCTTGAAAATAGGTTTCAGGGGTTTCCTTTAAAGTCTGTATTTTCTGAATGGTCACAGTGAGTGAAAATCAACAAAAATTAATGGAAAAACAAAGATTACCTATTAAATACAAGTGTGAACATTAGACCTACTAGAATAAACAGATTCTAATATGAGGCAATACCCAGGCAGACAAAGATATTTAACAACGAAATACAAGTTAATGTCGGTGGGGGTGGCAGGATGGATACTCTCAAGCACTACTGGGGAGCTGGGTTTATAAATTATTATAAATATTATTGTATATTATTCTTATTATAAAATACTTGTGTATTATTATTTGTGTAATCTGCTTTTGTAGAACATCTCAGAACAACTTTGTGAACAGTTTATGCTTTATAATCTGATATAACTTCCCTTCTATCCTAAGTGAGTGATCAGAGAAGAACACAAAGATTCATGAATGAGGTACTTGTGGCAGAATTACTAACAGTGTGAAATGGTAATTACAACAGCCAGGAATTTGTCAAATGAATTATAGTTAACCTAAAATATGAAATATTAATGTCATTAAAAAATCAAGTTTTCAGGAAAACATTCAAGATACTAACATAGCCCTAGAACTTAAAATAGTGCCTGGTACATGATATTAAGCCCGCTAAGTATTTGTCAAATGAAAGAATATATCATTAAATGGAAGAGGGTACAAAATCACTTTTTCACTATAATCCGCATTCTCTTATAAGCATAATTTGGATGGATAGATGGATGGATGGATGGATGGATGGATGGATAGGTAGACAGATAGACAGACCAGTGCCTATGCATAGAAAAAGATCTGAAATACTCAGAATTGTTTAAAATGGTTATTTTGGGGTGGTGGGTTTATACATCGTTGTTATATTTTTTATTTCAAAAATCTTCCACAATAAATATTTACCAGTTCTATAATCAGAGTGATCTTTTTAAGTGTATGCTAGAAACATAAATCACCATGCCTTTTGGTGGTGTTTCTTGCTGGCCTTAACTCTCTCTCTCTCTCTATTGGATCTCTTGAGTGCTTATGGGATCAGTCAATTAGTTGAATTTAAAAAACATTTGCTGATGTTCTTTTAGGTGTCTTCCATGATCTGGGGAGACATGAATCGACAGTACAATTCCTACTTTTAAAAATATTATGGTAAATATTGGGGTGCCTGGGTAGCGCAGTGGTTAAGCGTCTGCCTTCGGCTCAGGGCATGATCCCAGGGTTCTGGGATCAAGCCCCACATCAGGCTCCTCCGCTAAGAGCCTGCTTCTTCCTCTCCCACTCCCCCTGCTTGTGTTCCCTCTCTCACTGGCTGTCTCTCTCTGTTAAATAAATAAATAAAATCTTAAAGAAAATATTATGGTAAATATAAAGTTATGTTTTTAATATAAAGATAATACAGTTGGGGTAAAACTAAAGAAACCTTCCTGATGGGAGTAAATGGGCACAGACCACCCCACCATGGGAGCAAAAAGCAAGAGTGGGAGAGATCTGGGGGAGACCAGAAGGAGGAGGTAAAGCCATAAGGAAAAAGCAGCGAGTGGACAGTTATAGAAGCCAAGGAAAGAAAATGAGCGTAGGAGGAGGCCAAGTTGGCATGCTGCCAAGGAACCAAATAAGACAACACCTGAGAGGTGAAGTGAACAGATAGCATGGGGAGCTTTGCTTCTTGGTGTGTATTCTAGTCACATCTTCATTTCTACCCAAGGAGAAATGATAAATGACATGTCTACTGCCTTCTCCAGCCTTAAGGCCAATTTACCAGCCCCTCCACCTGACTTTGTCAGTAAATATCCCCCACCCCTTGGTTATAGCTCCACAACTCTGATCATTCCATTCTCCACTCTTTCCACATCCCCAAATCTTTTAGCTCTCTTCCTTGCCCAAGAAACACATTTCATAATGTTTTTAATTTTAAGACAGGGAAAAGCATTTTAGGACAGGGGATTCATGACTGAAGCTACACAGAGGGTCAATTCAAACAATTAAGTAACTGGTAAGATGGTAACTTTCAAACAAGATCCCTGTAGCTCTTCTCTGCTTACTGTCACGCAGGGCACAAAAGATGAATTACCTTAATACAGGCCCTTTGCATTAATAAATACCAGGTCCAACGGGAACAGCCCCAGGTAAGAAGTATCTCCAGTGAGGTTCATAGCAACGTGCACTTCATTCAACAGCCACACAGATAAAATCGTTACCAATAGAAGACCACGTGACCAATAGGAGCTTAACGTGTTTTGTGGTAAAATGTATAAATAAGCAATTAATGTGGGAAATTTTAAATTTCTTTTTTTTAAACACAGAGTTCAGAAATGATTCAAAACCTAAAGCAGCATAACCCATGTGTGGACCACAGGATGCTACTTTCATGGGATCATACTAGCTGTTATAAAAAATGAGGATCCTAGTTAAAAATTCTGGGAAACACTAGATCAGACAAGTTTCTTCATCATTGTCTTTAACATGTCACAGTGAATTGAGTTTCTCTTAGAAGATGATAAGATATGTAACATCCCCCAAGTTTATGTGACCACACAGTCTCTTGATGCAGATTATTTTGCAGGGCTAGGGTTTTCTCAGGGAGCATACTTTAAAATTTAATCATAGTACCAGATTATATTTTAAAATGATAGCATCAGATTAGATCTCTAATCTCAGTTCTGGAGTGATTTTAGAACAGCTGTTCTCAATTGTGTCTGCCCATTAAAACCACCTGAGAAACTTTTAAAAATTCCCAATGCCCAACCCTTATCCGAATCAGTCAAATCAGGATCCTTGGGGCTAGGACCAAGGCATCAGTATTCTGGAAAGCTCTGAGGGGGTTACAACGGGCAGCCAAGTTGAGAGCCACCACCATTGAGTCTCTGACCAAGGCAGATGCTCTTCTTCAGCATCCTTGATGTCTTGGTGAGCTAACTCTTCAATAGGGGGGACCCCTGTGGCCGCAGGACACAGCGAAACATTCCTCCGCTATGTCAAACACAAGATGAAACCCGCTGTGTCTGAGATGACGTTTATCTCAGTAACACCTTATATTGCTAAAACTGTAGGGCACGTGCTACATTCCTATCTTCCATCAATAAATGAATGGCCCATTTTCCCCCCTTAGTAGTTGGAACATAGTGTTCCACAAAAAATTCCCACAAAGGGAAAAAACAAGCCTCAAATTTATTAATAAAGTTCTAACAGCAAATATTGAAAAGCTGATATCCAGACAGAGAGTACAGAATATTAACTGTGACATGTAATATTTAAGGGCAGAAATTTTTTATTAATATTTATATACCTAATATGTACAATCGAGAAATCTAAATAGCAGAGATGCTTTCTGCATTATGCAGACACAGGCCCAGTGAATCTCTCCAGCCTCCAGGGCACAGAGTTAGACTATCTTGGAGGTAGGCGCTAACACAGGCTTCTTTGCCAAACTTGGCCTTGGTAAGAACCTTAATGAATTTTATTTATAGTTCTACCAAGTACTGCTCTGCTTCTTCTCATTGAATTACTTGGAACGCATGTTTAGTTGTCAGACGCTGCTTTCAGTCGAAAAGTTAAAATAAAAATACTTGACCTCAAGGGACTCCAGCCACACCAACAACCACACAAAACTTGGAACCTAAAATGATATGCCTTTGAGAGAACTGAGCAAAAACCATTTTCAAAAATGACACCCCAAAAAGCACTGTCTCCAATTTGTCCCTTCCCATAGGGATTGTTATGTGACAGGTTATTCTGTTAAAATGTGTAATATTTTATTCCCTTCCTTCCCACGGATTTCGTGCAAAATTTGCATCAAAGAAAACAGAAATACCTAGTGATTTATCCTGAAAACTGAAAAGGTGTATGACAAGGTAGTTCCTATTATTTATTTGAATAATAAAATAAAGCCCAATATCAACCTGACTTGCTAAAACCAGCTATCTGATCTTAGAGCCACTAATCTTTATTTCCCTCATAATCCAATTTCCTTTATTATTTGCATTGCTAATGACTGTTTTGATTAAAGAATTAGGGATAGAAATGATAATGCTGTATAATTAAGTATGCAGACTTGGAGCTTTTTGCCTTTAAATGCAGTGTATTGGAAGAGCCAGATCTTGGTACTAGATAATTTGTGAAATTATATATTGCATTAGTAACGTTCTGGAATAGTTAAGGAGCTAAAATTTCAGGACTAACTCACGTCCAATAGCTGGTGGCATAAATATACCAAATGAATCTAAGTAGGCCTTTAGAAAATCCAATTTATTGAATAAAGTATGAGTTTTAATAGCCCAATAAAAAATCACTGAAAGATAAATATTGAAAATTACGTTACCCAATTTCAACACAGTAATTCATTGAATTTTATCTCTCTACCAAAAAAGTAAATATTACCATTATTTTTCATGACAAATTTGTACCTAATGTAAATGATACTCCTTTGTGAACCTGAGAGTTTCTGTAATAATGGGGTAAAGTTATCCGCTGTTTTCAACACGGCTTATTAGGTGTTTTAAAGATTTTATTTATTTATTTATTTATTTGAGAAAGAGACTTAGGGGCAAGGAGAGGGAAAAGCAGACTCTGTGCTGAGGGCTCAATCTCACGACCCTGAGATCATTACCTGAGCCAAAATCAAGAGTCGGCTGCTTAATCGCCTGAGCCACCCGGGGGCCCCTGCTTATTAGGTGTTTTAAAACTGAAATATAAAGAGGGCCTCAGGGAGTGTGTAGCACTTATGCTAAAAAAGAGGGAACTTTGGGAAAGCAGCTGAGAGGATGCCAGAATGGATGGCCATGTTTCATTTTGTGGTCGGACTGCTGTCACATAGAAGTGGGACTAGACTTTCTCTGAAGCGTCTAAGGCTAGAGAACAAATGGAGATAGGCTGTAAAACAACACAAGGAAATCTTTCCAAGCAGTCGAAATTACTTCAAGAATGGAAAATCCCCCAAAGGAAGTGAGTCTTTTATTAATAAAAGCAATCAAGTCCAGGCTTGAAAAACCCAGGCAGAAATAATGAAGAAGAAGTCTGGTATCAGGAGTCAGCAGGATTCCCTTCAAAGTTTGGTTCTACCCCGAGGTCCTAGAATTTTCTGAGATTAATTACAGTTAATTGGAAAATATTAAAAATCAAGGAATTTAGGGGCACCTGGGTGGCTCAGTCAGTTAAGCATCTGCCTTGGGCTCAGGTCATGATCCCGGAGTCCTGGGATGGAGCCCCACATCCAGCTCCCTGTTCAGTGGGGAGCCTGCTTCTCCCTCTGCCTCTGCCACTCCCCCTGCTTGTGCTCACGTGCTCTATCTCTCTCTCTCAAATAAATAAAAAAATAAAAACAATCTTAAAAAAACCCAAGGAATTTAAATGAATCATTTGAAATACCAGAAATCAAAATCAATCGAAAATGAAACTTTTAACCAAAGGTGCAACATTGAGAGACACAAATTTTTGTAATTAAATCACCCTCTATTAAAAATCTGTACAAGCACTGTCACATTTTTCTATATATAGTCACTTTGGGGGGAAAATCTGTACAAGAATGGTCTTTTTTGATATTGCAAACTAAAAACTATGAACTGTTAGATACCTACATGCTTATAGTTGCTATCCCTAGATTTTTAATGATTTTTTCTTCTTCTTGTTTACATTAATATATTTGTTTTCTTAAAAAGGTCATGTTTAATTGAGAAATAATAAACTTCGGTAAGATATTATAAGTATGTTTTAACTACATGTGTACATTCACAGAACAAAGTTAAAAACTGAGACACTTAGATAATTCTTCATCAAAGCCTCCCTTTGACCTTAATTGTCTAGAATCTCTGTTAAAAAAAAAAAGTTTAAGAACTTAAATTCAATTATCTAAATTTGTCCTTTAATTTTGCAGTGCAGAAACAGCCTATGTATTCCATCATCTGAAAGCAGATACAAATTAATAAAATCAGCATTCTAGACATACTTTACTGAAAGTGAGAGAGCACTGTCTTAGTATATTTTACAATTGTGTACTAAGGGATATTTTAAATTTTATAGTATTTTAGTTTAAAATTAAATCATTGTTGATCATTATTTAGCGTTATAATTCCAACAGCTACACTAATTACGGGGGTGAAAAAGTAGCAAGATTTAATTATGGTAAAATTAAGCATTTTACCAAGTTACAGCCTTATCGTCAAAATTAAGGAAGGGGCGCCTGGGTAGCGCAGTGGTTAAGCATCTGCCTTCGGCTCAGGGCGTGATCCCGGCGTTATGGGATCTAGCCCCACATCAGGCTCCTCCACTAAGAGCCTGCTTCTTCCTCTCCCACTCCCCCTACTTGTGTTCCCTCTCTCGCTGGCTGTCTCTATCAAATAAATAAATAAAATCTTTAAAAAAAAATTAAGGCAATAACCACATGGTACAAATTCAGAGGAAAAAAATATGATTTATTCTGGGGCACCCTGCTAATATCATGCCAGAAAACTTATGAAAAAATCCATAATATTTGCTGTGTACCTACCATCTAAGTACTCTAATTTAAAATCACAGCTGTCTTCATTTAAATATTGTGATGGAAAGTTAAAGATATCGCAGAAGGCCTTACAGTGGAATTCAAGAGCCATACTTTCAAGATTATTTGAACCTTCTGGAAATCATTGTAGTGGATGATTCAGCTTTCAAATAAAATTTCTAGTTTCCACCAGACTTCCTCAGCGTGCAATTCAATTTGTTGTTTTAGGAAATTGCAATTTTGGAATCAGGCCAAGTAAACAAGCGTGCCATTAAGAAAAATATGATTCTCTTCCTATAGGGATAGCACCATATATACAGGTGAGCAAATAGCTAAAAGCAGCTACCCTTGGAAAAAAAAAAGGGTAGTGACACTAATTGCTTCTGCAAGCACTTGCTTCATTCTTCAGTCCTTATCCTTTCTCTCACCTATACTCAGAGCCAGTTGGTCCCCTCCCACAGACGCAGCTCTATTCTCTAGGGCCTGTGACTAATTTGATCCTCCATCAGAGAGCATTTCAAGGGTCCCATTTCAGGACTCAATAATAAACTTTAGTCAACTTAACTATGGCCTGACTTTGGTTCTTTGCCCAGTTCTGATAACACGACCGTTTGACTAAGACCCCCATCTTTCCTTTCTGTCCTGACCAATGATTCCTGCCTTGTTCTTCTACACCTGATCACTTGTTTGAAAACCAGGTCAGGAAGCCAGTCGTTCTGTGGCTGGGACCCAACACTGTCCTTGTGCTTAAGAAAGACAGAAGCTCCCACATATTTGAAAAGTAATACAGACATGCAGAGGTACATGCACGTATGTGCAAACACACGAAACTCTTTTTTGGGGTTTTCTATCTCCCCATCCCATTGAACCTAACACTCTGAATCTCATCCATGCCACAAGACATTCCATTCATGGAACTTGGCGTAAAAAGAGTTCACGTGTTCCCTTTCACAATCACTGCAACATCTTTTCTTCAGGTAAAAGAGGTACAGTGAAATGGGCATGTAGCCAGCATTCGCTTTCAGAAGTGTGGTTTACTCTGCATTCCCTTACTGGCCTTTCCCAGTATGGGATACTAGTGGGTACCCCTAGCTGGAGTATCCATAGCTCTCCTTTCAAGTCTCTGCTTTATTAAAAATATTTAGGATGAAGCCATATGCTAAAGGGCAAAATGACTCTGGGACGTTGACCAGTAGCTACCATTACCATTGAGAAGAATCCAGAAACACACTTGTGACACTGGTAGATATTTGGGAGAAATGGTTATTTTGCATGCAATATCATGTGGTTGGGCCACACTAATTTATTTCATAACAGGTAGAGCACGAAAACTGCTCAGAATTGCTCTGTTGATGTACAAAAGTACACCACCTGATTTGCTGCTGTCTGCTAAGTCTCTAAGAACTTCAGAAACAAAATTTGGAGTTAGCTTGAACTAGCTTATTTTGAACCAAGTCATTTTAGGAAAAGCAGGGAAGCATCATGCTCTCAGAAGGGCTGAAAGCAACACATGTGGGGAATTATTATACCAAGTTGATGACATAACTGAACCCCTTGAAAAGACCAATTGAGAATTTACTTTCCTGCCAACTCTTGCCTGGATGATTTTATCTCATCTCATGGATTTTTTTTTTTAAGTTTTTATTCATTTATTTGACAGAGATAGAGACAGCCAGTGAGAGAGGGAACACAAGCAAGGGGAGTGGGAGAGGAAGAAACAGGCTTCCAGCGGAGGAGCCTGATGTGGGGCTCAATCCCAGGACGTTGGGATCACGCCCTGAGCCGAAGGCAGACGCTTAATGACTGAGCCACCCAGGCGCCCCAATCTCATGGATTAATTACAAGCTCATGACTCCAACATTTAAACCTTGAGCCCAAACCTGTTCCCTGACCTCCAGACTCACCACCCAACTGCCTTCTCTGTAACTCCGCATGGACGTTGACCAAGCATCTCACAATGAACATGTCCAAAATGGAGATGATGCTCCCCCTTCCTCAGTCTGTTGGTCCTGAAATCTTTCTCACTAAATAACACCTCCATTCTTCCAGGTTTTCAGGTATAAATCTTGATTTCTCTCTTTCTCCCACATTCAATTTATTAGCAAATCCTCTCAACTTTTTAAATATCCAGAATGTGATCCCCACTCACCTTCTCTACCACAACAACTCTGCTCCAGGCAGCACCATGTCTTGCCTGAACTAACACAGCCTCCTACCTATGGCTTTCGTCCTCCCACTTTTGCTCCTACATGTATCCTACACAGAACAGGCAGAGGAAGCCTTTAAAAGGATAAGTCAGATCATCCCACTCCTCTGCTCAAACCCTTGCAGTGGTTTCTCAATCCATACAGAGTAAAATCTAAACTCTTCACCAAGGCTTATATAAGGCTAGCTGGTCTACATCTCAACCTTCCTCTATCCTTCACCTCCATCTTCCTGCTGATGCCTCCTATCACTCTCCCCCTTACCCACTCTTTTCCGGCCACAAGGGCATCCATGCTGCTACACCCTAAACACACTGCTATTCCTGGGACTTTGCCATGATTGTCTGGAACACTCTTCCTTGACATCTGTGAATCTTGAGCCATCAGTTCCTGTAGGTCTCTGCTGAGTGTAACCTTAAGGAAACCTCTTCTATATAAAATAGCATGTCACACCCATATCACTCCTTAATGCCTTACCCTGCCTTATTTTTCCCAACAGCATGTCATTATTTATTTAGTGCCTGTCCTCTCTCGGAGGATATAAATGCCCTGAGGGTAGGGACTCAGTATTCTCAGCATCGAACAGGGCCTGATGCAGAGCAGGCACTCACTATGTATTTGTTGGGTGATTAAATGAATGAATAATGTACTCTTTTGTTTCTAGTCTCCCTTGTAATGGAAGCCTGCATGTTTGTACATCTTTGTACATCATCTGGAACACATCAGACCTTGATCCAGGCATTCACAATGTCCCAAGGATGGGAAATCTGGAGTTAATCATCCTTTTCAAATTGGCACTGCCCTATGGGCATTTTATCATCCTTACCCCAAAACTGCTGGAAAATCCAGATTGAGCGATGACAATGTTCTCCTAAGGAGCCATTTGCTGTTCATAAAACTCTAAAAAATAGCATCTATGGAACAAAGAGGCTGATGCAGTGTTAGAGATACATTATCCTGAACAGCTTAAGATGGCTTCCAGGAATAGGATGAACTACGTAATGGCATAATCACCTATCCATTTCTCATTAAAAGGAGCCTGAGAGTGCACAGGCACCACACATTTATTTCTAAAGCTCTTTTGTGAAGTTGTTCTTATAGACTCACTGTGGATGTGAAGGAGAAATACAAGATGCTAAACGAGAATTTCTAATAACTTAGAAAATCCTCAAAATATCCCATCCCTTCTTAGTGTGGAATTAGAAAAGGCGGCAGTAGAAAACAGAGGGAAGAGATTACTGCAGAGAATACAGCAAGTGAATTTTAGACAAATCTCACTCTTTCAGAATAAATGGACTAAATGATTAGACACAGCAAATATCTTATCCTATTTTTTACGCATTATCTACATAAAGCTCAGAGGAGGCACTGAGTACTTAGTAGTTATTATTTTATTCTCTGCGATATTGGTTACGGTCATAGAGTTTGATGTCAGATCCACGAGGGTTAATTCTTAGCTGCCACTTACTCCCTGTGGAATTGGACCAGCTACTTAGCATCTTGGATCTTTCATGCTCTTATCTCAAAAGTGGACATTATAACACCCTTCAAAATGGAAGGACTAAATGAAATATGCAAATAAGGGAATACATATAGTGTAGCATCTAATATATAAGTAGTAATGACATTTATAATAGGAACAATAGATAAAATAGCAGACATTGTAGGAAGAGATCAAGAAGAAAGAGGAGTACCTAAAGGATGTTGTGGTTATTCTTCCATTCTTTCAAGTCTCTACTCAATGACCCCTGGCAAGGGATTTGAAGAGTTGCTAACAAAAGAGAAGGCTTGGACTCCCTAGTGTGGAGGGGGAATCATTTCCCTCTATTTTCCAACTGATTTCCCACCTGACTTCACACTAATTTAACATCGCTCCCAGAGTTGGATAAGGCCACTCTTTCCCTACGAAGCTCAACCTCTTAGAAGTAAGGTCGGTACACCCTTTGCCATGGCTCCAATCCTTCCAGTTCCTCCCTTGTCCTAGGTTGGCTCTACTCATTACACTCCAATCCAAGTACCCTTGACTGCTTCCCCCCTGCACCGTGTGCTCTGGTTATAGAACACTCCTCACTCGTCCCTGAAGAAAGAGGCTGCGCTCTCACCCACTGATCCTTCTATTTGTTTTCACCCAAACCAACTCAGATTTGCCCATCAAGATCCAGCCTGTGCATCACATCCCTGTGAAAAGCCTGCTGTCCTCCCCACCAACCACAAGTAGAGATGATTTCTGACTCCTCTGCCTCATCTGTGTGCCTTATTAGAATTGCATCATGCCTTCTAGAATCTGCATTGCCACTGCTGGTTCATCTGCAGGACAGGTTAGGATCAGACAGAACTGATTTCTACTTCCAACTCCCCATTTACTAACTATGTGACCTTAAGGATGCTGTTTAATGTTCTTGAGCCTCAGTACCCTGATCTGTAAAGTGAAAATAATAGTATCTGAGAGGATTATTATAAGAATGCAATGAGATCATGGAAACAAATGTTCACTCAGTGCTATCACATAACAAGTGTTTTATGGGCACCGTGTCTGGTACATAGAACTCAGTAAGTCATCAAAAAATATTTATAAAACATTTAATATATGTTGGGCATTGTACTGGGAGCTTGCAGTTCAATGGAGGAAGTAAGACCCAGTTCCAGCATTCAAAAAGCTCCAAGACTATTATTGGGGTGGATGAGGGACTGTTGGTTGGGGAAAGGTGGCGGACAGCAGGCATGGATAGACAAGAAAAGCTGTCATCATGCCACAGTGTGGTAGGTGCTATAATGGGGTTCGGGATTACAGGTGACTAGACCCACTCAAGTCTTGCAGGGGCAGAAATGGGATTCAAGCTGAGACATGACGGGTGAATAGTAATTAGTCACACAATGGTGGCGGGGAGATGGTAGAGGTGATAAGGTTTGGTGGGTGGGTTGGTGCTAGGGGAGGCAGGGTATGAAGGATATTCTTGGCTGGAAATGTGCAGTAATCGAGACACAAAAGAGAACATACTGAGTTCAGAGAGCCTAAGCGTTTCAGTATGGCTCAAGACAATGAAGATAACCAATACTACTAACCAATTAGCTAACTAATTGGTTAACTGGACTCTCCACCCTTCCTATCCTCACTAAGCTCTTATAGCACTTTTCTGCTATCTGCCACACACATCTGAAAATGTGTTCACATCCAGTAGAAAACGACGGCTAAGAGCTGGGGCGCTGGTCAGACTGCCAACGCTCAAATCTCAGCTCTGCTACTCACTGACTTTGTGACTTCATTACTTACCTTCGGCTTCCTCTCGCATAAAACTGAGATAAAAATAGTCCCTTCTGTGGTTACACAGATTTAGTTATTAGCATGGCAGCTGACACAGAGTTATTATCATGACATGTACTCCGCCATAATTGGCCCTGTGTGTACTTCTTGTCTTCTTGCCCAATTGCAAGCTTCTTGGGGTCAAGGACGTAGTCTTAAACATTTTCTCTACCCTGATAGGCTAGGATGGTGCTGGTTTAAAAAGCTCAGTGTCTGTGCGCCGACAGAGCTATATTAGTCCAGGCAGCATAGCAGAATGCTTCATTCAGATCGTGAATTCCAGAGCCAGAGGCGCCTGGGCTCATACATGTAGCTCTTCCATTTACTGACTTTTTAATCTTGGGCAAGTTACTTAACCTCTCATTGCCTCAGTTTTCTCATCTGTAAAGTGCGGATAATTATAGTAATGACCTCACTGGTTAGTTACGGGCATTCAATGCGTAAAGCCCTTACACCAGAGCTGATATTTAACTAAGAGCTGGTATAGTTACTATTATGCTCTGTGTTTTTGTAGCATCAGAATGGGAAATCAGAACCGAGGTGGGAATGCGAGATGTCTAAATATGCAGCCTACCTAAAGATGCAGTGGCAGTTAGAGATGTATAGTTTCTATGTATTTGTGTAAAATCAAACCTGCACCTATGCACAAATAGTCACACCCTCATTATATTAAAGTAACAACATCTAATGTAATAGGTCATACATAGATTTCTCTCTGCTTCATACCTGATTTTGTCCTATTAATCTTGAGTCATAGAATCTTGGCTTTAGTACAACCCAAGTAAGACACTGGAGGGCTGCCCAGAAATAAGAAACTGAACAACAAGAGACCACATCTTAATATCCTGATACCAACAAATACCAAAAATTACAGCTTTAAAAAGTTAGATATTAATGATTGATCCAATCCTTAAGAGACTCAGTGCAATTTGAGCCATCAAAGTCAGTTCTAAAGCTGGATCAAATCCACTTACCAACATCCCTGATTTAGAGCTTATGGATTTTATTCTTCTAAGGATCTGTAATCCAAATATCTCATTTAAGGCTCACGGGGGAAGATGCAATAAAGTGCACAGAATGTTAGGAATTCAAATGGGGAAATTCCTAACTCCTTAATTAAAGTTGCAGGGATAATGCTTTCTGCATGAATCAGATTCATAAAAGTATAATAACAACCACAGATTTATAGCTGGACAACAGATATATGTCATGCTCTGAGTTACAGCTGAGAACAGAGTTTGTTAAAGCTGAATTATGGCAAATGCCTTCGACTGAAAAAATGTATGCATAAAATATTAGCCGTGATACACACTTAGAATACTCTGCAGTATAATAAAGACAGTTTCTTTTAAAGGTTATAAATTAAGAATGCTTCCTTTAGAATGAATTACAATTATCACTTTCTTTTTAAAAGTGGCTGAGCATGTATCCTGTGTCTAACTCCTATTTAAAGGATATATCCTTAACCTTAACATTTGCCTATGTAACTTTCTCTCAGGGTCCTGGATTGCAAGAACACGGCTACTGTAAAAATGAGAATGAAATACACCTCAGTCATCATAATTGGTAATTACTGTGATTGCTACCAAACTGCTTCTACATGTTTGATTCAGTGAGCAGGTTTACAAATGTTCAGAGCACTTTTTTCCCCCTTTCTTATTATTTTAAGAAAATCCAGGTAGGAATTGCCTAGGCAGGAAATATTCGCTGGACAACCACCATGAAGGTATACTTCTTCCAAGCCCGGAAATGAGAAGAGAAAAATTTTTTAAACATTTGAAGGTACATTTTCATTAAGAAACTTGGGGATTTGAGCTCATAACTCACCCCTTCAGGAAAGGGAATTTGTTGGATGGAATAAGTGACTCCCCCCCCCCTTAAGGTCTACAAGGGGACTCTCTCACTTAGCTGGTGGATGATGGAGTGAGTTCTGATACCTCCAGTTGTCAGATTTGCAATAATATTTAGTCTTTACAAATTACTTTACCAACTCCCAAGATCATCAGTCTGTAGTTTTTTCCCCCTTGAAACTTGGCTTTGGTTCCTACTAGTCTACTGACTTGAATTATTGCTGAGTTTATCCAAAACTCATCAGCTTTTGCTTCATCACCTCTTGGCCAGGGCATGATTCACCATTTTAAGCTTCTTTTTTTAAAGAGAGAACGTATGTGCATATATTTTAAAGAGAAAATATATGTGCATAGATAGATGTAGATATAGATATTGCTATTTATTAAAAGGATACTCTCTAGTTAATTAGATCTTTAACAATATCTTGCTTTAAAAATTGCTATTCTTTGAAGATATTCAAGATTTATTACATATGTCTGTTTAGCAGTCTGGGGGAAAAAGTTAGGGAATATAAATCTTTGATCACCACCTCTCCTCTCACTGTGTTACCTTTTTTCCACGTTTGTGGAAAAATTTGAAATTATAGAAAAGATAAAGAAGAAAATAATTAAAAATTCCTAATTTCAATACCCTGAGATAATTACCATTAATATCTTGATACTTCTTTCTATAAAAACTTTTCCCATGCACCTTCTAACAGCACTAGGATCATAATATGTATAGGTAACTTTACATACTGCTTTCAAAATGTAACATGATGCCTGAGAATTTCTCCATCTCCATATTCTTTGAGAACCTAATTTTTTAATAGTTGTATAATACACTCTAATGTGGATATGCCTTAATGAAATGAACCATTTCCATCAAGTAGGACACTGAAGATGTATTTAAATTTTCATACTTATACTCATATCCATACTCTCATCTCTGATTAATTACTCAGTTTCTACAGGTGCAAATGTTGTGTCCAAAGATATTGTAGAAGGCTATGTGGCATATATTGTCTGCTAGACACTAGTCCTTAATTTTAGTAATATTGGCTTATTTCATACTTATAATGGGCAGGTACTATTACTATCCTTATTTACAGATGAGGAAGCTGAGGCAGCAAGATTAAGTAATTTCCCAAAGTCACACTGTAGAGGAACTGAGCTTTGAATGCAGGTAAATGTTCCTAAACACTGTTTCCAGATGCGTTTTGGGAAAAGTTGCAAGACTTTTGATAAATATTGTCAATTTTTACAAAGATGCCATAAACTGCAGTTATCTGTAAGAGCACACACTTCACCTCACATCACCTTAAATCCACCAACACAGAGTATCATTGTTTTTAGTGTCTGTCCCAAAATTTTAGATTTTAAAATTGTATTGATTCAACTCAGTCCCCTTTTCCCTGAAATATATATGTATTTTTGCTCTTCGATAAAATAGTACTTTGAACGTAATTGGAGCTCAAGCCATATTTGTTGATTAATTGATAGATTGAGAAAAAAGATAATTCAAGTTGCTATCAGTAAGTACTGATTTGGACTACTTGAATACATGCTAGCAGGCTTGAAAGAACAGTGTGGTCATCTGAGCTAGTAGAGACAAGGCAAATATCTGTTAGTGTGTACAGAAAAAACTCACGGAAAACTCCATGTTTCCACTCAGGGAGTCCCTTTCCTAACTCAGGCACAAGCTGATAGATGACCCTTCGAAAAGCTTACCAGTCCTGAAGGGTCAGACAGAAAGCAGCTGGAAAATAATACAAGATGGTATCCAAGCACGAGTTAAGTGACCCAGAAATGTTAGAGTAGATCTAAGAGGGGAGAAAACTTGCAAAGGCTAGAACCCCAACAAATGCTGTGACATCTGTCTTCTGTAATTGTGCTGAATTGGTTGAGCACATCTTTTTGAGCAATAGTGAGCCCACTCTTCCAGATGAAACCTAATTCAGGAAAAGTAGAAATGTGTGCAAATGGCAATATTTTCCTTTTTAATTTTTTTAAATTCAAATTCAATTAATTAACATGTATTGTATTATTTGTTTAAGGGGTACAGGTCTGTGATTCATCAGTCTTATATAATACCCAGTGCTCATTACAACACATGCAAATGGCAATATTTTTAATTGCCTTTTATTTTAAGATTTTATTTATTTATTATCTATTGATTTATTTGAGAGACAGAGAGAAAGGAGGGGAGGAGCAGAGGGAGAGGGAGAGAGAGAATCCCAAGCAGATTCCATGCTGAGCGTGGAGCTTGACAGGAGCGTTGATCTCATGACCCTGAGATCATGACCTGAGCCGGAACCAAGAGTCGGACACTTAACCAACTGAGCCACCCAGGCACCCTTAATTGCCTTTTATTTTTAAGCAGGAAATGTAATACCTATAACTATACCTAGTCATTTTCTTTTTATTTCATTTTCCTAGAAGTGGTTCATTTTGCTTTGTTTTATGTCAAAAATGTAGCAACTACATAACTAGGCTGATTGTATGCTGTGCTTCTAAACACAGACTGAGTTTGAATCAGATATACTGATGCACATGTAAGTCACCTAATTATGAAAGGTGGCTTGTCTCGTTTAGTTTTTAATAACGTGTTCTTTAAAATGAGGACTTATTTTTTGTTGCAGAGGCTATTAATAGTGCCTTCTTAAATACAGAACTATTTCTCATGCTTCTGGAAACCTGGGCTTACTTCCAGACACTTCTTGAAAACAAATACAGCAGCAGTTTAAATACTATACTAAGAATTATGTTTTTCAGTTGTTAAGAAAAATGTAATTATAAATTTATTAAAAAGTTTTAAAACAGGGGTGCCTGAGTGCCTCAGGTTGGTTAAGCATCTGCCCTTCAGCTCACGTCATGATTCCAGAGTCCTGGGATTGAGCCCCATCAGGCTCCCTGCTCAGTGGGGAGTCTGCTTATCCCTCTCCCTCTGTCATTCCCCCCTCTTCATGTGTGCTCTTTCGTGCGCATGCTTGCACACAGGCACTCTCTCTCTTTCAAGTAAATAAAATCTTTAAAAAATTGTTTTTAAGCCATCAAGATATAAACACATTCAATTTCTTCCATTGGGCACCAAAAACACAATGCATAAAGCCTATAAAATGTTCTTTTCTTTTTTTTAAAGATTTTATTTATTTATTTGTCAGAGAAAGTCAGAGAGAGAGAGAGAGAACAAGCAAGAGGAGTGGCAGGCAGAGGGAGAAGCAGGCTCCCTGCTAAGCAAGGAACCCCATGCAGGATTCGATCCCAGGACCTTGGGATCATGACCTCAGCTGAAAGGAGACACTTAACCAACTGAGCCACCCAGGCATCCCAAGCCTATAAAATTTTCAAAACCCACCCACACACAAAATGCAACAACACGTATTAGCTCTAAAATAAGAAAATTGAAAAATAGGAATTAATGAATGCTATTGTTGTCCCTATAGAATGCAACATTTTGCTAACTATCCAAAGACAATTAAATCTTAAGACAGTTATATATAGGTTAAAATGTACCACTTCCCTTATTAATATATATTTGATAATGATACGGGCCTCTAAAAACAACAGAACCTATGACCTACAAAGATCTTAAATTGATCCTGAGTTTGAAGAGGTACTTCTGTCTGATCAAGCTGTTTTCAAGCACTCCTCTGTTAAGCATGGCTTTCCTTTCCCCATTAAGTAACATCCATAACATACCGAAGGTATATTTAAGATATCAACAAGTATTATAAAATTTTTACATCATCTACAGCCTCTGTAATAAAGGTCAGTTGCTTCAGGCATTCACTTCAGCTGACTATATTATTTGGGGTGTTTGCAGTATGGTTTCCTTTACGTTAGTCATTGTTTAGTCTCCATTGAATATATAGTTTCCACCTGGTTTTTACTCAGACCCTGGAACAAACTATTCACTGCTCCTCCTCACTGGCCACCCAGTTTGTGGGAGTTTGTTTAAAAACAGCCTTAGCAAAATATACATTGTCTCTAGGCTGATATTCCAAATTCTGGCAAGAAGAAACTGATCCATCTTGGGCCAGGTGCCCTTCTCTGCTCTAACCAACTCTGGGCACGGGGGAGGGCTGTATGTAGACCCAGTATGCATATGAGACAAAGGGGGGGAAAGTCTTAGCCTGCATCCCTAAATAATGGAGCAGGAGTCAAGAATTAAGTGCCAGTACTCTCTGTGGAAAGTGCAAAACCAGGGCAGCAAGAGTGAGGAAAGGTAGGCTAGCATAAGTCCCAGTTTGCTTTAGTCGCACTTTGCACCCATTGTCCTGGTGGGTTGTGAGAGAGGGATTAGCAATGCAGATGTGGAGAAGGAGGGCCTTGTGATCGATCTACCATGATGAGAGACCAAGTGATACGCTCAGCTCCATGAATGAAGCACCATGTTTTTCTTCAAGGAAGACTCCTTGGTGCCAAGTGACCAAGAGGTTCTCAGAAGTAGAAATCAGGGCCCTGGAGTTGTAGTTTTGTTTTTGTTCTTATCTTTCATTTAGCTTAAGAATTTCCATGGAGTATCAGGTTTGGAAGGCATCTAGTTTTGGGTTTACTAACAGATGTATGTTTTTTTATAGTTACCTTTGCATTTTAATGTACATTATAAAAAAAATAACCGAAACAGCAAATGTGCAAACTATAGTTTTAAAATAAGTTTATCTAAAAAAAAAAAAAAGAATAAATTATTTAAAGATTCAATAAATAATAGCACAGAGAACCCTTCAGCAAAAATTGTGGGGGTGGTTCACAAAAGCAGCTCATTCATAAATCTGCTATTTAATTCCTTGTGCAACATGCAAGATGCTGTGGTTCAGCCTGACCTTGAACAGCTCCAAACACCAGTTTCTCTCGCTCTTCCTTTCCCTGTGCCTCCACCAGATCTTTCTTCTTCTTCCTCCGTTTTTTTTTCCCCCATTAGTCTTGATTCTATCTTGTGAAGTCAAACAGAATTGTTCTCTTGTTTTGTCTTCATGGCAGTCCTTTGCATACTTGAAGTCAGTAATCAAACCCTTCTTTTAATCTTCTTTTACTCAGGGCTGTTTCTATGGTCCTTTCTCACTGAGAATCTTTATTTTCTCTTGTTTGTCATTTTATGAACAGACAGAGAGAGAATGCCCACATCTCAAGGGCATGCATTTCTCATGTAATCCACTTGTGATTGTCCCAGGAGAATAGTAAGGTTCAACAATTCCCTATGGCTCAGATTTTTGAAATTCTTACATAAAAATCATCTCATTTGATCCCTTCTGTAACTTCATGAGGTTGACAGAGAAAACTAGCCCCATTTATCAGGTTAGAAAACAAAGGGACAAAAATATTAAGTGATTTCTTTTAATTAGAAGACAATAAAATTTTTGAGCATAAAAATGGAGTCCCCACACATTAATATTTTGTTGCTTTCTGCTAAATCTGCTATTTATAGAGTCTTTGGTATCATGAAATTCACAGCCCAAGATGTAAGACAGATGGAAGAACTGCAAATGAACAGCAAGGAAATAATAAAGTAAAAAAATAAAAAAGAATAAAAACGGGATGTGAAGAGGGGCAGATGGGCAAACCAAAGGGGAAAAAATGGGTATAAAAGAGGTATGACATTATATTTGAGTATTTTAGAGCGGACTGTCTTTCTTCACATTGACTATTTTTTGTTTTTAAAAAAGATTTTATTTATTTATTTAGAGAGAGAGTGGGGGGAGGGGCAGAGGAAGAGAGAGAGAATCTCAACTTGACTTCATGCTGAGCACAGAGCCTGACACAGGGCTCCATCCCAGGACCCCGAGATCACTCTCCTGAGATTACGACCTGAGGTGAAATCAAGAGTCCGACGCTCAGCAGACTGGGCCATCCAGGTGCCCCTTCATATTGGCTCTTGAACTTGAGCTCCCTGAAGTTAGAGCCTGCTGCTTTTGTGGTGCTGGGGAAGCTTCCCACAAAATAAAATAAATATTTTCTCCCTATGGAAGTGAAGAAGTATGAGGACCAGCCCCAGGCTTGGTGACTTGCTACAAGGAATTACATGACTTAGTATGCAGTTGTGCTCACAGTTCAGATTTATTGCAGTGAAGAGGATATAAAGCAAAATCAAAAAGGTAAAGGCTCATAGAACAAAACCCAAAGGAAACCAAATGCAAGCTTCGAAGGGGCCTATCCCGCTGCTGTCACACAGGACACACTCAGTTCCTTCAGCAGTGGGCTGTTGCAGCACATCGGAAATACTGTCTCCTCCAGAAGCTCACTGGAGACTGTGACCTCAGCTTTTATTGGTAACTGGGCATATAAGCACCTACTGCCTGACACGTACCAATATTCCAGAATCCTAGAAAGACAGCAGGTATTCAGCAAGAATGATGCTGTTTGGACAAAGGGTTTAGGCACACTGAGCCACTCCTATCAGGGAGGGGCCATTTCAGATCACTGCAAGGAACTTTTCACCATTCACGTGCCCAGATGCCAGCCAAGGCCAATGTTGCAAGCAAGACCTCCTAAGGATAGCGGTCTCAGGCCTGCACGTTAACATGCCTGCACGCACAGTAAATGCTCCGTCAATCTTTACTACGATCCCAGGTTGATTAGGCTCTAGAACAGAATTTCTTTTTTTTTTTTTTAAGATTTTATTTATTTATGTGACAGAGAGAGAGACAGCCAGCGAGAGAGGGAACACAAGAGGGGGAGTGGGAGAGGAAGAAGCAGGCTCCAAGCAGAGGAGCCCGATGCGGGGCTCGATCCCAGAACACTGGGATTACACCTTGAGCCAAAGGCAGATGCTTAACGACTGAGCCACCCAGGCGCCCCTAGAACAGAATTTCTTTCTTCCTCTTAGAAAAAGGGAGCCCAGTCTGTTCCAGTAAATAAATACCAGGCATCAGAAATATATTGGGATAGCAGACAGAGGACAGAGTAAAGCCAAGTAGCTAATGACTAAATCCATCTGATGGATACATAAATCTCTAGTCTCACTGATGGTCCCTAAAGAACATTATTTCTCAGAACCACTTGAGAGTTAGTACTGGCAACTGAGCTATTTCTGCCCCTTGAATCCAACCTAAATCTTTCCTTCTTATTGAACTGGGTTTTTCTACCTGGCTTAAGAAAGCCTTCTATTCCCTGTGCGGGCGCAGTTAGCAGCCTTACAGATCGCTGGCATCCACGATGATGTTTGCCCTGAGTTGTATCAGGAAGAAGTGACCATGTGGTCCTCAGATCACCATGGTAGGCTTTAAACTTCGAAACACACAAAAGCAATTGATTCAGATTACTTGAGGAAAGCGTGTTAGGAGATCTGGTTTCCTTCAGAGAAAATGAGTCACTAATTAGCTGTGTTTCCTTGGACAATTATACCTACATACCTCAGTTTTTCTTATCTGTGAAATGGGGCTGCAAAGCCCCTTCTGACTCAAATACACTCTGACGCAATGGGTCACACACAACATCGTCATATACACCACCATTGGCATAATTAAAAAGTCACAATGCTCTTGACTCAAATGTCTTTTATCCCACTCAAATTTAGCGGCAGGATGACAGAAGGCAAGGAGCTGGGGTAGAGGGGGAGTGACATCAAAAGAAAAAGTTATAGGGATTAAAAGAGCATCTAAGTAAAAAGGGGGTCTTCCAAATAGTCTCCCTACTCAGACACTTTTATTTGGATCATCTAGAACTATTTCTCCGTGCACCAGCTGAACTTCCCCCCTCCTTGGGTTTTAATAATAAACCAGCACATTAATTTTTTAAAACAGGAAATGATAGGGCAAAGACTCCATAAACAGCTGAAATGTTAATCACACAAAGGCTCCCAAAGCAATTTCATTCTGGACTCCTCATGGTTATGCATTACAATAGGAATTTTCATCAGAACACCAGCCCTAGGATGGGCTGCTAGGCAAATGACACCTACCACAGCCTGAACCCCTGGACGGGCTCTTTGAAGGGGCAACCAGGGCAGAATGTTCCAAAAAAGTCATAGGCATAGATGGTGGTGCCAGTGTGGGGGAGGCAACGGGGGGGGGTACTTAATCCATGTTGAGGATACTAGGTACTCTGCATATATTATCTGAATTAGTTTCAACAACTGACTCCTCATTGAGGGGATAAGATTATCATGCTCACTTCACAGATGATGAAAATGAAGTTCAGAGGAGGAAGGTAACTTTCCCAAAGTCACACAGTCACATAGCGTATTAGTGTTCCGTTGACATGTCCTTGCTGCATAAAACATCACCACAATCTTGGCAGCTTACAAAACACACCCAACTATATTATCTCGTAGTTCTCATGGGTCAGGAGTCCAGGTATCAGGTTAGCTGGGGCCCCTGCTCAGGTTTCTCCAAGCTGAAATCAAGGTGTGGGCCAGGGCTGTGAGGCTTACCTGAGGTTTGCAGCCCTCATCCAAGCTCACTGTTTATTGGCAGAATTTGTGTCAAGCAGTAGAGGTCACATAGTCCCCTGTGCATATGACTCCACTAGGCAGTTTACAACTTGGCTATTTGCTCCCAGACCAGTCAGGCTCCCCGCCACCCGGCCCCCAGGATTATTTCCCATTTGATTCACTCAAAGTCAACTGGTTAGTGACCAAACAACAGGAATGCTATCCAATCATATTCACAGTTTCCACCCATACTCAAGTGGAGGGGCGGGGAGCTCGGACAGGGTGTGGGACACGGACGGTCACCTTAGAATTCCACCTGCCATGTAAAGCCAGTCAATGTCAGACCTAAGTAAGGCATGACTTCATGTCTGTTCACCACCTAAGCCATGGAGCTACCTACATGCCTGAGCCAGTCTGGGCTGAAGCAGGAGCCTAGACAGATATTCCCAATGGCGGCAACTGGCTCAGAGAATTAGAAAAGACCAGTGAAGCCCCAGCTGGCCTGAGATTCTCAGAGGGAAGGGTGGTGGCAAGATCTAGTGTCTGTTTCCTGGCTAAGTGTCACCTCCGAATGAGATCATTCTGAGATTCCTCAAAAACAAACATTCTCTGTGGTAAAGGCCCGGGATCATCGGGAGGCATCTGACTGCCCTGCCTCAGTGGTGACATTTACTTACAGGTTGGATCCTCCCAAGGCTCTCTTCTTTCTGCTTATTCTTTTTGCCACATTCACAGAGTGTCTGCTAAGAGCCAAGAACTGAGAGTCACTGAGGATACACAGATGAAAAGACAAGGCCCTGCCCCCAAGAGTTTTAGATCTTAAATCGTGGGAAAGGGATGAAAGTAGATAGACATGTGTTCAGGGAAATATATATATGTGTATATATATATATACACACACACAAATGACATGTTAGAGAGGAAGGAGCTGTATCTCCCTGGGAAGGTTCCTGAGAGTTCAATCTGACTCTGAAGAGGAAGAGGTTCTTGAGTGGATTAGATGAGGGGGGGATTGGGTGGGGAGAGCATTGGAGGCAGAGGAAACATCTTCCTTAAAACCCTTCAGGGGCTCCCCATGGACTCTTAAGATAAAATCCAAGGCCCGAATATGACTTAGAAGTTCCTATATGATAGGGATTCTCCTTCTTTTCCAGACAATGCCCCCTCCCCCCTTAATATGTGCAGTCTGGATTCATCACTGGTCTTTCACATACGTGGTTTCCTCTCCTGGAACATTCTTTACCAGCATACGGTTACCACACTTAATTCCCCAACCTATCTTTACACACACACACACACACACACACACACACACACACGCATGTGCTTCTCCTTTCTAATTACTATTTACTCTTCAGGTCTTGGATTAGACATCACTTCCGCCAGAAAGCCTCCCTCGGTGCCAAAGCTCTGATTTAAAATGCTTACTGTAGGTGCTCCTGTAACAGTGTATGCATTACCAGCATAGCATTTATCACTGTGTCTGGTACCTGTCTCCTTGAGGCTACTGCAAGATATAATACAACCGACTTAAGGGACCAGGTTTATCTTTTCACTCTTCCATCTCCAGGGATTACCGGTTACTTAGTAGGTGATCAAAAACTATTTGTTGGATAAATAGATAAAAGGCACAGAGGCAACCTTGTTCATGGAAGAATATTAAAGGCATCATAGACTAAATGGAAACAAAATTACTCAAATCTTCCATAGCCTAGTGCCTGTACTGGGGTATGTGACAAAGACATTAGCAGAGAATTTATATATGTCTAAATTATATATAATATATGTGTATATATATGTATATATATATATATATATCATATATACATATGTACATATCCATATACACACACACATATATATACCATATATATGATAGTGCTTTAATGTAGATTAGAAAAAAGAGAGACAGTTCTTTAAAAAATGTTTAGAATTCTGATTTTCTGTTGGAATCATAGTCAAGAAGTCAGAACTGCTTTTCATAGCTGGCCATTCCTAGAATATTATTTTGCTGTGATAACAAATGATCCCCAACATTTCAGTGGCTTAAAATAAAGGTTTATTTCTTACAATGCATGACCATTACTCCAGACTTGGGCTGAGAGAACATCCTCTATCTCTGATCTATCTACGGCCATCGTAGAGAGAAGAGACATCACAAACCTAACATGCTCATCTTGGAAGGGACACATGTGACTTCCATCTGTATTCCATTAAATAAAGCATATTCACATGGCCATTCCCGACTTCAACAGGGCAGAGACCTAAACCTCACACAAGAAGGGGTTCTTCAAGGAAGAAGTGGGAAAGTGAAATATTTTATATACAATAATATAATCCTTCACATCAGGGGTCAGCAGGCTGCAAGCCTCTTCTCTGACATTTGGATTTTTCCCTTTTCATTTGTTGGCAATTAAACTTTACAATACTACCCTGTCTTTGGAGTAAAGAAAACAAGCTAAGATTCTATAGAGAAAGAATGCTCAAGTTGGAACAGTCCGTACAGTTCACATAGTCACAACACTATATATTATGAATGGGAAAACTGGCTCAGAGAAGCTGCTGCCTTCCCCAAGGCAACCCTGCATCATATGTGGGCTAAGACCAAGTCCCAAACCCCTGGTCTCAGGACTTAGGCTCATTCTTCCATTGCCTACATAAGGTAAGTCAATTTACTGTCTATGAATCGGACTCATGGCTTTGCACAGCACAGATCTAGTTCCTGCCCTTGAACCTGATTTATGGTCCTGCTGAGAGGAACACCCCCCCCCCCCGGTGCAATGAGCTTCAATGGGGCTTTTCTCAAACCAGTTCTCTTCACTTTGTTGAGAGAGGCTGTAATTATGCTCAGTTCTTTGCCTGTTTTATAGCTTGGTACTGCCATAGTAAGAACATCTACAATAAAAACATCTATGGGGCTTTGTTTCCTTCTGTATAAATTCATTGTCTGGAATCTGACAGCCCCATGTCTTGGTGATTTATCAGAATTAGTCCATTTAGGAAGGAGTGCCTTGCTCAACTGAAACCCATTCTCTTTATTTTATCCAAACCCTGGTATTGTCAGGTAGCTTCAACTAAGCTCCTGTATCTATTTTAAAGTAAAAAAACAAAACAAAACAATTCTTCTCCTAAAGCCTCTCTATTCTAATCTTTTTCACACTTCTTGATTGTATAATGAACACTGTTTCTTCCTCATCATTCTCTTTCCCCACTGACATTCCATGTAACTTGACTACATAATCTGGAGGCTACCTTCACTTATGAATTGGTCAAATCTTAGAGGTGGCAGAAAACATAATGAAACAGAGAGCTATTTTTAAAGAGTAAAGTGTGGTATATTTAGACTTTTGTCCTCAGTTCTTAGCATAAGCTTTTCAATACATCATGGATTTTATGTCCTTTAGATTGTCTATATAAAAACAAGGAGCACATACTCCAATGTTCTCAAATCCTTAAGAAAAAAGATATGTGCATATTAATGCAAAATATTAGCATTTTGTTCATTCTCTGATTTTTGAGTCCATTATTTTACTATCTCTTGTTTTCTATTTTTGATACATTTAGGGCTGCACTTTTTTTCTTCTAATACAGTCGCAGTATTGATGTGCCAGGCTTAGTGCTAAGAACTGAGCCAACAGTAGACACGCAGAGGAGTCTCAGGATACGGAGACTGGGGGATTCTAAGAGATGGAATAAATGTTCTGTGTCTGCAGAGAGGTTAAAGAAGGTTTTCTGACAATTTCAGGATTTGGAGTCTAAAAGGTTGTTTTGGGGTCCCATACCTCTAAATTGGATTTTGACTCCCTCTTTTCATTTGCTGGCTCTGGCAAAGGATACACAGAAGTAAGTAGTTTATGTGGCTTACCTTTGAACAGCTCCTAGGAAGGTGATAAGTGAATTCACCTTCTAATGATTTGCTGTTCTGCAATTCTTAACCACACATTCACATATATAACACAGGTGTAGTATTTCCCTGAGGGTTCTCCAACATCAATAAACTAAATGATGCCATGTCAGACAAGCGAAATTCTTCAGAGAAAGCCAGCTTGGTATACAGAGTCCAGATATCGGGAGCACGTCTGATTAGGCAGACCGTGTGCGGACAAGCTGCCCTCTACTTACAATGCCAGAGTGTGGAAAAGCTGAAAAGTTTGGGTGTTTGAATAGGACTATTTCCAGAAGACATTACCAGTGAGTGGACAGATGATGGGACTAGGATGAAGAAGCCATCACTGCGCCCTAAAGATCTAGGAACTCCATTCACCTGGTCCATGATTTCATTTCCACAGCTCAGCTTCCTATCTGGCCGTGGTAACTACACTATGACCCTTTCTCTCTGTGCCTCAAAACAGCTGACATGATATAAAATATATTAACACCACAGTTCTAAACTACGGTATCTTTTACATGTTAATTATTCTCCTATAAATAAAAACAGCACATGTTCACTGTAAAAATGCTGGAAAATAAGAAGAGTATAAAGAAGAAAAATTGCACGATATGCTCTTGCTCAGACAGGAAACTTCTAAAATATTTGGAATATTTCCTTTTAGCCTTTTTTTCTAGGGTGTCCCCATCTGTATCTCCCTATCTACATACCCACAGCCACATAGAGGACCTCCCCATCCAAAACACAGACACACACACACACACACACACACACACACACACACAGGGAGGAAGGCATCCTCCATCACTTACTAGAAAATTATTTAGCCCTTTTGCTTCTTAGTTTTCTTATCTACAAACTGTGGATAAAAATAATGACTGCTTCACACAACTAGTGTAACAATAAAATGAGTGAGTTAGTTTATGTAAATGTTTAAAACCTTGTCTGGCCATAATGGATTCTCAATAAATGTTGGCTACTATTATCTCATTGTATATACAGTAAAGATATCTTACTGGTTCCCATTTTCTAACTTAATACAATACAAACTGTCTCCCCACCTTCACTGCTATAACCCTAGTCTAAGCTAGCATCATCCCTCTCTTGAATTACTGCAATGATCATTTACTTGATGTCCCCAGTAGGACCTACCAGCTAGTCCCCAAATAGTAGATAGGATCATTTGTCACAAATATAAATCAGACCATATTGCTCTCCTGCTTAAACCCTTCCAACAGTAATTTCCAGTTATAGATAGAACAAAATATAAATTTCTTACTCTATTTATCATTGAGGGATCAGATTTCCAATCATGTCCTAGAACCCTGGTTCATGTAGCCCAACCAAACAGGAATCTGCAGGCAGGTATTCTGGGATGAGAGTAATAGCCACACAGCCCCCTCAAGCACACAGGCACCTTTTATGCTCCAAAATTGTTGGCCCAAAGCTCTCAGGCTCATGGTTGTAAGGCAGCAAAAGTGAAAGTCCTCCTTCCACACACTGATTTCATTGGACATCTTTATTGGCAGGGACGTGCCAAAAAGCCCCTAATCCCTACTTCAGGAGCAAGAGACATCAGGAAAGCCAGTAGTTTAATTATACACATCGATGCTTGACACTAAACTGGTTGCCTCTGCAGGAAAGAAGAGAGGTGGGAAGTTAGGGTAAGCACCCAGCAGTATCTGCCAGCTGGTAGTCTGCAACATCCTTCCTCACGCCTACCTGCCCCACCTCTCCCCCTGACACCATGCCCAGCCACACCAGCCTTAGTCCTTAGTATGCACCAAACCCCTGCCTGCCTCAGGAAAGGTCATTAGCCTTGCTTTCCCTTCTGCCTAGAAGGTTCTGCATAGTGGTTGGCATGTGGCTGGCTCCTTCTCTTCACCAGGCCTTAGTGGAAACGTAATCTCTCCAGGGAGTCTTCCTTGATTCCCTGTGCAAAGTCACCCCTCATCGCCCCCCACCCAACTGACTTCATAGCACTTATCGTTAGTTGAAATTACTCTGTTTATTAATGTATTTGTTTATTGTCTGTCTCTTTGACCAGGACATAAGATGCAAGAGAGCTAGGCCTTCACTCCCGACTGCATCCCCAGTGCTCAGAACAGAGTCCAGAACACAGGAAGTGTTAGATTCGGTGAACAAATGCCAAATGCATTACAATACTTTCTGTTTTCATTAAATGCTATTTAAGAGATTTAACAGCTGTAAAATATTCTACTGGACAAATATAACACTATTAACTACTTCCTACGGTTTGCTACTAGAGTAAACTCAATAATGGTCCCCCAAATGTACACATCATAATCTCTGGAACTGGAAAATGTTACCGGATACGGTGAAACCGACTTTGCAGATGTGAATAAATTAAGGATCTTAATTTTAAGAGATTAAGCTTAAAAAACAGGGATATTACCTTGGATGATCTTCACGGACCTGATGTAATCACCACAGTCCTCATAAAAGGGATGCAGGAGGAGTTAAAGTTGGAGGAGAAGGCAACGTGTGGTCAGAATCAGAGATTGAAATGATGAACTTTGAACATGGAGGGAGGGAGGGGGTCATAAGCCAAAGAATATGGGGGGCCAATAGAGCTGAAAAAGACAAGGAAACAAGATGCCCTTGGAGACCCCACAACGAACCAGCCTTCACACTGCAGAAGCCCCTTTTAAGCAACCAACTTGAACAATGAAAACCCGAGTAAGGCAGAAGGGCCCATGGTGACCCCCTATCCCCTGGCTGAATACAAGCAGGCCCACAGGTGACCCATCTCAAAATATCCATAAGCCCTAGCTGACCCGTGGGCTACTTACACCTGGACACAGGTGCCAAAAAAGGACAACTGCATACATTCGCATACCTTCTCACCTTCCCCCTTTCATGGCAGCCCCCCCACCTTGCGCAGTCTCTCCTTTGCTGTCCTCCCCACTGCTCCCTTGCAATGTATTCAATAAACTTCCATCTTCTTTGTCCCACCTTGAGTGAATTCTTTCACCGCCCATGCCACTGGCCTCCACCCAATCGAGTCACCCCACACACACCTTGACTTTAGCCCAGCAAAAGCAATTGCAGACTTGTGACCTCCAGAACTTTCAGAGAGGTCATGTGTTTTAAAGCAATTTGTAATAGCAGCAATAGGAAACAAATACAGACATTTAGGTGTTTTTTTTTTTTCTCCCTAAGAGAAAAAAAAGTATTTATTACTGTCATGATGTTGTAAAGAACTTCATTTTACAGGTATTTTAGTCTGCCTTTCCAATGATTTCATTAGAATAGTTTCCTAGAGGCAGGATTCCAGTAAGCTTGCACCACCATACAACCTGGCCAGCTGTGGCTGGGTAAATGCCTGAGCAACCTGGCTGCTTAGAAGTCTGCTATGTTGAGTATAGCCACAGGGCCTACAAAGAATTAACCCACTCTGCGGAACAATCACACGAACACAAAGAGATTGTTTTCCAGGGGAAACAGGGCCTGTAAAAAGTAAGCAAAAACAAGGGTGCCTTTTTCTTATTTGTCCTTCTTATTAACATTATAAAACAGAGGTGGGGAACAGGAATGAGTTAAAATGTTAGACCAGAAATAGTTCAAACTCAGCTCCAAAGATCCACACACCTTTGATACCTGCCAGATGGGCCTTTGAAGTGTAAAACAGGATCAGTTCCCTCAGGGAAGGCTGACACACAAGTCCCAACCTGTGAATTAATCAGAGAAGCCTCTGGATGTGAACAGACAATGGTGCCCGGTAGGGTGCAGAACAGGGTGTGGTCTGGGTGAAGGCCGCTTCTCCAGGGTGGTGTGCATGACAAAAGAGAGAAATAATTTACTTGGAGGCCAAGTGACAGGTGTGGGGTCCCTCAGGGCAGAGCCCGTCAGTGACCCTCCCTCCCCACAGACAAGGAGCCTGTTGCAAATAATTCAGTATGGAAACGCCGGAAGGATTAACTTTTGTGTTCTCCGAAACTTCCCTGCATTCCACCCCAGAACCTGGCAGTTGAGAGTGTGTTCTGTACACCAGCAGCATTGCCATTGCATGGGAGCTTGTGAAAAATGCAGAGCTCGAGCAGCATCCAGTCGTAGGGAATCAGTCACTGCATCTTAACAGTATTGCCGTGATTCTTAGGCACATTAAAGTTTGAAAACATCAGCCCTAGAGTCTAAACTGCATAGAAGCCGAGCCTTTGTTGGCTCTGTTCAGCGCTACACTTCTAGTGATGCAAACACTGCCTGGCACTACTTGGAGGGGCTCAATAAATATTTGTTCTGTCAATGCTTAAATAAGTGAATGCACTGAGCCTTAGGTGCTGAAGAGGGATTTGAAAAGAGAAGGGACTGGTGTACTATACTCTTTGTATTCTACACACATACACACACGTGTGTGCACACACACACATATTAAAGTCGAAGAATATTTTTTTGAACCCATACTTCAGGTGCCTGAGCACAACCGAAACAGAAGTAGCTACAAGGTGAACTTTTTTTCTGGCTGTTGTGAAAGCCAAAATCCAGGAGAGAGGTTAAGGTAAAAGGGCTGGAATAAGCCCGGAGAAGTTACTCTCACAGCTGAAAAGAGGACGTAGGTCTATGGTTCACCCCACTGTCAAAAAGTCACGCTCCGACTTGGGCACAAATGGATCAAGACTCAGAAGGGAAGGGCAGCCCGGGATCCTGAACCAGAAGGGATCTGGGGAGTCTGGCTCTAAACATGGGTACCACAGACTACAGAGACTCTTCCCCTTCCTTGACATAAATGCACTTTATTGACTTCTAAGAATCATTCATATCAGATAGTGGTCATACCACCATGACCCCGATAGCCTGAAGATTTGGGGCATCACATGAGCCTCCCAGATTGCTGAGTGATCCTAGCAAGGGACCTCTGTGACGACTGAGATTTAATTTTCTTTCAGCCTTGTGATGTAAAGACTGAGTCAGACTTCATTTCACATAAAGAAATAAAGAAGTGTGACATTTCCCTTGATCATCATTTCCTTTTAATTTTTTATTATGAACATTTTAAATGGACACACAGCGCCAAAAGGAGAAATATATAATGAACCTTCATTACCTATCATCTAGCCTCAAGAAATATCGATTTATTGTTAAACTTGTTTTATGTGTATCTCCTACCCTCCATTCTGGTTATTTTTATTTAATTTTTAATAGCTATACAGAGGTATAATATTCATAGTATTCACCCACTATAAAGGTACAAGTCAATAATTTCTAGTAAAAGTATACACATGCAAATATCACCACAATCTATTTCTAAAACATTTTTATCACCCTAATGACCCCTGGACTCCCTCCTCCCCTCAGACTCCCGTACCTTTTTACAGTCAGTTCCCAGGCCAGCCCCAGCAACTGCTGATCTGCTTTAGTCTCTAGAGATTGCCTCTTCCAGATACTTCAAGCATATAGAGAGAATTACATGATACAGAATATTTATTTCTGGATTCCTTCAGTTAGCATCATGCTCTTTCCTCCATACTGTAGAGTATATAAGTAGTTCCATTCCCTTTATTACTGGAGAGTATTCCAATGTATGATGATAACACATTTTGTTTATGCATTACATGTTGATGGACATTTGGATCTAGTCTGAGGTTTTTGCATTATAGTAATACAATGAACGTTCACTTAAAAATTTTGTGTATTATATTTTTATTTTTCTTGGCTGGATACATAAGTGTGGAATTGCTGAGTCATACAGTGCTTTCTAAGAACCTGAGAACCTGTCATCCAAAGCGGTTGCACCATTTTACCTTCCACCAGCAATGTGTGAAAGTTCCAGTTTCTCCACATCCTCCCCAACACTTATTTTTGTCTCTTTTTTATTATAGCCATTCCAGTGTATTGGAAGTGGTATCTCATTGTGCTTTTAATTTTCATATCCCTAATGTCTAATGATGTTGAGCATCTTTTCATGTACTTGTGAGCCCTTTACATATCTTCTCTAGCAAAAAGTCTATTCAAATACTGCGCCCATGTATTAAGTGGGTTGTCTACCTTATTATTGAGGTGCAATGTACATTTTGGACATAAGTCCTTTATGAAATATATGAATTGCAAAATTTTTCTCAAGCTAGCCTGTGGCTTGTCCTCTCATTAGATTAATGATGTTTTTTGGGGGCGCCTGGGTGGCACAGCGGTTAAGCGTCTGCCTTCGGCTCAGGGCGTGATCCTGGCGTTATGGGATCGAGCCCCACATCAGGCTCTTCCGCTATGAGCCTGCTTCTTCCTCTCCCACTCCTCCTGCTTGCGTTCCCTCTCTCGCTGGCTGTCTCTATCTCTGTCAAATAAATAAAATCTTTAAAAAAAAAAAATAATGATGTTTTTTGAGCCCTTATGACCATGGATGGTAACAGGGGCCTCACTTACCTGCAATTAGTTCATTTGACTACTACATATGACTGGGAAACCAATTTCAACCGAAACTTCTCAATCTTTACAAAGCACCAAGATCTGCAACTGGAGAAACCAACTCGAGCCCAGCTTCTGGCTAACAGGATGGCCCAGGACAGGGGCAGCACAGATGCAGCAAAATCCCTCAGGATTCTGACAGCAACTAAGGAGAATTAACATCTTCCTGCTCATGATCATGGAATATTTTTCCATTCATTTAGATCCTCTTTAATTTTTGCCACCACTGTTTTATAATTTTCAGTGTATAAGTCTCACTCTCCTTTTGTTAAATTTATTCCTAAGTATTTTATTCTTCTTGGTGCTATTGTGAATGGAATTGTTTTCTAAATCTCATTTTCAGATCGCTCATTGCCAGTATATAAAATTACAATTGATTTTTATAAGTCGATCTTATATCCTGTGACCTTGATGAACTCACTTATTTCCAATAGATTTTTCCTGGAGGTCTCCATAGGACTTTATACATACAAGTGTGACTTTGTTGCTGTTGTTGTTGTTTCTTGCATCGTGTGTTTAAGCAATAAAATTCAAAGCAAACTGATTTTAAATTAAACAAATTAGAATGCACTCAAAATTATTCCAGTTATATTATCATGTTGCATATGCCTAAAGGGCAGAGTGAGAGAGGTGTCATTGGGCCGTGCTGGGAATCACAGGTCATCTGCAGCCTCCCTTACCTCTTCTACAGCCTTATGAGATGGTCTTTCAGCTGGGGTTTTTGTCAAAATGTGCATATACCTATAGAGCTGTGTCAGAGGGGGGAAATCATTGAGAATCGCTGCCTTTGCAGGATTGCTTGGCCCAAGACATGTCCTTAAGGAAGATTCTAGGGAGTCAGACGTGGTCCTCAAGAGCAGGAGCAGCATGAGAAAAAACAAACCAGAAGGCAATGTATTTTGACATGTCCATGTGAAAACTATAAAAAGGTAAGAAGAGGCATCTTCCCTACTTCACAGAGGGTATAGATAAAATTGGCAAAATTGGCATTTTGAGTCCTGCACAGAGCATACAATTCAAAGAACTGGATAAAGTTAGTGAAAAAAAGAGGTGTGGCAATGACTAACTTATTGCCATAAAAGTCGTAAAATCCTAATATTGTACTATAATTGAATTACAACATATTATTGATTTAGTGTGTGTAAAGCACTTCGCTCAGAGTTTGGTTAATAGTGAATGTTCCATAGATGGTAGTTGTTCATACTATCACTACTACTTTTGCAACTCAGAGGAGAGGTGTTCCACGACTGTCTACAACGAGTATTTGTAATGCTAAGAGCAGTTCCCTGCTCAATCTGATGGTCATTTCAAAGATAATTATTATGAGACCCTGAAAATAGAAAAGGCAGTTCAGGATAGAGGTGGGCTTCAGAGGTAAAGGTTAATAAAGATGCAAAACACTAAAACCTTGTACTAACTACCCATGGCAATCAAAACTACACACTGCTTTTCCCATATCCACTGCGATAGCCAAGATAGGGAAACAACTCAGTGTCCATCATAGGTGTGGAGATATGCACACACACACACACACACACACACACACACACACACTGGAATATTATTCAGCCAAGTAAAAGAAGAAAATCCTGCCATTTGTGACAACAGTGATGGATGCTGAGGGCATTATGCTTAGTGAAATAAGTCAGAGGAAGACAAACACTGAATGATATCACTTATATATGGAATCTTAAAAAGCTAAACTCATAGAAACAGGGAGTGGAGTGGTCATTATCAGGGGCTGGGAGATAGGGGGAAAGAGAGGAGATTTGGTCAAAGGGTACAAACTTTCAGTTACAAGAAATAAGTTCAGGGGATTTAATGTATAGCATGGCGACTATACTTAATAATGCCGTATTATATTCGTGAAAGTTACCAAGAGGGCAGATCTTAAATGTTCTTACCTCACACACAAAAAATGGTAACTCTGGAATGTGATGGAGGTGTTAGCTAACACTCTGGTAGTAATCATTCTGCAAATTATAAGTGTATGAAATCAACACATTGTACATCAAATTTATACAATGTTACCCATCAATTATAGCTCAATAAAGCTGGAAAAAAAGACTACAGAGTGCTTGTGGAGAGACTAGTGAATAAATACGTGCATCTGTACATGTGAGTGTTTATATTCAGAAAATCTATTTCAAGCTTATCCGTAATCACATTTAATTGCATCTTTAATTTCTAAATTGCCAGATTAAAACACAAGCTCCCTTCTCATTGATACTGAGAAAAAGGAGGCTGTTGTGTGGCCAGCAACTGCAGCCTGAAAGGGCAGGTTCAGAACAGAGTCCTCTCTGCCCCTCCTCTCTCTTCCCTCTCCTTGCCTCTTCTCCTCACCCCTGCTCTAGCTAAGGGCAGAGTCATCTGACCCTGGAGGTTACAAATTCACTGATTGGGAAGAGAGGTTCTTTTGGCTATATCTAGTTCATTTGACTACAACATACATCTCAGAGACCAAGTTCAACCTGATGGGAAGGTTTTCAGACTCTATAAAGCATGGGATCCATATCTGGAGAAACCACCTCTGCCTTGCCCAAGCCCTGGGCTCCAAGTAACTGAAAGTCAAAGCCTGCCTGACAGGATGACCCAGGGCAGGGGCCCCCAGAACGCTCAGGTGGCCAGCCCCTCTCAGGAGAAACAGGCATTGTCGCAGCTTCCTGGTAACGGGGCCGTCCCTGCCATCTCAGCCTCTGCCCCTAAGCAGACAGACAATCCTACAGCCAGCACAGAGAGGCCCAGGATGTTAAAAGAAGCAGGGAGCCAGCACAATGATTTCATCTGTATGATGCCCAGCATGTAGTGGCTGCAACCTTAGGAGACATGGCACTGAATGGAATGAACATTCTAGACTCAACTTTACCACGTGGCAATGAAGCCATTTCACTTCCTTCTCCGTTTCTGCTTCTGCGCGTTGGAAACATAGTAATTCCTACCTGCAAGGTCGCATCAAGGATAAAAAAGGAGCATATTCTAGAAGACTCACTGTGAGGCCCAAAGTGTCACATGAATAGGAACCAAAAAATGACAGGTTGCCTCTATGGTGCTGTCTACACTTGGCCCAGATATTAATATTTAAGTGGCTAGAAGCAGGGCCGGTTTTCTTACTGACATTCTTCTAAGAAAGGTAATTTTAAGATTATACATATTATTTTAATAGAATTCTATAACATTATTTTCATTTGATTGAAATGAATATGATCATAAACACTTTTTTTTGTTTGTTTGTTTTGGTCCCTGAATGGGTCCCTGTACAAAATGACATTGTTTATCATGGCTCTAATTGGTTCCCTTGTTTCAGCCTGACAGTCTCCCAGATTCATCCTTCACACCACTGCCAGCCTGCTATGGCTCCAAGACAAATCTGAGGTTGACTCCTCTTTTTCCCTAAAGACCCATATCCAATCAGTCAAGTCTTAGGGATTCTGCCTCCTTAATATCTCTCAAATCCATCCATTTCTCTCCATCCCACCTGACAAGCCTCTATTTTAAGTCACTATCATTTCTCATTGGAAACTAATGAAATCGCAGCCCACACGGTCACTCCTAGGGGTCCCTCATGTTGCTCTTTTATCTCCATTCCTTTCTCCATACTGCAGCCAGAAGGATCTTCCTGAAGTGCAAATTTTCTCATGGCACTGCGGCTGGAACCTGTGCACGTTAGCGTCATCAGGATAAAACCCCTAGCTGCCGGACCAGGTGTCCCGGCTCTGCCTTCACACACCTAATTCCTTACCTCCTCATTGCCATCACCTCCTTTGGGAATCCTTCTGCGGACCCCTACGACCGGGCTAAGAGCCCTTGCTCTGCATCTTCAGAGCACTCACCATCTCCTTGAACTTACCTCTTTCCACTGTTACTTATCTATTAGCTGCTATGGTTCATCAGCTAGACTATCAACTCCCCCAGAGCACGAACGGATCCTTGTTCCTGGTATATCCCAATAGCAGGTGTTGCATTCTCACGCAGATTTCTTCCCATCTCCTAGCTCCTGGGGATACTGATAACTCATGGCTCAAAGCCATGTCCTTTGCTGGGCATTGCCCCAGGCTGCAAAAAAACTGCCTTCCCTACAGTTATAGCCCCTCTTCAGGGACACTGGGCCACCAGTGACCCAGGGACATTGGCATGCAAAGGCCTGGCCTCCTTTCCTCTTTGGGACAACTCTATAGGGTTAGCTCCAGCACTCGCAGTAAGACTGGGCGGGGTCTTAGCTGCAACCACATGGAGCACATGCTTCTCTCCCTGCCCCATCCTGTCATCCTCACTTTCGTTCAGGTGTATCTCCCCAGATATTCCCCAGGAAACCATGTGCACACAACTCACAATATTCAGTATATTCCCAGGCAACCCAGTCAAAAATAGTCCTTATATCCAATGTAGTACCTGGCCCAAAATGTAGTTGACGTATGGACTAATAAATGGATAAATGCCTTTTTAATGCCAAGTCTCAGAGAAGAAAATTTGTATCATGTATGTTTCCATTTCTAGAGCCCGGCACAGGGCCTGACTACTTACTTACTTAGACGGTCCTTCAGATGTTCTCTCTTATGACCAAGGGAGCAGTCTTCTGGAGGCATATGGCTCCTTTCTTTATCCATTAGGTCCAAAGTGATAAAAGCTAAAAGCATCAAAGGAATGTAACATTACATTACTCTGCATAATAATGAAATTTACTGCCTTTGAAGGAAGAAAAGGTATATGGCAATTACAAAGCAGTTAGAAAACACTGTTTTTCATAAGGGTTTAGAGGGCCTGTGTTCTTCCCAAGAATTAAAATAACTTAAGGGTGAGCTATGTACTGTTCTAACAGATCTAAAAGGGCTTTTTAAAAAGTGATATCTAGGGGCGCCTGGGTGGCACAGCGGTTAAGTGTCTGCCTTCGGCTCAGGGCGTGATCCCGGCGTTCTGGGATCGAGCCCCACATCAGGCTCCTCCGCTGGGAGACTGCTTCTTCCATTCCCACTCCCCCTGCTTCTGTTCCCTCTCTCGCTGGCTGTCTCTATCTCTGTCAAATAAATAAAAAAAATCTTAAAAAAATAAATAAATAAAATAAAAAAATAAAATAAAATAAAAAGTGATATCTTTAGGAAAATCCCCTAATAGACCTGCCTTGAAGGGTACATGCCCAAACTGAATGATGCTGTCAGACTTGAAGCACCAAGACCCCCTTGAGTGGAACCACTTTGCAGCTCTTTGGATTATCAGAAGAAATCACTGATTTGCCAAATAAAAACTCCAGGGTTCTACCCTGAACTCAAGGACTTGTACTTGGGGAAATAATGAGGGAAATCACAATGAGTCCTGGAAGGACCCAACGGATAAGGGTTGGGGTTTTCCAGAATAGAGTTTCAATGGGGAAATCCAGGAGATAAGGCTCTTTAGGATAGAGGGGCAAACCAGGGATAGGGAAGTCAGAATAGAAACTATGGATGTATTTAAAGAGGACCCTTCTAGGAAAGGGTTGACTTCTTAGTCAACACACACACATTTGGACCCTGGGAAAGTTATATTTAGTACTTGGCTCTATTTTTTCTTCTTTCTTCTTTTTCTTTTTTTTTTTTAAAGATTTTATTTATTTATTCGACAGAGATAGAGACAGCCAGTGAGAGAAGGAACACAAGCAGGGGGAATAGGAGAGGAAGAAGCAGGCTCATAGCGGAGGAGCCTGATGTGGGGCTCAATCCCAGAATGCCGGGATCACGCCCTGAGCTGAAGGCAGACGCTTAACCGCTGTGCCACCCAGGCGCCCCTTCTTTTTTCTTTTTAATAGACTTTACTTTTTTAGAGCAGTTTCAGGTTTACAGCAAAATCGAGCAGAGGGTACAGAGAATCCCCATATACCTCCTGTCCCCACACATGCACAGCCTCCTCATTAGCAACATCCCCCACCAGAGTGTGCATTTGTTATGACTGATGAACCTACCTTGACACCTTATTACCACCCAAAGTCCATAGTTTACATTGGGTTCATTCTTGGTGTTGTATATTCTATGGGTTTGAACAAATGTATAATAACATTTATCTTCCATTAGAGTATCATACAGGGTACTTTCTACACCCTAAAAACTTCGGTGGATCAATTCCTTTTTGGAATTACCCAGTCCTTCAGGAAAGGTTATGCATATTTATACATGTATACACACATCTTGATATTCTCAAGTAGTGATTCAAGACAGTTTATGACAAGAAACCTGTACTTGCCCACAACAAACCCAAGAGAGGAAGTTTCTTGGATTACATTAACTCTCCCTCAGAAAGATTCACATTACACATCAGCATATCAAATTCTTCAGGAAATTCCATTAGTAAAGAAAACTTCCTAACTTCTTTTAAGACCGAATTCTCCAAAAACTATCTATTGATACCTGCTAAATCCGTGGCACCCACATGAGGACTGCTACAGAGCCAATTCATGGATTTTATTTTAACAATAGTGTGGTATAAGCAAAAGGGATATTCTTGGAGAGTTATGTGATCAGGGGATGTAAGAATGACTGGAGATGTTGGCCCTGTTAAGACCATGTGACAGTGTTTCCATCCCAGTCTTACCTGGTGTAGAACGAAGACAGTGGCTAAGGGACAGGAAAGGGAGTGTCAAGAGCATCATTGTTGAGGACGAATTGACCAGACCTGTTCACTAATTTCTATGAGAAGCAGGGAGAAGGAGGACTCCTGTAATCACAAAATGTTAGTGCAGGAAATGACCTTTATCTACTTGTACTCAGCCTTAGGACCTCCAAACACCCAAGTTTCAAGGAGAAACCTAAAGTACGGAACAGAAGAAAGGAGAGGCTGTGGGTGTGTTTTATAAAATAGTGGAGGAAGGAAGAGTGTGGGCGAGGAATTCCCATGCTTTCCATTGTGAAAGTTTGGCTGGGAATTTTTTGAACATTCCAGATCTGAGAGAAGTGCCTCAACATACAGACCTCATGATTCAAGTATTACTTTTCTCCCACTCTCAAAATATTTCAGGATAATAGGTTTCAGAGGCAGGAATATTTCACATAAATAATTTTAGGGGCCTTGATTTATGACAACAAATTCAGCTCATTTTAAATTAGCATAATCATTATTTAAGATGGCTGCCGCACACCAAGCACAGCGCTAAGTTCTAGAGAGATGGAGTGGAACAACGTTCTTTTAAAGCCTTCAAATACTAACTGTGTGAATTTTTTGTTTGCTTTGTGTCAGGTGTTGTGCTAAGTGGCTCTGTTCCCTTCACCTTTCTGTATATTCTGTTTTTTTCTTCTTTTTTTGTTGTTATTTTGTTAAAATCTTTTTAAATTTTCATCTTTATAGTTACATTCTATCTTTTCAATGTATTTAATTTTATTTTTACATATATAAGTTTTTCTTTCTTTACAATTTTGAGATGCAGTTTCTTCTAACAAACTGACCAAAATGCACCCAGGATATAGTGTATTGCTCTACATTGTTCACCTGCCTGTTTATGTTCCTTCTTTTTGCTTCTCTCTCTCTTTTTTTTTGTCTTTTAATTTTCATTTTTATAGTTACATTCTATTCTTCATTGTATTTAATTTTATTTGTGTACATATATAAGTTTTTCTTTCTTTACAATTTTGGGATCTAGTTTTCTAACAAGCACAGCAAAATACACAGAGAATTCAGTGTATTGCTCTATTCTGTTCACCTGTCTGATTATATTCTTTTTCTTTTTAATTTTTTTTTTTCCGATTTGGGTCTCTTCTGATTTGTTTAGTACATATTTCTCTGGGGTCGTTGTTGCCATTTTAGTATTTTGTCTCTTGTTTACCTGTTCTTCTCTGGACAGAAGGATAAGACAAAAAAAACTCACCTCAAAAAAGAGAACAAGAGGAAGTACTGACTGCCAGGGACCTAATCGGTATGGACATAAGTGAGATGTTGGAAATAGAGTTCAGAGTAGCAATTATAAAGATACTAGGTGGGCTTGAAAAGCACAGAAGACACTAGAGGAGCTCTTTCTGGAGAAATAAAAGAACTAAAATCTAATTAAGTCAAAATAAAAAAGGCAATAAAAAATGGAGGCGTTAACTGCTAGGACAAATAAGGCAGAAGAGAGAATTAGTGATATAGAAGACAATATGATGGAGAATAAAGAAACTGGAAAAAAAAGAGATATACAACTCCTGGATCATGAGGGGAGAATTCTAGAGATAAATGATACCATAAAGTGAAACAATATTAGAATAATTGGGATCCCAGAAGAAGAGGAAAGAGAAGGGAGGCAGAAGGTATATTAGAGCAAATTATACTGGAGAACCTTCCTAATCTGGGGAAGGAAACAGGCATCCAAGTCCAGGAGGGACAGAGAATACGCCCTCAAAATCAATAAAAATAGGTCAACACCCTGACATATAATAGTGAAACTTGCAAATCTCAGAGACAAAGAGGAAATCCTGAAAGCAGCGTGGGACGAGAGGTCCATAACCCACAAGGGTAAAAACATTAGACTGTCAGCAAACCTATCCACAGAGACCTGACAAGTCAGAAAGGACTGGCATGATATATTCAGGGTGTTAAATGAGAAAAAATATGCAGCCAAGAATACTTTATCTAGCTAGGATGTCATTCAAAATAGAAGGAGAGATAGAAAGCTTCCAGGACAAACAGAAACTAAAAGAATTTGTGATCACCAAACCAACCCTACAAGAACTATTAAAAAGGATCCTTTAAACAAAGAGAGAGCCCAAAAGTAATATAGACCAGACAGGAATGGAGACAATATACAGAAACAGTGACTTTACAGGTAATACAATGGCACTAAATTCATATCTTTCAATAGTTACTCTGAATGTAAATGGGCTAAATGCCCCAATCAATGACACAGGGTATCAGCTTGGGTAAAAAAGCAAGACCTATCGATATGCTGTCTGCAAGAGACTCATTTTAGACCCAAAGACACCTCCAGATTGAAAGTGAGGGGGGTAGGAAGACATTTATCATGTTAATGGACACCAAAAGAAAGCTGGGGTGACAATCATATCAGACAAATTCGATTTTAAACCAAAGACTGTAATAAGAGATGAGGAAGGACACTATATCATAATTTAAGAGTCGATCCAACAAGAAGATCTAACAATTGTAAATATTTATGCCTTAACATGGGAGCAGCCAATTATATAAGCCAATTAATTAAAAAATCAAGGAAACACATCAATAATAATACAATAATAGTAGGGAACTTTAACACCTCCCCCCCTTACCACAATGGAAGGATCATCTAAGAAGAACAACAAGGAAATAAGGTCTTTGAATGACACACTGGACCAGATGGACTTCACAGATACATACACAGCATTCCATCCTAAAGCAGCAGAATACACATTCTTCCTGCACATGCAGTGCACATGGAACACTCTCCAGAATACATCACTTACTTAGTCACAAATCAGGTATCAACTGGTACCAAAAGACTGGGAGAATTCCCTGCATATTTTCAGACCACAGTGCTTTGAAACTGGAACTCAATCACAACAGGAAATTTGGAAAGAACTCAAACACAGGGAGGCTAAAGAGCATCCTATTAAAGAATGAATGGGTCAACCAGGAAATTAAAGAAGACTTTAAAAAATTCATGGAAACAAATAAAAATGAAAGCACAACTGTTCAAAGCCATACAGTAAAGGCAGTCCTAAAAGGGAAGTATATAGCAATACAAGCCTTTCTCAAGAAACAAGAAAGGTCTCAAATACATATCTAAACTTCTAAACCAAAAGAACAGTAAAACAGATCAACAAAACTAAGAGCTGGTTCTTTGAAAGAATCAATAAGATTTATAAACCCCTGGCTGGACTTATCAAAAAGAAAAGAGAAAGGATCCAAATAAATAAAATCATGAATGAAAGAGGAGAGCCCACAAATAACATGGAAGAAATACAAACAATTTTAAGAACATATTATGAGCAAGTATATGCCAACAAATTAGGCAATATGGAAGTAATGGATGCATTCCTAGAGATGCATAACTGCCAAAATTGAAACAGGAAGAAAGAGAAAACCTGAACAGACCCATAACCAGCAAGGAAATTGAAGCAGTAATCAAAAATCCCCCAGAAAACAAGAGTCCAGGGCCAGAGGGCTTCCCCGGGGAATTCTACAAAACACTTAAAGAAGAATTAATACCTATTCTTCTGAAGTTGTTTCAAAAAATCGAAATGGAAGGAAAACTTCCAAACTCTTTCTATGAGGCCAGCATTACCTTGATCCCCAAACCAGACAAAGACCCCACCAAAAAGGAGAATTACAGACAACCAATATCTTTGATGCATGTGGATATAAAAATTCTACCAAAATACTAGCCAATAGGATCCAACAGTACATTAACAAGATTATTCACCATGACCAAGTGGGATTTATTCCTGGGCTGCAAAAGTGATTCAATATCTGAAATCAATCAATGTGATACACTACATTAATAAATGAAAGGACAAGACCCATATGATCCTCTCAATAGATGCAGAAAACACATTTGACAAAGTACAGCATCCTTTCTTGATTAAAACTCTTCACAGTGTAAGAATAGAGGGAACATACATCAATATCATAAAAGTCATATATAAAAAGCCCACAGCAAATATCATTCTCAATGGTGAAAAACTTAGAGCTTTTCCCCTAAGGTCAGGAACATGGCAGGGAGTTGGGGGCAGCAGTCACGACTGCTGTTCAACATAGTATTAGAAGTCCTAGCCTCAGCAATCAGACAACAAAAAGAAATAAAAGACATCCAAATCGGCAAAGAAGACGTCAAACTCTCACTCTTTGCAGATGACATGATACTCTGTGGAAAACCCAAAAGACTTCACTCCAAAATTGTTAGAACTCATACAGGAACCCAGCACAGTGGCAGGATATAAAGTCAATGCATAGAAATCAGTTGCATTTCTATACACTAACAATGAGACAGAAAAAAGAGAAATTAAGGAGTCAATCCCATCTACAATTGTACCGAAAATCATAAGATACTTAGGAATAAATCTAACCAAAGAGGCAAAAGATCTGTACTCAGAAAACTTAGAACACTCATGAAAGAAATTGAGGAAGACACAAGGAAATGGAAAAATTTTCCATGCTAATGGATTGGAAGAACAAATATTGTTAAAATGTCTATGCTACCTAGAGCAATCTATATATTCAATGCAATCGCTATCAAAATACTATCAACATTTTTCACAGATCTGGAACAAATCATCCTAAAATTTGTATGGAACCAAAAAAGACCCTGAATAGCCAAAGGAATACTAAAAAAGAAAACCAAAACTGGTAGCATCACAGTCCCTGACTTCAAGCTGTATTACAAAGCTGTAATCATCAAGGCAGTATGGTACTGGCCCAAAAACAGACACATAGATCAATGAAACAGAATAGAGAACCCAGAAATGGACCCTCAACTCTATAGTCAACTAATCTTTGACAAAGCAGAAAAGAATATCCAATGGAAAAAATATAGTCACTTCAACAAATGGTATTGGGTTAACTGGATAGCCACATGCAGAAGAATGAAACTGGACCATTTCCTTACACCATACACAAAAATAGATTCAAAACAGATAAAAGACCTAAAAGTGAGACAGGAATCCATCAAAATCCTAGAGGAGAACACAGGCAGCATCCTTTGTGATCTTGGCCACAGCAACTTCTTGCTAGACACGTCTCTAAAGGCAATGGAAACATAGGCAAAACTGAACTAATGGGATTTCATCAAGATAAAAAGCTTTTGCACAGCAAAGGAAACAGTCAACAAAACCAAAAGACAATTGGCAGAATGGGAGAAGATATTTTCAAATGACATATCAGATAAAGGGACAATATCCAAAATCTATAAAGAACTTATCAAACTCAACAGCCAAAGAACAAATAATCCAATCAAGAAATGGGCAGAAGACAAGAACAGACATTTCTCCAAAGAAGACATCCAAATGGCCAACAGACACATGAAAAAATGCTCAACATCCCTCAGCATCAGGGAAATACAAATCAAAACCACAATGAGATACCACCTCACATCAGTCAGAATGGCTAAAATTAACAAGTCAGGGAAGGACAGGTATTGGTAAGGATGAGAACAAAGGATAACCCTAATACACTGCTGGTGGGAATGCAAAGTTGGTGCAGCCACTCTGGAAAACAGTATGGAGCTTCCTCAAAAAGTAGAAAATAGAGCTACCTATGACCCAGCAATTGCACTAATGGGTATTTACCCCAAAGATACAAATGTAGTAATCCAAAGGGGCACCTGCACCCCAATGTTTATAGCAGCAATGTCCACAATAGCCAATCTATGGAAAGAGCCCAGATGTCCATCACAGATGAATGGATAAAGAAAATGTGAGATACACATACACACACACACACACACACACACACACACACACACACACACACACACACACACACACACACACACACACACACACACACACACAATGGAATACTACTCAGCCATCAAAAAAATGAAATTTTGCCATTTGCAATGACATGGATGGAACTAGAGGGTATTATGCTAAGTAAAATAAGTCGATCAGAGAAAGACGATTACCATATGACCTCACTCATATGTGGAATTTAAGAAACAAAACAGAGGATCATAGGGGAAGAGAGGAAAAAATAAAACCAGACAAAAATCAGGTAGGGAGACAAATCATAAAAGACTCTCAATCATAGGAAACAAACTGAGGATTGCTGGAGGGGGGAGTGGGGGATGTGGTAATTGGGTGACGGATTAAGGAGGGCACATGATGTAATGAGCACTGGGTATTATATAAGACTGATGAATCACTGACCTCCACCTCTAAAACCAATAATACATTATATGTTAATTAATTGAATTTAAATAAAATAAAAGTAAATCATGGTTAAAAAAATAAAGTATGATCATAAATTCTTAGACATTCTCTTCAAAAAACAGAGCCTGATTCTCCTCCTCTTGAGGGAAGGCTGGACAAGTAGCTCACTTTCAACAAGCAGAAGAGGCAGGAGTGATGATCTGTGATTTTCGAGACCAGGACACAAAAGGCATGTGGCCTTTCCTGACTTTCCTGGATCACTCACTCCCTGGGGAAGCCAGCTCTCATTTTGTGAGGAGCAACCCAGCAGTCTCATGAAGACGTCCATGTTGCAAGGCTCTGAGGCCTCCCACCCATAGTCAGCTCTAACTTGCCAGTCGTGTGAGGGAGCCACCATGGAAGCAAGTCCTCCATCCCCAGTCAAGCCTTTGGATGAAGGCAGCCCTGGCCCACATCTTGATGGCAACCTCATGAGAGACACTGAGCTGGAACCACCCAGATTAAGCTGCTCTCAGATTCTCTGAACCATAGAAATTCTGAGATGATAAATAATTTTAAGCCACTAGATTTGGGGGGTTAATTTGTTAGACAACTGATCCTCAAAAAGCCCCTGAGACAGATACATTGTTACCCATTTTATAGATGAGCAAATCAAGGGCAGAGAGGTTACTTTGTTTCAATTCACCCAGCTGGCGTGTGGTGAGAGGCAGATTTCAAACTCAGATCTATAGTTTCCAGGGTCCAGGGCATTCCCGCTCTATCACTGTGCCTCCAAAGGCAAAGTCAACAATACACACAGCACATGGAGGGCAGCACCATAAGGACCCAGAGCCTCTGGGAGGCTTTGTGGTTGGGTTTGTTTTCTTCCTAAGACCAGCCCGGGGAATGAGAAAGAAGGACCATCCCCCCCACCCCAACACACACACACACACACACACACACACACACACACACACACGCATCAACCCAAGCATCCATACAACCCAAGAAGGGTTGTACGAGGAAAGCAGAAATCACCCTAACAAACACACACTGTATCACTTACAACACCCAACAGATACTATACCATTAGCATTTAAAACCATGGGGCAAAAATGAGCTGATAATCTCCGTTGCTCTCATAAGACCCACATTTGCAGCTTTTAAGATTCCTGAACAAAATCAGACCTCCCAGAACCAACTTTTAAATGCCAACTTTTTCTCTAACAGTTCCCACAGCCTGGAGAAAGCAAGCGGCAGGCAAATCTGGGGCTGCACTCTGCGGATGCTTGCCTGATCTCACAAGGCACAACTTGGGTGTGCTACATTCCTTCTCTCCCAGGTGCAATCTAAATCATCGCCTCTGTCCCATTTTTCTTTAACTTCTTTGAGTTTGGCAGACATTAGGATTGAGCCCTAGATCATGCCTTTGGGTTTATGAGGACAGTAATCTGTCATCAGCCCCTGCTGTGCCTTTTATCGGGCTCTGGCTGCACAAATTCCCCTGACTCTTACTTTCTGACAACTGATGGGCTTTTCTCATCTCTAACCACGAAGGCTCAACTCCATTCTTTTCTTTTGCGACAACACAATATGCTATTTTTTTCTCCCCCTGGGAAAAGAAGAAAGCATAAAAAGAAAAGACTGCAGAAGTTTTATCATATTACTTGCTGCCCTTCAAGGAGAGAGGCACGGGGCGTGGGCAGGATGGGGAGGGGGTGCTTCTTTGGGCCCACACCTGGTATGAATGTATCCAGCTCCATGTTTTGATTTTGGTCTGCCACCCCCCAAAACTGTGTAGAGCGGAAACACAATATGTGCAATATTAGAAAGGTGGCATAGTACAATAGTGAAACACATGGCCTCCAGAGCCAGAATGCACATTTTTAAAGTACTTAGAAGAATTTCTGGTGACTCGCAGCCACTCCATAATGTTAGATTCATATAGGGAAGGTTACATCTATTGAACAAACTCCCATTTCTTTAGAGATCTACCTCTATGCTCAGATGGGAGTTTTAATTTCCTCATTAAAAAACAAAACCAAACAAAACCCCAGCATATTAAGGTATTAGAGTCCAAAAGAAAACATTTAGAACAGTCTCTCCAACTCCCACATTCAGAACTAGGAATTTGTTTTAAAGACAGAATGTTTTGAATATGCAGACATCTGCATAAAGTTCTTCCTTGTAGTCTTTCCTTTATGTTCTCTAGGTTTGACATGGGATTAGTTGACAGGACTTACACATGACCTGTATTTCAAGGAACAACCTAAAGTATTTTCAAGCACAAAGCTGCCCATTCCTGATTTTTATTCTATATTTTTACTTGTGAATCTAACCCTAAGTGCTGACTCCCTTTGTTAAATTTAGTTGTGCGTTAGATGTGACTTCACTAGTAAACTAACTTCCTACGTCCCATGCCTGAAGGGCTGTAACAAACTGACACGTTTTATTTCTTAGCTCTGCATATACAGCCATGGGTGTGTGTGTGTTGGGGGGGGGAGGTTACAAGGGTCATTCTTTTCCAGAACTGGTTGAAGACAGAAGTGTGGAGTCAGCAATAGGTCTTTGGTAATAATCATTTCCACAAATGCACTGAACACTGTGCAAAGCACCTTGGCTACATTTTTTTTTAAAAGATTTATTTATTTTAGAGAGGGTGGGGGGAGAGGGAGAGAGAGAATCCCAAGCAGACTCCCCGCCAAGCATGGAGTCCAACCCCATGACCCTGAGATCATGACCTGAACCAAAATCAAGACTCCAGTGCTTACCCGACTGAGTCATCCAGGTGCCCCAGACCTTGGCTACTTTTTTCATTGATTCTACGTAGTGTAGCTCATGCTGCAGACTCAGGAACCAGCTCTGATGACTCCTCCCATCTTTCTCACACCCACAGAAAATGAAAATTCAGTGATGACTTTTGAATATAAGAACAGTGGTTTGTCAAGTCCACTGATCCATGAGGCAAGTGGTACCTGGATTCCTTAGAATAATATTCTTATCACTCAAGTGATTAGTTAAACCCACTCTACTTCTAACACCTGCCTTCTTATGACACACACACAGATACCCGAATGGAATTGGTTCCTACCCCTCACTTCTTAACAACAATGGCCAAATTTACCTTTTTGCAAAGCCTAGCTTCTACTGTTTTCTACGATAGTGATTCTCGAACTCCAGCATGAATGAAAATCACCTGGAGAACTTGTTACACCACAGATTGCTGGGTCCTACCCCTCTAGCTTCTGATTCAGTAGGTCTGGTTGGGACCCATGAATTTTAACTTTTAACCAGCTCCCACGTGATGCTCATGCTGTGGGTCCAGGACCCAGATTTTAGGAAAAACTGCTCTAGTTTACAAAAGATGGTACAGGATTCTGGTCTTTGTGGGCTGAGTTGTGACCCTAAAATAAATGTGTAGGATTCCTAACCCTACATATTTATGAATGTGACCTTATCTGGAAATTTCCAATTAAGGTGAAGTAATACTGGGTTAGGGCGAGCCCTGAATCTAATGACTGGTGCTCTTATAAGGAAAAGAGATTGAAAATCTGAGACATCGCATGAGGAACAAGACCACATGATGATGAAGGCCAAGATCAGAGTGAGAGAGCAATACAGCAAAGAACCCTGAAGACTGCCAGCAACCACTAGAAACCAGGAAGAAGCAAGAGGGGACTCTTTCCTACAGACTTCAGAGGAAGTATGGCCTTGCCAACACTTTGATGTCAGACTTCCAGCCTCCAGGATGTGAAAGGATAAATTTCTGTTGTTTCAAACCACTCAGCTGGTGGCACCTTGCTATGGCAACCATAGGAGATTAATACACAGCCATGGTGGAGATTGAGTAATTAACCCAATTTTTCATCCTTCCCTGTACACATCCTCGCCATGGCTTCTCCATGGGCATAGTGTATTTCCTCATGCCTTGACTATTAGATTGGCCATGTGACTTACATTGAAAAATGACAAAGGGGAAGAAGTGAACACGCCCCAACTCCCAGCCAGGCCTTAAAGTGTTGCATGCTGGGGTGCCTGGGTGGCTCAGTGGGTTAAATGGCTGATTCTTGATTTTGACTCAGGTCATGATCTCAGGGTGGTGAGATCAGGTCCCACATCAGGCTCCCTGCTCAGTGGGGAGTCTGCGATTCTCTCTCTCCCTCTCCCTCTCTGCCTTCCCCCCACCCCTCCTATGCAAGAGTGCTGTCTAAAATAAAAATAAATCTTTAAAAAAAAGTCTCACATGCTTCCTTTTGCCCTCTTATTCCTCTCCCATCACCATGAGAATGGCTGTCCCTCCCGCAGCCACTGCCCCTTCGACCCAAGGTAGAGCTACCCCCAACCTATCCACGTATCTGAAGCAAGTACAGCTGCCCCAGTCTCTTCCACTTAAAGCTAAGCCACCAAACTAAGGCAAGCCTGGAGCAACAGAAACCTTCCCATCCCACCACCCTCAACCCCCTAAAAAAAGCCTTGGCCTGGACCTGGGTTCTAGACATTGTTCTGCCATGCTGTGACCTGGGCATGCCTTTTCTCTGCCCCAACTGTGAAATGAGAAGGCTCAGATTAACTTGTCTCTGAGTCATTTTTTAATTGATTCTAGGTGTAGAAATATCTACCTCTAACAGCATGGAACATTAAAACAAACAAAAACAAAATATTAACTTGAAGTTTCATTGGAAAGAATGCAGACCTAATCATGACTGGGTAGTTTAGTCATGTGCTCCTTCAATGAGTCATCATTTATAAACACGTGATATATGTATTACGTACTTATTACATGGCAAACAGTAGTAGTGGCCCAAATATCAAAGGTGAGCAAAGCCAGAGTCCAACCCTGTCCTCATGGAGCCAGTGGAAGCACTCGCATTACTTCAATGAAACCCAGGTCTGAGTCCTCTGGCAGGGTAGCAGAGGGAGTATGTTGCAAGAAGCCATGACAAGGCTCAGTGACAGGTTAATAGAACATGTAGCAGAGAGGAATGCCAAAAATCTCTTCTCACCCAGGCATTTTGGTCTCTATCCGTTTAATAAGATTGCTCAATAGAAACTTCTGATTAGAATCTCTTGAAGTACTGGAAAAACTTGAAAAGAGAAAAAAAAAAAAACGCTAGAGGTGGGAGTCCTACCTCCAGATATCTCCAGATATTCTGATCTACTTTGTTAGCATTAAAAATCATTATTTTTTAACTGTCCTCACCCACAAACATAGGTCCAGAACCGTTGTCTGTTATTTGGCTAATACATCCTGTATTTGTTTCTATCACTGCATAACAAACTAAACAAATTAACAAATAGAAAATGAGCAAATTTAGCAGCTTAAAACAATATTGATTTACTAACTCACAGTTCTGTAGCTCAGAGGAATGTGTGGGCTTACTTGTGTTCTCTCTTCAGGTTTTACAAGACCTAAATCAAGGTGTCATGTGGGTTGAACGCTTAGCTGAAGTCTCTGGGGAAGAATCCATTTCCAAGCTCATTCAAGTTGTTAGTAGAATCCAGTTCCTTATAGCTCTAGGACTGAGGCCCCCTTTTCCTTGCTGGCTGACTGCCAGGGGCCACCTGTATCCCTACTCACATGCCTCTCTCTTCAAAGGAGTAACCTGTGTGTTGAGTCTTCTTCATGCCTAGAATCTCTTTGAACTCCTCTTCTGCCCTCCCCTTTCACTACCAGTAGGAGAAAATTATTTCTTGATTGATTATATTGGGCCCACCTGGATAGTCTCCCATTTTTAAGGTCAACCGTGCCTTTTAACATAACACAACCACAGGAGGAATGACTCATTACATTCACAGGTTCAGGGGATTCTGGTAGGGAATCTTGAGGGTCATTTCTAGAAATTCAGCCTACCCTATATTACAATCATCTAGATAAGTGCTTGGCACTTGGTAGGTCTTCAAAGCATACTTGTTAAATGGAATGGAATCAACTATCAACTGTCACTTTACTGTGGCAAAGAAAGAGAAGGCATAGATAATCAAAGAGTGGCTGATAAATGGGTCATATATCATGTTTAATTGAATCTAAGCATACATTACTTTTTAAAAATTTTTATTGGAGTATCTCTCTCTCACACACACACACAAACACACGCTTCCACCAATCAGATGCATATGGCTCAATACATTTTCACAAACAATATACATATGTGCAAACAGCATGCAGCTCAAGAATCACAATATCCGAGCATCCCAGATGCCCTCATGGGGTTTCCTTCCAGTTACTAATCACTCCTTGCTCTTATATTCCCCTCTTCATACACTTAGGGGGACCCCTATCCTGACTTCTAATGCCATAGATTCATCTTGCCTGGTTTTTGAATTTTATATAAATGGAATCACACAATATGTACTTCTTTTTGTCTGGCTTTTTTGTTCAACATTCTGCCTGTGTGTTGTGGTAGGAAGTACAACGATCCAACCTCCTGATAGTCATGACCTCCCCTTGAGTAACTTGCATCTAACTAATAGAATATGACAACATTGAAGGGATGGCACTTCTATGATTAGGTAACAAAAGGTTGTGACTTCCATCTTGCTAGCAAACTCTATTTAGCCTTCTTAGCGTGTGTGCTTTGATGAAGCAGGGTGCCATGTTGGAGAGGTTCTTGTGGCAAAGTACTAAGGATGGTGTCTGGCCAATAGCCAGCAAAGAACTGAGGCCCTCTGTCCAACAGCCAGTGAGGAGGTGAATTCTGCCAACTACCACGCGAACTTTGAAGCTTATCTTTTCCAAGTTGAGACTTTAGATGACTGTCAACATCTTGACTGCAGCCTGTAAAAGACCATGAAGGAGAAATCCCAGCTAAGCTGTGCCCAAATCTCTGTCCCACAGAAGTTGAGATAGTAAATGGGTGTTCATTTAAGCCTCAATTTTGGGGTGATTTGTTACCATCAATAGATACCTAATGTATACGGTTTATCTGTGTTGTTGTATGCAGTTGTTCATTCATTCATTTTCATTACTTTATAGTAGGATTTGGTAAAACTTTTCTCTGTAAGGGACAGACAGGAAATATTTTGGGTGTTCCAGGCCAAAAGGCAAAACTGAAGGTAATATGTAGGTGCTTTTATAGAATTTTCACGTCATAACATATTCTTTTATTCCCCAACCATGTAAACATCTAAAAACCATATTTAGTTCATGAACAAGACAGAGAGAGGCAGTAGGCCATCTTTGGCCCATAGGCCATAGTTTGCTAACCACTGCAATATGGGATGGTTGGTTTATACCACAATTCATTAATCTATTGTTGATGAACATTTGGGCTGCTTCCAGTTTGTAGATCTTACAAATAATGTAGCCATGAACATTCCTGAATATGTCTTTTGGAGATGTGTATGCATATCCGCCTGCTATACACTTACAAGGGAACTGCTGGGTCACAGGATAAGCATAGCTTAATATGCCAAATGGTCTTCCAAAGTGTGGTTGAATCAATTTGCACAACACCAGCAGTATTCATGAGTCCATACTGCTCCACAGTCTTGCCAAGAGTTGGTATTTTCTGTCTTTTCCTTTTGGCCATTCTAGTGAGAACTGTTTCATCCTATCCCCACAGGTGATCAGCCAGAATTGAAAGCCCCAGCTTAACTTCTGCTTATCCTTTATTAGGTTAAGCCACGTGATACTGCTCTATTTCCAGGTTTTAAGAAAATTCAATATTGGCTATTTCTTATGGTTAAACTAATATTTCCTTCAAATCTTATTTACTTATACTAAGAATGAAACTCAAACTAGAATGCACATCAATTGGGAAAGATCTTAAAGATTTGAGCTGAAATAATGTTTTTAAATTAAAAATGGATTTCAGTGACTTTTACATTTTAGTATCACCCCAGATCCTTAAAAGTTTGAAAACAGACCAATGGTTTTCATTGCCATTGCACATGAGAATCACCTGTGGGTTTTTAAAACTTAGGTGTCCCTATCCAAACACTCAGAAATCCAGATTCTGTGAGATTAAGATGAGGTTTAAGAATGTGTGTTTATAAACGGCTAGTGCACTGACAAGGTCGAGAACCATCGATACTGCCGGTCCCATAGCTTTCTTTTACAAACGTTCTATCTAAGAAAAGACACGAGAGTGGAGAGAAAGCACCCGGATTTCAGTTCCTTCCAGATTTTGAAATGCGTGGTTACGAATTAGGTTGGAAAAATGATTTTAACCATGGCAAATACCCATTGTGTCTCACTGAACAGGTCTCTGGCTACCATACCAAGGATGGAAGCCTTGGGTTTGATTTGCACACAGCTCTATGAACACACAAAGTATCACCAATGGCATTTAATAGTTACACACAGGTATTTTTACAAGTACCACACACAGCCGTATTACCTAATAGTAGGACTAGGCAATACTTAGTGACCAGAAAAACAGTGCTGCACGTACACATCAGAAACAAAATTATTTAAAAAAATTTTTTTATGACCAAGACAAAGAAATTTGAGAAGTCTTTATGGGAAGGACTGAATCTTTGTACTTCCTTATTTTCCAGAGTAGGTTTTAGAAATACACACACACACACACACACACACACACACACACACAGAGGCAAGGGGGTAGAAGAGCTGGATGCTGACTGGAAGTGGCACCATTCAAATTTCCAAGCTGAAGGCGTTTAAAAGACTTACTACAGTCCTGAGTCAAATTGTTTCCCCAAGACCATTCCCTTACCTCTCTACTAGCCATAACTATATCTGCATTTCCACGTGCAAGGGGAAAAAAAAAAAAAGGTTTGGGAACTTCATTTTTATCAGTATTTACCAGCTCTGGAATTCTATCGCCCTCCACGTGATTCTTTCTCCCATCTGCTTACAGCACCCTCAACGCATGGAGTCAGGACACAGGGTCAGAAGTGGAAAGAACACGAATTTTTAGGCCCTATCACAGACCGCTAGTAGGCTTCCAGGCCAAGCAGGCTGAAAGCCTCCTAGTTGGGAAGCAAGACAGCCTTCCATCATCAGACATCCTCAGGTGGGTTCCTGGTTCCTAGATTTGGTTCCTAATAACCCCTTAAGGATGATGCCTGTTCGCGATTTTTAAGCCATCCCCCATCTCATGTTAAGTGTTTATCCACCTGCACCACCTGGAGGATCAGACGACCAGCTGTATCACCTGGCGGGATTCTCCAGAACCCCGAGAATCCCAGGGCTCAGAAGAACAACTTTCAACGGCTCCCTGTACAGCGGTTTTCTGGCCCAACTGGTGGCTCTGCTCTCCTCACTAAATGGTTACCCAAACAGGCCGGCGAACAAGCCCAGAAGATCCCACCACAGACCCCGCCGCCTCTAGCCCTCCGCCCGACCCCTGCCAGGTGCTTACCACTTCCAATTGTCAACGAAGAGCTCAATCCCGGGTCGCTACTCAGCGCCGAACGAAACCCAGGCGCAGAGCATCTTGGGAAATGTAGTCCCGGCCACGTCCAGGGGTCGCCGGCTCCACCCACCAGACCCCCCCTCCCCCCCGGGAGAGATTATTCCGCCTGGTCCGGCTGCAACCAGAGTTGCGGTCCGGGTGTGGAGGCGGGGCCGTCCCCCGAGGAGGATTCGGGGTGCCCTCTCCGATCGGAGAGAAGTAAGGGAACTACACTTCCCAGGCTGCCCTGCGCGGAGCCGGAGCCGGCAGCCTCGCTTTGCGTGACCGCGGCAGGTTGGTCCTAGAGCAGATGAGCGCAGAATATTTAGGCGAAAGCGCGAGGAGGGGGGAGCGCGCGGGGCAGGAGGAGTATCTCGGCCGAGAAAATTATGCATGCGTTAGGGAAGCTCTGAGAGAATGGCTGTGGAAGGTAAGGGACGCTTGGGCATTTTAAGCTCCCTCTTAACCCGCGCACCCCAATACACACATCCCTGATGAATCTTGGGGAACGTGGGGAGGAGAGGAAAGAGGGTGGTGGCGAGCGGGCCCTTTCCTCCTACACCTCTTGGCACTCACCTGAGCCATGGAAGGCCAGTAGGCGCTTTCTTCAGTTGCTTTGGAAAGACATGTAGGTGCGCAGGACTTTGGGGTTGGAGGCGAAGAGTACCCCTAATGCGACACGGTGTACTGGAAATGGGGGGAAAGCCGGAGAGACCGGCATGAGATCTCAGCCCCGAGGTGCCCCTTTCGCTGTCCCCTTTCACCGGGGCGGGCTGGGTGGCCACGGGGCTGGAGATGCTCGTTTTGCCCCCCACACGTGGGAGAGGACCCTGGCCAGGTGCGTCATCGGGAAGCATGGTCTTCGATTGGGTCCAGGGCCCCTATCGTGCGCACCGGGCAGCAGTGGCAGCAGATGTACTCAGGAGGTGGAGGTGTCCCTACACCTGTCTCTGTTTATATGACCAACCCGGGGTTAGCAAAGTTTACAGAAAAGAAGTGGAATCAGCCAGGAATAAAAAAGAACAACCAGTCTCTTCCACGTGGGTGAATCCTTTTCTTCGAAGACCACCTTCCTCTTTTCTAGTATAATTTTGGCCTCTGGCTTTGCAGTTTTGGCTCTACAATACTGTCTCCTCTGAACCTCCTGTTTGAAAGCAGGGGCAGGAGTTTTGTGAGGGATCCCGAGTTTTCGTTTCAGATTCTCTTCCCTTGGAACACAGACTTTTTTTTTTTTTTTCTGGAGGGTAGTTTATAGGGAAAAATATGTGGACCAGATGTGTTTGCGGTGTCAAATTAGAGGTCAAACTGTGCCTGAATGATAAAATGTAATAATCATGGGACTGAAGGAGAGGCTACAGTTCCCCGCAGAGTTATGGCTCCTGAGCGTGGCTGGAGTAAGAGGGGAACTGGGTAGGAAAAAGAGGGCATGCCTACCAGTGCATCTGGCTCCTTGCCAAGGGGAAATGAGCCTGTTCCTTGTAGGCTGGAGGCAAGAGGGAACCACAGGGCTTGCTTCCCTCTCCCCTCCCTGCCCCAGGAGAGAGCAACTGAACTACTCTGACTTGTGCTCTCATTATAATTACTTAACCATCTGAAGTAGCAACAACCCAGTTCTTCTGCTCAGTACCTTAACTCAAAAAACTACTCCCTTTGGGCTGAGGTTCAGAGCGCCCCATCTGGCTGCTTTTAGTTATCTATATTATATTCACATCTTTGGTTTTTATATTACATTTATAACATACATGGCTTTGGAAAAAAAAAATAGCCAAAGATGTTTCTAAGTTTTCTCTATTGTGCAAATGTAATAATGTGAGAATCTGGCTTTCTGCATCGTTACAGTTGATGGTAAGTGAAACAAGACTTCAGATGAAGGCAGAAAGATAAAGCTCATCCTGAGCTTCAGGCCAAGGTTAGGTTGACCTGCTGGCACCCCTTCTGCCTCACCCTTCAGATGACCTTGATTATCCTCTTCTTCTCTGCACTTTTCTGTGTTCCCAATTGAGGGACACTCCCACTGGTTTGCCAGTCCGCGGTGTATTTGAAAACAATTTCCTGTTCACTGTAAGAAGTATAAAATTAGTCATATTTCTTGTCTGATGGGTTATTATACCAGCAAAGGCAGACCTTACAAAAACAAGAGATTTGGAATGAAGTACACGTAGACTGCAGGGGCTTATTTTCTAGAGATTTTTTGGTTCAAGTGCTTGTCTAGTAAACAGGAGATCCTGAGTTTGAATCATAATGAGGTCTCAACTTGAGGACTGAAGGAAGTCATTTGAACTTTGGCTGCAAAGAGGATTCCCTAGCTCTGTTTTTGCAAAGGCAGTTTGCTCAGCCTAGGGTGCTTCTTGGCTACTCTCACCTGATCTTTCAAAAGGCTCAGGGAAATCTTCACTTCCTCTGGGAATCTGTCTCAATCCTTTGTTCCTCTGCCTTCCCTGCTCTCTGCCCTGGTCTGTGGGAGGTGCCTTCTGCACTAAGCTTCCCTGTACCTGTGCTTACACCTATTGTAACGTTTCAGTACTTAATCTCTCACTACACTATTAGATTGTAACCCCTTCAGGGTCGGGACCTTGTAGTTTTTGACTTTATATTCCCAGCCCATAGCACGGTACCTGACCCATAGTAGGTTCTCAGTAAATGCTTACGGAATGTATGGGAAATAAATTCGTGCGCACTTTTGTAATTGACTCTGTAAGTGTGCACGGGGCTTTCTTAGGAGCCCAAGTGCCATAAAATAAGGGACTTCTGAGAGATTTGAAGGTAGGGGAGACTTTTAAAGGAAGTGCCCCTCTCTTCAGTCTTTTGTCCTGATGCTCGAAGAATCTTTTAGAGCAGTGGTTCTCATCCGAGGGGTAACAGTCCTCCAAGTGTGTGATTAGAATATATTGGGGCTGCTACTGGTATTTTTTTGTCCGTGGGCCAAGGACGCTGTATGTCCCTCAGTGCATGGCCATCCCACACAAAGTTCACAACCCAAAACCAAGTAACAGCCAGTGTCCCTAAGTTCATTAAGAAACACTGATTCGGAGAAGGAATTTGGCCTGGAATAGGAAATCGGGTACGTGTTACTTAACATCTGAACTTTAGTTTCCGTCTACGGCCATACTGCCCTGAACGTGCCCAATCTTGTCTGAACTTTAGTTTCTACATCTGGGGAAAAGGGCACAGTACTGTTTACTTCCCAGGAAAGTTGGGAGGATGTAATAAAGGAGAGGGCTTATGGGCGGTGCTTAGAACATAGATCCTCAGTAAATGTTTTTACTCCCATCCTTCTCAACAAAAGTTAAAGAAAAAAAAAAAAACTTTACTCTTTGGCATGTTTTGTATCCTGAATTTTCAGTTATTCATACAAGCCTAATTAGTAGCAAATTAGAAGGTTTTTTTTTAAATCATGTTTAACCTGTTTAAGTAAGCTTGACCTTGTGTTAAGTGTAAAGTGTTAAGAGTAGTAAAAGTGTTAAGAACAAACAGGGAGCTCATTCATGTTGCTGAACCTGTAGCCTTGAGTCTAAGATGAGAAAGAGGTGCACTTTGTTTTATGGCTAGCCTGAGTTATGTTTTCTTCTCTGAATTTAGTTACAGTATCTTGCTTCTATTCCCTAGCATAGTGGAGACCCATGCCTCACATTGATGGGCAGCTGGGCACTTAGAGTTGTGCTTTTCAGCCGTAGAGCACATGGTCTGCATTCAGGTTGGGATTACGTTTACATCCATTGCCTTTTAAAAACATTGTATTTTACTAAATTACCCCAAATAGCTGGAAAAATTAGGGCCACTAGAGAGGAGGTAGCATGCAGAAACCACAAAGTAATCCATTCTCCACGGACAGACTGTGTAGATGATTGTGCCCATGAGGTGATATTTAACAGAAATGGATTGCATCATTATAGAGGAAGAGGGGAAAAAAAAGTGAACTCATCAGGGACAGTTGTATTCATCTCTGTATTCCAAGATTGGTGCTTGGCACTTAAAGGACTGCAGTAATTGTTTCATGAATGGAGTATAAATGCCCTACTCCTTGTTCCCATTTCCTTCCCTTCTTCATCCTCAGAGCTGCATAAGCAAAGTGGAGTGGAGAAACATTTGTGCAAAGTGTTTTTATTCCAGATCTAATAGACCAGTCTCTCTCATGTGGCATAAAAATGATTTCCAACATTCAGCACTCCCCCGCCCTGAAGATTTCAAATGGAAGGCAGTATGCTCTATGACGTATCTGTGTTAACGAATCTGAACTTTGCATCCTAAATGAACACATTGACTATCAAATGGCCTCAAAGTCATTCAAGGCTCAGGTTTTATGGTGTTTCTCCTGTAAAAGAGAAAAAAAACTGCCCATCACCAAGGTATTGTAAGGATACATAATAGAACTGGGGGAAAAGGCAAATGACGCCTAGCAAAGGGAAGGAGTTGTCAGTGAAGGCTCTCTACTCCACTTGAATTCAGAACTGAGTCACAGAGACTCATTATGGGAGATAAAAGTGTCCTCTTTATTACAAGACTCCATGGGTTTTTGTTTTTGTTTGTTTGGCTTTGGGTTGGATGATAAGGTAGACTTGCTGATATTGGACCCAAGCCTAGCACTTGCCCCTGCTAGGAGTTGCTGCCTCTCTAACAGCCTGGGGATCAGGGAGAACATGGGCTCCTGCAGCAGGCAGGTGAGACTCCAAGGGAAGGAGAGAGGCCGGAGACACTTGTGCTTTGTTCCCTTTCCTAGACTTGCATGTCAGTAGTTGTTGCCTCTTCTGAATTTAATTACCCATGAGAGAATGGAGAGAGACTGGAAGTGTCCTCACGGATTTCCCCTCATATGAAGCCTGAAGCAAGGAGGGCTCTCAGAGCTAGCCCACCGACATTCTTCTAAGTACATTCCATTCTTGAGAACATTGTGTGTAATCACCTCTTCCACTTGGTGGTGCTGTGTGCGGGTAGCCACTGTTTCTTAGGCCAGGCCTGTGGTAGACCCTTCATGAAGCTTGTTGAATGAATGACAAGACAATTCATGGGTAGATTATGGATGCTCCTGATTCCTCCAGTAGCCCCTTAGACCCCTGAGAGAACTCCCACCTATGTTCACCTATAGAGTAGGAGCCATAGAAGCAGTGGGAGTGTAGTCCAGTTGCCCTAACGCGACCTTGTCTGTGCATTATGTTATTGTTTAACTAGCTGCTGCCCCCTGCTCTTCCACTTCACTTATCACCAAGAGGTCTTCCCCCCCCTCTTTTCCCCCCCCTAAACTTAATTTTGTTCTCTAGCACATACGATTTGAGTTTCCTGTACCGGCAGCTTCTGTGAATCACTTTAAGACCTGAGTGTGGTGACTAGAAACCCATCATCGAAAATCCCTGTCCAGTGTGAGAAGCAGGGCCTCAAATCCTGCCTCCATGCTTGCTGGGGCAGTCATTCCTGCCACTCCCATCACTTCTTAGGGACCTCTCAGCCAGTTCAGACAGGGCTTCAGTTTAATCCTCCTCTTGTATTGCCTGGTCCAGCCCTTTCTTTCTTCTGTCTTGCCGTATGTACTCTTAAGCCAGAAGAAACAAGGGCTGGTGCTTCTAAGGGGAGATTGCGTAGAACTTTGCAGCTGTAACCGTGTTCTGGTATGCTGAGTCACGGTAGATGCTGTGATGACCTACGGGAGGGGCAGCCCGGGATTTGAAGCTGCTGCTTGAACTCCAGGGAGTGTCACATGTTGTGCATTTAATTAGGAGAAGGGCAGGGAATTGCAAACTCTTTTACTGGCGTTCATACAAGTTTTGCATTTTCTGTTCATAGGCAATAGAGCACAGCCTGTGTGCAGGGAACTCTACTAGATTTGGTGGTGGAGTCTAATAAGGAAGGGAGCTTAGCCCGTTCTGTACCTCCCCATCATCACTTTGCTGAAGGAGACCAAGAGGCAGATTAGATGGAATGATATAAGTGCTAAGTAAAAGTACAAGCAACATAACGTGGGAGGTCTGAGAACAAATGGAGCATTTAGTTCTGAGCTGGATGGGATAGGCTAACCAAGGGAGTAGCATTCACATGAGCTTTGGACCAGGATATTGATGGGTGGGGAATGGTGGAAAGGGCATAAAACCGTGGTGTATGTAGAGTATGTTTTACCTAATGGATTTTTACCCCCAAAGTCCTGGTGTTGTGGTTGTTTAGCCCTTTATGGGCAGGAAAGTGAATGAGGATGCTACTAAGTCATGTCTGGTACATTCCTTTTCCTGTGGGCTCTATTATCTGCTTGGCCAAACCTTCAGCATTCCCCACAGCCCAGTTGGATCTTGCATACAGTCCTTTTGAAACCACAGGAGCAAGCAACGAAAGCTGCTCTCTTGTAAATCAAGCTGATTTCTCCCCAATTTTCTGAAGTGGAATCTAGCAGCACTACCAGCTCTGAGCTGGCTCATGAGAGCAAACTTGGCTATATTTAGTCTGGTTTTTCTAAAGTGTGGGTGCAAGAAGCTGCAGGCACAGCTTGCCTCCCCGAGTGAAGAGCACGAAGGGGTGGCAGCTGTTGGGTGACAGGGGCGGCCGCCTCACTGCCTTCAGACTTTTTCCAAGGGCACTGAGGCTGGGAGGAGCCAGCTGCCAAGTTCAGCTCTTTGCTCCTCGGCTGCCCTGGCTGCTGTGTTTGGTGGTATTCTGTCCACTTGGAAACTCCCGAGTCTTCAGTGATTTGACAGATGTTTGTGGACTGATCACGGGGTGTGAAACCACAGCTATAGTTCACCTGGAGAGTTAGGACCAGAACGTGCTCAGGCCTACTTGTGTCTCACTGTGAGGGCTGTAGCTGTCCTTCAGTGTATCAGCTCTGCAGCTAGACCGGGTGTGAACCCCAGCTCTGCCGAGGACCTGCTGTGTGGGCCTGGGTAACTCACTGAACAGCTCTGACACTTCTTTACTTATTTAGCAAATGAGAATATTAATAGTAGTGACCTCATAGGCACATAGCATTAAATTAGAGGGCCGATTCTGGTAGTTGCTCGATAAACACTTAGTAAATGTTAGGCAACATGATGGCAATGACATCTCCTTCCTGCCATACCTAAGAAAGCATCTGAGCCATTTTTATGGCCTCTTGATGTAGTGTCTGGTGTAGTAGTAGGTGCTCAGGGAAGGAATGTAGGTGCTCAGAGTTGGGGTAAGACAAGGAAATGTGATTGGTAAAATATGAGGCATCTTCACTTTTCATGTATTATTTGATTATCTGATTCCCTGCAGTTATGAGGCAGAAGAGGGAAGTAAAAGTTGTAACAGGGGTATATTCACTAAAGGCCCATCACTTAAATGATCACTCCCCCAACCCACCCAAAATTTACTTGCCACTTAATACCTGCTATTTTATTGATGGGGCTGTCTAATGGTCTAATAATTCCCCAGCCATACAGTATGTAAATTGATTGCAAAGCAAAATTTCAGATCTTGCAAAAGAGAAATTTCAGGCACTCTATGAAATTGACATTAGGTCAGAGCTGTATAATTCCATTAGTTTTCCAGAGAAGATATGGCTGAGTTAGGCCAGACCATTAAAGAAGATCATAGTCAACCTAAGATGGTGGCTTGATAGGCACCAAAGATCAACATTAGGATCATCTAAGGATTAGGAAGTCTTTGGTGAAAATTGATGCCCTAATGTATTTTTTTTGGGGAAAAAGGGGAGCTCTATATAAATAGGCTATAAAGAGTCAAATGTAAAATGAAAAATGTTTTGTCCTGATATAAGTCTTGTAGAAGTTACATAACAAAAAGATTCTTTTTATCTAAGAATTAACACACATTTACAGTCATAATCTAAATTGGTTAAATAGGTTAAAAAACCTTCAGTTTCTCCTGAGATAAAATATTTAAACTATTTCATGGTTTTGAAACTTGAGTCCCTATTTCCTGTGTTCTCTTTGTTCTATATTAGTAGGTTAAGAAATTTAAAATTTGAGTTATTTAGGTCATTTACATACCATAAAATGCACCTTCTGTAGTTCTTTGAGTTTTGACAAATATAATATATTCAGTCTTATAATCACCACTACCCTCAAATTTAATACCTACACCCCGAAATGTTTCCTTGTGTCTCTTTGTAGTTACCCTTCACCCACAGCCTGACAACCACTACTGAGTTTGGTCCTTGCACTCCTGCCTTTTTCAGAGTGTCATATGAATGATATACTATGTTACCATTCAAGTGTGGCTTCTTTCACTTAGTGTAATACACTTGGGGTTCACCCATGTTGTTGTATGTATCCACTCAGTCCTTTTCGTTATTGAGTAGTATCCACTGAATGGACATACCACTGTTTATCCATTCACCAGTTGAAGTACATTTGGGTTGTTTCCTGTTTTTGGTAAATGTGAATAACTACTATAAATAGTTTTTGTGTGAACATGAGTTTCTCTTGTATAAAGAGGTAGGAAAGAAGTTTTTGACTCCTATAGTAAATGTGTTTTAACTTTATAAGAAACTGCCAAACTGTACTTTAGAGTTACTATGCCTCCATGTAATATGGTGCCAAATTTTCCTCAGTTTGGATTTTCTCTGTATTGACAAATCATTGATAATGAGGATCTCACAAAAATGAGGGAATTACATTAAGGGGTAGAGTTTAGGCATTTGGATAGGATTAGGAGGGAGTAGCTTTCCAGAGATGGGCTCTCTGTGCTGCATTATACAAGAGTAGAGTATGGCTATGGCAAATATACCCCCTTGGTTTCGACGTTGGTCCAGATCTCAAGCATGGATATAGCCTAGAAATGCCGCTGGTTTGCATCCAAGAGAAAGCTGTTAACAAATTCTTAAGTTACTTACTATAAAAGGGACTTTTGTCAAGCTCTGGATTTTGAGTCATTGTTGTCAAATAAGGAAAGAAACCCAGATGAGGAAAGGCTTACCTTGGAGAAAGACAGGCGAGAGCCTGAGGACAGGAAGGGGAAGACCATGTTTGAGTCCACAGAAGAGGAGCTGAACTTAAGTGGGGAACAAACTTACTTGTCCGTGAAAGGAGTTGGCCATTTGCCCAGGGGGGTCATGAACTCCATTTTGTGAAACCATAGGTTAGTTGACTGTTTCTAGTGTGATTTAAATTTTGAGGATGGCAGGGGCCAGGGGCTGGTTTTGCAGCTGTGTGTCATTCTGATTTAGAATTGGGTCTTTCATCAGCTGTTCCTTTCTGTAGTGGGAGCAATGCTTGTTTCACTTGCAAAGACCCCATTTTACCTGGCCTCAAACTGGGTATAAGTCCTGATGGCAGAATTGTTTCCAAGCACAGTTTTGGAGGTAATTTGGATGCTAACGCACTAGGATTTCCACTAGGATTGTTCCACTGATCCGTATAACTATGGTGTAGAATACTTGAATCTGGGATTGTTACAGAATCCCTATAGGCGTGTGCATTACATGGAGGTAAAAATGTTATTAACCCAACTTCAGTAGGTGGACTTCGCACTTGATTTTTGTCTCAAGTTTGTAGTGCCCCCTTGATGACCAGTTATTTATAGGTGTAGGAGAGAGCAACCAGTCACCAAGAAGTGGAGGTAGGGCAGCCCAGCTCTTGGCCTTGGCTGAGTCAGTAGATACGTGTCAGGGCCTTGTGATGCCCGAGCTCTTGCTTTCTCTTTCTCTTTTCTGTTTTCTGAGAAAAGTTAGCTTTTTATGTCGGGGTCCTTAATAAATACTTCCTTGTGGATAAGCTGGGGTTGACAGCTGTGTTGGAGTCATTGAGGAAGTTTGTGTAGGTATAGTATTTACTTCAGTAGCTTAGAATATTTTCTACATTCACAAATATTTATCAAGCGCTTCCTAATAGTTGAGTTTAACCGTCCTAATATATGGCTGGGTAAGCCTACCAAAAGCAGGTATGCTGGACCTTGACCTTTTTTTAGGTCTTTCTTTAATGATGACATTTTCCTGGGACACTTCATGACACCCACATTCCTAATCCTCTCTCTTGGTGTATTGTTGTTGTTTTGGTAAAACAGACGTGGGGCCCTGGGTCTAACATGTGCCCTGAGTCATTCTTACTACACACATTTGGAAGACACTGATGGAAGGGCAGGGTTCTTGATTTCCTCTTAGGATCTTAGATTATTAATCCCTTTACAACTGTAGGTACAATTTGTGTATGGACATTATGTGTATTTTTCACTAGGAAAAAGACTGGGGCTTCTGTTCTCACAGAGGCTAGGGATGGGTAATATGAGCCCTATGAGAACACGCGTTTGACTTTTTTCTGATACGTCTTCAGTGCCTACAGCTGTGTCTGACACAGTGAAGGCACACAATTATTGAGAAAACAAGATAACTAATGTTATTTTGTGCCTACTCAGAGCCAGGTTCTTGGTGTCCATTCTAAACATTGGTTTTCATAATGCAGTGGGATGGGTGGTTTTCCCATCCAATAGTTGAGGGAATTTAGGTCCAGAGAGGTAAGTGATTTCCCCCAGGCCACACGCTAACTTGGGGTAGAACCAGGCTTTGTTACCAAGTTTGCCATATTCGAGTCCTTTCTCACTGTACTATGTTGCTTTCTGGTTTTGTCCTAGTTCGGCAGGTTCATTCTAGTTTACTAGCTCTCTCATGAAATGTTGGTAATTTAAGAAAAACAACATTGTAGTAAAAGAAATCTTTGCTTATTTGGGCTCTACAATAGGGAAAACTCAGGTTTTTGGGTTAGAATCAGTAATAAGGTGTTTATCTTTATTGCTCTGCACAGTTTTGCTTCTTTCCTTGTAAGGAGCCCCAGGTCTTCAGGTTTTTATTGTTGCTGTTTTCCCATGCTGCCTTCCAAGTTCACTTGCATGCAAATTAGTATACATTTCTACTTGTGCTCCTGTGATAGGCTCAACACTATGACTGGCACTGGGCAATATTAAAGAATCTAAGGCTGTGAACCTTCCCATCGTGAGACTTAAAGTCAGGTCAGAGATTCAAGATCCGTATTTTGAAGGTATCCCAGTAGAAGGGGTGCAGACGTGGGCAGGGTAGGCTGTGTGGGGCTCTGAGCTCTTAATCGGGGGAGCTGCCACACCCACAGCAAGGGCCCAGCCACTGCCCTGGACTCCCCAGGAGACGTCATCATAGTTTTAGAGAAAAGAGTGAATGAACTGCTGCAGAAAGCTTGGTCAACACCTGGAGAAATTGAAGAAACAAGCTGAAGTAATATGAGAAAAGGAAGAGATGTGAGAAATATTTCACAGGGGGAAAGGAAGATAGGGTTTGGGTTTGTTTCCTACTAGGGTGTGGCAGACACATAATTGCGCCCGACTCTTCACCACTGCAATAAAATAAAGTCCGAACTCCTTAGCAGCCAGAGCCCTTTCCAGACTGCTGTGGGCTTCCTGCTCCAGGCCGATTTCCCCTTTTCCCTTAGGAATCTGCCTTGTTAGTCCCTGGAGCCCAGGGATCAGCTGTTTGCTGGCCTGTTGTGCATCTTGAATCCTCCCCCTCCCCCATCATTATGTTCTTCTTCCACCTCAGATGCCTTTCTCCCATGGGTTCGTGTGGTGTCCTTCTCCCATCCTTCTGTGCACATATCTACGGCAAGAGGATAGATGGGTGAGAGATGGAGATCTCCCTGTGTGAGAAGAGTGTGTCTGCCAGGCAATTACAGTGTTGAAGGGGTAGGACGAGGAGGCTGAAGGAGACAGGAAGAAGCAGCCAGTGGTAGTAGGAAACCGTGTCAGAATGGACTGTGCCAGCATCGCCTGATGGTCAAAGACTGCCTGCACGGTGTCCGCTGGAAAGTATCCATGGGTTTGGCAAGTCGTGAAAGCTATTCGAATGAAATAGGGAAGCAAATCCATATTATAATGATTCAAGGATTTAATGGGTGATGAGGGCACTATTCTTGATGCAAATTATCGAAGTGGAGTGAAGGGAGAAATAGTTCTATCAAGAGAGCGATCGAGATTAAAGGAGTTGTCAACATAGTGAGAAGACGTAAGGAGGAAGGTGGAGGCCTTGACTTAGATGGGAAACAAATTCAAAGGAAGCTTTTTTCTTTTCTTTTTTGTTTTTTTAAAGCTAGGGATATTTGAGTTTGTAGATGATGTGTGTGAACTGACCCTGTGGAGAGAGAGAATTTGAAGATACAAAGAAGGGAAAACTGGTAGAGCAAGGAGCATCAAGAGTTTAGATGTATTACTTCTTGGGGAAGGTATTACTTTTTCTGGAAGGGATGGGTGGTGCCTGGGGCAAGTGAGGGTTATAACTAAAATATCAAAATATCAAGAAATACTAACACCTATTGTATATGCTAGGCACTGCCCTAACTGCTTATCCTATACTAACTCACCTTCACATCAGTCTTGTGTGGTAGGTACCAGTGTCCTCTCTATTTATAAATAATGAAAGGGGCACAGAGAGGTTAAGTAACTTGCCCATGGTCATTCAGATGGTAAGTGGTGGAGCTGGAATTTGATAAAAACAAGATGTCTAACCATTTTCCTAGTTAGGAAACTAGGAGGAATACTGGATTAAGATATTATCCTTAGAATTCTCTTTAAAAATGAGGCCATTAAAGGATGACCTTTAAGAACCTATGGGTCATTGCCGTTTTCTGGTGAATTTGTTTTGTAATAATTCCAGGTCAGACACGTATGGAATAGGACTTGGAATTCAGAAATGTCAGAGGAGGGTATAATTTTCAGAACAGGAGTCATTTTCTGGAAAGGTTAGGCCTTGGTGGGTGTTTGTCTGTGGAGCAGGGGTTGGGTGTGCAGGCCAGCCAGGAGGTGCCCCTGAGGGCACTCTGATCCTACAACTTAGGTTTGGGGTTTCAGGAAAACAGTACGGGTAATGTCAGGAAAAGTGAAAAAGGTACTGAAAATAAACTTGGCCAGTTTCACAGTTTTGCCCAGATACGAACAGGCTCCCTATTTCCTTCTATCTCCTGCCCCCTTCCTGCTTTTAAAGCTTTAAGATTTAGGTTTCCAGGGTGCTGATGCCATTGTCCCTGATTCTAATGGTAATGGAGAGTGATTTTCTGGCTGATGCTCGGTTCTATTGCTTGCTAAGTGCCTCTGTACAACCCCATGAAACTCTTGCCTCCCTCTGACCTGCTTTGCCTGGCCAGAGTTTCTTAATTGAAACTCAATAGCTGGTAGCTTTTGGCACCCACGTGTTTGCTGGGGCTCACCCCAAGGCCATCATCATTGAAATCAGACTGCCTTGGCTTCACACAGCACTCTGTGCTTTCCAAAGTACAGTTTCTCATCTGAACCACAGCTGACCCATTGGCAGCTGGAACAGATGCTCTTGTTCCCATTTCATAAATAAGGATGTGAAAGTTCCCTCACCCAAGGTCACATAACATATTAGTGGCAAAGCTTAGATTTAGAACTTGGTGTCTTGAGTCTTTTATGGCTTCTGTTACTGCTGCCATGATGGAAGGGATGGCACAGTGCCTACTTTGAAGGGGTTTGCAAGTGGGATGTTCTACAAGGGATCGAGAATTTTTCTGAAATTATAGATGACAGCAGCCAGAGTGGGGCCAGAGGTCCTAGAGTTCTCTGGAGACACCCAATCCTTAGCTCTAATAGTAGGAAGTTAAATTCATTTTTTTCCCTCTCCCATTATTTTGTTGATTTACCATAGCTCTATCTTCTAAATAGTTATATTCAAGTAATATTTAAACATTTTTTTTTCCTGGGTATGAAAATCCTTCATAGTCACCATATACAAAAAAAAAATTGGGGGGGGGAGAAACTAGGGATAATAATAGCTAACATTTATTAGGCACTTAATAATATTAACAGCCAAGGTTGGTCTTCAGCCAGTATACCCTGGTACAGCTACATTGGTTGTTGATAGCCTATGACTTTTGATGGGTTGTGGTCCGGACCATACTGGTTGGTTGTTTTGAATATCCTACCTGTTCACAATCCCATGAGATGGTTCTTAATATTATCTCCATTTCCTACATGAAACAGTTGAGGCCCAGAGAGCTTAAATAATTTCCTCAAGGTCACCAGCTGGTAAATGATAGAGTAAGAATTCAAACCCAAGTTCAGGTGACTTCAGTGCCCACTCTGTTTCTACTAACAAAGTCAACCCATAGACCACCCCAGGGAAAGTTCGTATTTCCTTCTGGGCTTTATATTAAGCAACTCATTATAGCTGGTGTAACTTGTCATTCCAGCAAATCTCATTGGGTGTTGATAAAATATTAATGTGTTTTTGTTTTGTTTTTGGTCACTATGTAAGCATAATGAACAATCTCATTCTCTGTAGATACAGCATTTAATGAGGCCATGATGGAAGCTCTTGGGAGGGCAACAAATAACTGAGTTTCTGTCCGTTCTGTCCCTGTGACTTGATGGTCGTTGTCAAGGTTAGAGCCATAGAAAATGCCTACCTTTTGTAAGAAAAGATGTGTCTGTTGAATGGAATGAGAGGTCTGTGCAAGATGGGGACAGGATCCAAGTTAGTTGTAGAACTCACATCTGTCACACATTTTTTTTTTAAAGATTTTATTTATTTATTTGATAGAGAGATAGGCAGCCAGCGAGAGAAGGAACACAAGCAGGGGGAGTGGGAGAGGAAGAAGCAGGCTCCCAGCGGAGGAGCCTGATGTGGGGCTCGATCCCAGCACTCTGGGATCATGCCCTGGGCCGAAGGCTTAACGACTGAGCCACCCAGGCGCCCCCTGTCACACATTTCTTAAGCTATGTTCCTCTACCTTTATTACAGATTGTTATTCATGTGAACTACTTTTGATTATTGCCATGACCTTCTATTCTGATTTTTCAATATATTCTAACAAGGTTTTCTACCTACTTTTTTTTTTTTGGAGTTTCTTTTTGGCTTCCTGGTCTATCTAGTCATTCCGTACTGTGTCCTTGATCTTTTTCTTATTAGTATGTGGAGTCTTCAGCCACCTTTATTAGTGTTTAAAAATCTTTAAGTTAACATTCAGAAACCCTGCAGTTCTTATATTCAGCTAATATTTATTTTTGACCTCTTCGTGTTAATATTTTTAAATTAGGGTTTCATTTTTCAGTGACAAAACATACACAGATATTGTATACACTAGCATAGACAGATAAATATCCTTTACCATTTAGTAAATGTTTGCTGTATACCAAGGACTGTTATTTCTAAACATTCTGTGTAATGCCTGCTACACTGTATTTATTCGCATTTTGCATATGAGGTAATAGGCTGGGGGCAGTAAATTTCCTGAGGCTACTTAGTAAAAGAAGTTGAATGGAGCTTGTGTATATATGTAGAGTTGAAGTTATCCTAATAGTGGCTAAATTTATTGAGTTTGTACTATATGCCAGGGAATATGACAAGTACTTTATAAACTTAAAATTTAGATTTTATTATGTGAACATAATATAAACATCAATGTCTTTAAAAAATTGCTTTATAATATTGTTATTACTGTTGGCTTAGTGTTCTGTAAACTTACCACTAATTTGAACCAGAAGTTTCTCTGTTAAATCTCTTTTCAGTACATTCATGCACTAGCTATTCTGTCAGTTTCCGCTCACTGAAGCAATTCCTCCCCCCTGCCCCCGCCAAATTCTGACTTGTTTCAAAAAGGTCTCTAGACTTGATTCAGAGCTGTTGTGTTTGGACTGCCTTTCACCTCAGTCCTTCAGATGCATTTTTTGATATCTGTGTTAGATTCCCTCTTTTCGGACCCTGGGTCTTCATCCTATCTTGTTCTCACCTGGTTTTGACAGACACATCCTACAGTTACTCGTGAGAAAAAGCACATAGGAAGCATGATTTTGAGAATTTGCATATGTGAAAATATTCTATCCTTGTACTTAATTGATAACTTGATTAAATTTTAAAAAGTTAAACTATTTTCCCTTACAATTTTGAGGCTTCTAATATCATCTGGTTTCCAGTCTTGATTTTGAGAAATCTGAAGCCATTCTAATTCTTGATCATTTGTATGAAATAATACATTTTTCTTGTAATTAGCTAATCTTTTTCCCTAATGTTGAGAAATTTCATGAGACTATGCCTTGTTGTGAGTCTATTGTTATCTGTTATATTGTGTATTTAGTGGCCTTTCAAAGTGGAAACTCATTCATTGCAGGGAATTTCTTTTGAATTATTTCATTTCCTTTTATCCAATTCTGTTCTTTATTTCTCTACCTGCTATCTTTAAGATGACAAAGTTATTGGACTAGTTTTTAGTTTGTCTGTTTCCTATTTCTCATCTGTTGTTTTTGTTTGTACTTTTTTATTTTTCTTTCAAGCATCTATCATTTTTAATTTTTCTAGGATTTTTTTCCTGAAATTTTTATAGCCTTCTAATCTTTGTGGATGTAGTATCTTTCCATACTTCATTGAGGATATTAATGCTAACATTTTTGTTCAATTGAAGTTTACTTTGCTCTCCATGTTTCTTCCACGTTGCTTTTTCCCCCCATTCTGGTCTGTTTTCTTGTTAGATATTTAAGTGTGTGTGTGTGGATATTAGGCTCTCTGTTCATACTTGAGTGACCCACTTACTTTTTTTCAAGTTCTCAATGGATGGGACCTGTCAATCCTGGTCTTCATTATGAGATGTATTGGCTGGATTTTTAGGACCAAGGAGGAGATTGTCTTCTATCAGAATGTTAGGTCTTTTTTATTGGAGTGCTTAATCACTCAGAAGACCCAATATTCAAACTCCAAAATCTGATTCTAAAGTCTATGCCCTTATTCACTTATTTTCTTAATTTCCAAATAAGGTTCAATGTCTGGGTATATTTGTTTCTAAGAAAGTTAGCAATCTAAATGTAGATTTCATAAGTGTTACGGTTTCTTTTTTCTTTCTTTCTTTCTTTCTTTTTTTTTTTTTTTAAAGATTTTACTTATTTGAGAGCATGTGTGCACAAGCTGGGGGAGGGGGAGGGGGAGAGGACTGGGAGAGGCAGACTCCCCGCTGAGCAGGGAGCCTGACATCTGGGCTCCAACCCAGGATCCTGAGATCATGACCTGATCCTGAGCCAAAGGCAGACACTTAACCAACTGAGCCACCTAGGCACCCCTAGACATGATCATTTCTAAAGATGATTTAACCAGAAATTTCCCTTCACTACCAAAAAAAAAATATGGTACATGGTATGTGCTCAGAAAACTGTGTAATGAATTGATATTTTGTTCAGTGCATCAGGCCTTCAGGACAACATGTAATAGGACGTAGAAAAACCCGAGTTCCCTAACTCCCACCCTAGCGCTGTAGTGCATGTGCACATACTCAGATGTGACAAAGGTGCTCAAGCAAACACAAATAGATCCAACCTCAAGAGAGGCGTCCTGTTCATGGGAGTTCTTGGGGCAAGAGTGTTCCTTTATATTTGGGATCAGAAGTTAGTACTGTGGTGGCATGAGTCATGTTTTGGCCTGGAAAGGGCAAGGGGGAAAGAAAGAAAGGCCTGACAGGGCTCTTAGTAATTGGGCAAATACCTCTGCGTTCAGGTTATACGGCATTTCAGACGTTAATTTAAGCATGCATTCTGCAGACGGCTTCTAGAGTCTGTCCCATCTGCTTTCTGCTGACTGGGTCTTTTTGAACTTAGAATAGAGAGCTGTCCCCAAGGGCCACCCACACCTGCCTTTTTCCATCCCGGCTAGCTTTTTCTCTTCTCTTTCCCTCAGTATCTCCACTGGTCCCTCCTCATTTGAGTGGGAATGGGGTTGAGGGCTTGATAATGCTGAGCCACCCTTTTTAGAAGAGCCGGCTGTCAAACCAAAAGGACTTGGCTACTGGCATGGCTACTTGTCCTCCATTTTGAATCTGGGCTCCCAGTCTCAGGCAGGGACAGTGGAGTCCACATTCCATGAAGGAAGAAAGCAGAGTGAGACCACAGCACTAAGAATTCTCTTCTGATAAGAATGTGAGGCAACCTGTTTAAAGATAATTGCCCAGAAAATACTTGAATTTATAATACTCGGTTGGCCAGCCATGTTGGATTTGTCAGGAGATGAGGGAAAAAAAGGAGCTGTACTGGAAAATTGGATAATAGTGAAGAGGGTATGGTGTCTGGAAATCCTTAAGGAAGAGTCATGCACTGGGCTCGAAGAGAAAAATAACTTATGTGGTTATAAAGCTGCATCAGCTATTTAGACCTAAAAGCATAGTTTGTTGTAAACCTGAAGGTTTAATTTTTACATAATTTAGTATATTCTGTTAATGTCCTAGAGCAAGATGCTATTAGAAATTCAAGAATTAAAAAAAAAAAGCAACATAGCAACATTTCCCGACCTCTTAAATAAACCTTTTAAAATAATTGTGATTATGTGCTTATTATATATACTCTTTGGAAAGTAAATAGAAAAATGATCCATAGACCCACCTTCAAAAGACAGGTATTGCTAGTATTTGGCATATTTTTTTCTAGCCCTTTTCTCTTCGTATAGTTTTTAGTTTTGCATAGCCATCATAAGGCATTTTGCTTGCCTTTTAGTAGGACTTTTTGGCCTTCAATTGGAGTTGACTGTGGTTATGTTCTGATAATGCATGTATGGGATTTATTCTTTTCTTGTCAGGAGGCTGAATAAGCAGTTCTTCAGTTCTTGGCTTGAATAAATTCTCTGTGCTTTTAACATAAAACATTGTTCAGATTAGAAAGTGAATAATCCTTAGAGCAAAGAAGTATGATGTATGTTTTACAACCACTTAAAAAATGTCAAATCGAAAAAAATCAAAAGCACAAAAATGGCTTGGGGGAAATATGTATAACAAAGATAAGACTAAGGCTCCTGAGGGACAGACTGTCCTAGGACCACAGAGAGAGTCATCGTAGACGTCTAGTAATATTTATTAAATATACAATAATTACATGCAACACTGCAGTCTCAAGAAAAAGAGAAATCTTTATCTAGAGGCATAGAAGAGAGGAATGTCGTGTAACAGAGGTATGACTGAAACCGGAGTTAGAAATGTTGGTCCTGCTTGCACTGCTGACTAGCTGCTACCTCAGAGGCACCTGCCTTCAATATTATCACCAATAAAATGAGGCTGTTGGCTATATAATTTTAATGAGTTTCTTTCCTCCTCTGACATTCAGTGACTCAACGAATTTATGATTCTGGGACCAAACACGGAGAACATAAAGATCCAAAAAACCTAGCAGCTACCTTGACTCATTTCCCTCCTCCCTCACATCCAGTAAATTACCAAGTTTGACCCATTTTATTCTCTAAGTCGGGGTTGGCAAATAACGACCTGTTTTCTTAAAGTTTTATTGGAACACAGTTATGATCATTAGTTGATGTATTATATCTTGCTGCTTTTGAACTACAGTGGCAGAATGGGGTAGTTGCCACTGTGTGTTTCACAAAGCTTTAAATATTTACCATCTGGCCCTTATAGAAAACGTTGGTCAGCCCCTGATCAAAACTTTGACAGACCTCTCATCCTCACTACCTTTGCCCTAACTTAGGTCTTCATCTCTTCTCACCTAGTGAATCCAAGAGCCTCTAAAATGAGTTTTTCTGACCCCAGTTTTGAGCATCCCAAAGGTACTGTATGGCAACAGTGTAATTTAAAAAAAACTAAAACAAACAAAACCTTAACACCAGCTTGCTTAAAACCCTTCATGGGCAAGCTGCTGAACTCAGGATAAAATTCAAATTCCTTATCTAGCACACAATGTTAGAAAGCCACAGGACCTTACTGACAGCTGAAGGCCTTTCTAGTCACAAGAGACTAGGTGTAGTTTGACATGACCGACGCTGTAGAAATTGGAAAACCCAACCAGCCTTAAGTAGAAGAGGCTGTGTTAGCTCACCTCATTGAGAGCCTGGCTGTAGAACTGGCCTGGGGTAAACGTTTAATCCAGATTTCTAGTTGTTTCACCTGGACTGCATTTCCTGTTGGCTCCTCTTGTGTGTGGTCCTATTCACCCAGAGGGTTTCTTCTTGAGAGGTCAGGACTGCTGTGACAGTTTCTGTCTCTGATCCTTCGCATCCTACGCATCCGGCAGGACAGAAAACAAGTCTCTTCCAGGTAATTCCCGTGCCACTGCAGAAGTCTCTCTGATTGGACAGCATAGGTCATGTGGTCAGAGATATGGTGTGTGCTGATTGGCTTACTGCCAGTTCACATATTTAAACCCGGGGGGGGGGGGTAAGATTCCCACCTGAGTCATAAAAACTGGGAAGGAAGGGGGCATTATTCCCTAGCAAACACTGGGCTGTGGTGGAAACAGGGTGAATGGAGGTTAACTGAGACAGAATAACCAAGATTCACTGAGCATGCCACGAGCAGGATTGCATTGACGGTTAGAAGCGGAAGCACTTGCGTACCTGGGGAGGCCAGTAATCAGTGTTCCAAGGTTTGGAGATTATGGTTGCCTCACTCAGTGGGTCTTAATTCCGGCCAGTCATTTGAAATACCTGATTCCTGGGCTCCTTGAGGACAAATTAACTTGGATTCTCTTCCGGTTTACTGGGTATGAGTGACTTTGTGTTCTCCAGGTGATTCAAACTGAACTATTGACTGGGTTTAGGTCTGTGGAATGGGAACAATCCTATTCCAGCAGGATTGTTGTATATTGATGTGTATAAGGAATACAGCCTACTTAGGTGCTCAAGTAAATGGTAGTTTCTTATCCGTGGTTCTTAACCTTACAGAGATACTGTATTAGTTCCCTAAGACTGCCGTCCAAAATATCACAGCCTGGGTGAATTAAACAGCAGAGTTTCCCCCATTTCTGGAAGCCAGAAGCCCAAGATCAAGGTGTTGGCAGGTTTGGTTTCTCTTGAGACATTTCACCTAGGCTTGCAAATTGCCTTTTCTTTTTTTTTCCCTTTTCTTTCTTTTCTTTTTCTTTTGTGCATACACATCCCTGCTGTCTCTTCCTCTTTTTATAAGGATACCACTCCTATTGGATTAGGCCTATTTAACCTTAATTACCTCCTTAAATGCCCTGTCTCCAAATATAGTCACATTGGGATTAAGACTGCATATGAATTTGGGAGGGACATAATTCAGTCTACAAGAGATATGGGTCCTATGATTCTCTGATAGCTAGGGTTCCTTTATGCAGAAAAATGCAGACACACATGTACATCAGACTTTACCTGTGTTTATAGGGCTTCAAAGATCCCAGTTAAACAGGAACGTCTGAAACAGCCTCGCAGAAGAAAACACGTACCAGAGAGAAGGATGTGTATGAAAGAAGTCATGTCATTCTCCTTAGTCCATTCATTTAACAGCTATTCACCGAGTGCTGTGCATGTGTCAGGCATGGTTATAAGGTTATAACAATGAATGACACAGGCAAGATTCCTTCTCTTACCACTTAAAACTTTTGTTGCACACGGGCAGTAAACACATAACACCATTCAGTATCAGTACCGAGTGCCATGTAGAGAATCAAAACGAAAATGATGGGATGGCGTTTGCCTGGGGAGCTACTTAGATTATGTGGTTAGGACTGTCTTCACTGAGATGATTAAGTGGAGACTTGCACAACAAGGAGTCACCCATGCACATGGGAGTAAAGGGCTTATGGCTGATGAAGTACCTGTTATTCTCTGGTTTATTTTAGTATCAGCTGGCAGAACCACCTCCTCTCTCAGCAGCTGCTCCCCTGCTTGGGTTCTGCCTGTAGAGCAAGAATTCAGGATCTGCTCTGAGATAGGCATAGCTATCGTGGATTGCTCCTCTGCCTTTGGAGGTCTTTCTCTTTTCCTATCTCTGAAATGTTAAGGTCATGTACTTGAAGGGATAGGACCCGTCAATTCAAACATCTGTTCCTGTGAATTCTCATTGACATTACCAGAGTTCAGTCACTGTTGTGACTTCAGTATGAAATAGAGTAACCATTGTGGGAGGAGCAGTCAGCACTAGTGATGTGGTAAATGCATAAACAATAATTGTATTGTACTGCATGTTTCTCTAATAGTATGCTGTGGCTCTGAAGGCTCTAGAGGGACCCCAAACAACATCTGGATGGAATGGAGAAGACTTCTAGAAGCTGTGTCCCAAAGGTTCTCCACTGGCCTTAGGATAAAGAGCAAAGTCCTGTTGAATTGTAGGCCCCTGTGGGTCTGGTACCTGCCACCCTTTCCAGTTCTCTCCACCTCTCTGCCGAGAGAGGCCGGACTTGGTTCCTTACTTTAGATTGGGGTCAGTTCTGCTCTGTGTCTCATTCTGGGGTCCAGGTTGAAGGGGCAGTAGCCCCTTGGGCATACCTTTTTTTTTTTTTTTTTATAATGTTATGTTTGTCACCATACAGTAAGTACATCATTAGTTTTTGATGCTCTTTTTTAAGCTTTTTTTTTTTTTTTTTTTTTTTTAGATTTTTTTAGAGAGCATGTGAGCTAGCAGACTCCATGCTCAGAGTAGACCCTGACTAGGGGCTCGATCTCCCAACTGTGAGATCAGGACCTAAGCTGAAAAAGAGTTGGACGATTAACCGACTGTGCCACCCAGGCACCCCTGTAAGCATGTTTAACTCCACTGCTCACATCTTGTCCACTTCTAGCCATTGGCCAAGTTAACTGACATGTCCAAGGCCAAAGTCATTAGATAGGGATACACAGTCTGTTCTAAAGGAAGAGGGGTGAATATTTATCAAGCAGTAAGTTGATCTACTGTAGCATGTAATGTGCTTAGAACAGTGCCCATCTAGATCTGCCTAAAGTAGAAACAATAATGTACTTTTAATAGTCTTACTTTGGGGAAGGGACAAAGAAGGGAATAGTTTGTTAATAGGTAAACAATGGAGTTGGGGGAAGATTATTATGTAGGGCAAGACTTGAGCATGTTAATAGCCTTATGTGAGGAATGAGTGGGTTGAAGATGGAAGATAGGGCAGAGCTTGAAGATTCAGCTGAAATTTGGAAACATGAAGTGGGGTGCCATCTTCCTCATGGCTTTTTGTTAGCAGCAGCCAAGGAGGCAAGTGGTTGGATTGATAGATTTTTCTCTGATCTGAGCTCTTTGTATTTGATTTTTCCCCCTTCTCTTTAATCTTAAAGGAGAGATTTAGATTGTAACAGTTGGTGTTTACAATGTTTTAATGTCTTATCATATTGAGAACTGACTAGAAGCATCTTTAGAAATAATTTACACCACCATAAAATGAATTGCTAATCTTTCAGAGTATATTCTTTAGAATTGTTTTTGTTTTTTGTATACCAGCCAAGGAGATCTAGACCAATAGGAACCTGGTAAAATATTTTAGAAGCATCATCTGATTTGCAAAGCTAAGTAGGAATATAAATCCTTTCTCAAATACACAGTCATGCTTTCTGACATTTACTTGTGTTGTTGTTTCTTTAGTTGTCTCTTAGGGCAGTGTTTATATATATATATATATACACGATTAAAATGTCCACAGGATGCACACCCGCCCACCAGTGTTCAACTGTAGGACTCATGGGTGGGAACATAAGGACTGTGGGATATGTTGGCTTGTACCAGCAGTCATCACTTAGTCCCCATTATGGGCCCGGTATTTAAAAGGACACAGGTAATGAAGTTGATCATTAACAATCACATGATTTATCGGATGCCTAATTTTGCAGTAGTGACTTGAAGTGGCCACGTACTGCCTTTTGTAGTGCGGATAAATGCTTTAGGAGTTAGGATTAAGGAATACTAAGTATGTGTGGGAATGGGGAGAAGGTTTTAATGAGACTTATGAGCATCTTTTAAGATGCAGTTCACCTCAACAGATGAATATTGTCACATATTTATTCATCCGTATTACTGAAATAGAACACTGGCTGTTTCCCTCTGCTCAAAACATTTCTTCATTTTCCAGTTGTTCGGTGAAAATCCCAGACTTCTGATCCTAATACCAAAAACCCGTATACTCATAATATGCTTCCTGATTATCTTCCTGTCTTATCTCCATAATTTTGTTCAAATGACTTACTCTTCCTTGTAAGTGCTCCAAACTTGCCTAATCTGTACCTTCTCTTAAATTGGTCCCTCTGCTTGGCTACCTTCCCTGATCTATGGATACAAACCTGGCCTTTTCTTCAGAATTTATCTGAATTACCAAGTTCTGTGGAGTCTTGCCTATTCGGTTTTTGTTTTTTTCCCCTTAATCCTTGGAAGTAATCCTTTTCTCAATTTTTGAACCCTCTCATTACTTTCTCTGCAGCTCTTACGCCCAGCCTCCTTTGCTCTCATGCCATCTGCATGTAACTCTTGGTCTGCTTATTTTTGGTCATTAACCTAGAAGTATTCAAACCTGTAGCTTTTATAGACAAGTAAAAAAATTCGTTTTAATTGGGGACGCTCACAGTTTATATAACTTTTGCTAACATCAAAACTCATGTGCACAGAAGCACATACATCTTATCTAATTTCATAAAAGATAAGCATTTAACACACACACACACACACACACACAAATACAGGGAAGACAGTATCAGAGGACAGGGCTTTATACTGAAAACTGTGGCCAGTGGAAAACTCCTGAGGCTATCTGGTTTTTTGTTTTCCATTTCACTGAGGACCAATAAAATGTTCATCCTCTATCTGTCCTCTCTGGGTAGACATTTGGGAGCCATTCTTTGAATAGACTATGAGCTTTGCCAGAACTGATTTCTCTGATTCCCGATTTATCTCTCCATCCCTCCATGAAAATCTTGGGTCTCTAGAATCATAACAAAAATAGCACTGGTCTGCAACACAGAAGCAACCAGGTTGGGTAATAAAGATCTGACTGTTGTCTGAAATAACTAAGCAAGAAGTCACTTCTATACACATTTCAGATCTACTTACATAAAAGAGCAATAGGTTGAAAGTGCTGTTCATTCTAAAAGAGCAAAAATTTTATAAAACCCCTAAAATGGCATTTTATCTTTTTTCCTTATGCCCAAACTGTACATATGGTTATTTAAATGACTAAAAACAATTTAAAAAATAGAGAAAAGTCAAATTATTTTCATCAATCTCAGTTTGGTTTTTTTTTCCAAGTAACATTTACAGAACAGGACAAATTGATTTTTAACATTGGGAACAAAGACACTGATCTTCTAAATTTGCACTACCCAGTAGAACTTTGTGATGGAAATGTTCAGTAATCTGTACTGTCCAATATGGTGTTCACAGCCATGAATGCCTATTGAAATGTGACTGGTGTAACTGAGGAACTAAATTAATTCCATCTAAATGTAATTAAACTAAAAGAACCACATGCTACTATTGAGCTCCCTTATTGGACAGTGTGGCTTTAAAGATTGACTTTTAAAGAGTATTGAGCTGTAATTTGTAATGCCAACTTGGATGGCATTTTATCAGTTTTCTTAGTAAACTTGAGAAACTTCAAAGGAGCATTTTTTATTAATCTTTGGCAGGTTATGTATGTATTAATGGCCTGTTGACCTTTTGAGCTACTTTTCATCCTCTGGTCACAAGTTTGAAAGCCGCGGATTCTCAATTCATAAATAAAGATCCATCTATTTCCTCCATTATGGCTCTCCTTTTAGCTACTATGATCTTTGACTTATGCGTATCTGTGCATTCACACACACACACACACACACACACACACACACCAACATTTATGAAGATGAAGTGAAACAGTAGTGGGGCTGCAAGTTACTCTAAATAGAAAGTGTGAGCAAACAAGGTTGCCTCGGCTCTCAACTCCAGCCCCTCGGGGAAGGGAAGCGCTCCCATTCATCAAGTCCTACTGGAACCTATCAAGCCTTTTGCATGTTTCTGTGATTTGACACATACTTATTTTTTCCTGAAATATTCATTTGTTCTTAGTTGCCAGGATTACTCTTTCAGGAGAATTGTAAGCATCTCTTTCTTCTCTGAAGTCTTTATATGACCCCTTGTCCTCCTGATCACTCACCTCTTTGTTTTTTCCTTTGTGGAGCTATTGTGTGTGTATACATGCAGATGTGTATACGAAGGGTAAAGATAGTTGCTTCTGATGAAGTCAAGATCATTAATATATTAACAAGAGCAAAGGCAGTAATAATTAAAGCAATAGTTATTCGTTGAGCATGCACTCAACTTGCCAAGCATTGAGCACTTTACATACATTTAATTCTTCTAAAACGTCATAAAGAAGTTAGGATTAGGGACGCCTGGGTGGCTCAGTCGGTTAAGCGTCTGCCTTCGGCTCAGGTCATGATGCCAGGGTTCTGGGATCGAGTCCTACATCAGGCTCTGTACTCGGCCTGCTTCTCCCTCTTCCTCTGCTGCTCCCCCTGCTTGTGCTCTCTCTCTCTCTGTCAAAATAAATAAATAAAAAATCTTTAGGGGCGCCTGGGTGGCTCAGTCATTAAGCATCTGCCTTTGGCTCAGGTCATGATCACAGCATTCTGGGATCAAGCCCTGCATAGGGCTCCCTGCTCCTCAGGGAGCCCACTTCTCCCTCTTCCACCCCCCCGCTTGTGTTCCCTTTCTCGCTGCGCCTCTCTCTCTCTGTCAAATAAATAAATAAAATCTTTGAAAAAAAAATTAGGATTATTCCAATTTTATAGTTAAGATAAACTTAACCTAAGCTCAAGTAATTTGCCCAAGGCCAGCTAGACAGTGATAGAGCCAGATTTATTCAACTCCAATGCCCATGGTTTTACCAACTAAGCAATCATTAAGATGTAGAGGAGGTTAAAAATAGCTCTTATTCCCCAGAGTATCATGCTGTGGTGGGAACAATGTTGTGTGTGATGTAAGAGGTCTTGTTTTCATTTCCCCTTTTTCCATTTTCTTGGTTTCCTTAACCAAGTTGCTTAGCATCTCTGTCTTTCCTTTTTTTTTCCCCCTCCCCACGCCTCCCCCCACTCCCACCCTCTCAGTCAGGGTCAGATTCCGGTTCCTGAGCATTCTAGGCCAGAGCCTAACAGGGGAAGGCTCTATGTGTTTTGGTCCCACTGTTCTCCTGTCTAGGTCCAGGGAGGGCCTGCTGAGGATGGTGGTATCGAGCCCCAGGCGCAGAAGTGGTAGGCCAGTGGGTCCAGAGTACAGCACATGTGGAGGCAATAAATACTGATACACCAGGCACTCGACTCCAGGCCCACATGGGACAAACAAGGCTTGGCCTCTAGCTTTGTTGGGCAAGGGCTGTCTGCTGGGGCTGTGGGCTCCAGCACTGCCCACCGGACAAAGAAGCCAGAGGTGAGGACACCTGTCTTCCCAGATGGGAATGGAGGCAACTTCAGTTTTGGCCGTTTGGCTTTCCCCAGCCGCTGGAGCCATCCCCACAGCCCTGGCTGGGAGAGGGGGCTGGCTAGGCCCTGGCAGGCAAGGGCGCAGCAACGGCACAGCCCACACACTTCCCTGGGCCACAGGGATTGCGGATGGGGGCAGGTATGTACACATGCTCCTGCAGACATGGGGGGTTAGAGGTTATGACGGTCCCCGCAGCACACGTTCCACATGTTAAGGCATCATGGTTAGGCAGTTACTGACAGCGAAGGATATACTAACCAGAGACCGGTGAAAGCCTCCCTTCTGATTTCTAATACCTTAGTGATAAGGGATGGAAAGTCCTCTGCATATGTTAACTTTGTACCATCCCCTCCTCTTCCCTTCCTGAAATACCAGATTTGTTGTTTGTTGGTTGGTTGGTTGGTTGGTTGGTTGGTTTTTAAAGATTTTTTTTGTCAGAGCACAAGCAGGGGGAGTGGCAGGCAGAGGGAGAAGCAGGCTCCCTGCTGAGCAAGGAACTCAGTGTGGGACTCCATCCCAGAACTCTGGGATCATGACCCCAGCCAAAGGCAGATGCTCAACTGACTGAGCCACCCAGGCGTCCCTGAAATACCAGACTGTAATATGTAGACTTCCTAAATGATTAGTTACTTCTTTCCATTAGTATTGTTTGACAGGGATTGCTGTCAGCTCACCAGCAGAAAGTGTGTTACAAGCTGCAAGTACTGGCTTTTATCTTTATTCATAACCTCATTCCTTAACTCTCTCACCAAGGTTGTTTGTATATTTGAAAAGCTGTTCTTCTCTGCCTTCTGATCCACTTTCCCCCCACAAATTTCACTTCAATTTGCCCTTTTCGTTCATGATTGTCACTTTTTAAGTCTGTACTATGTTTGTCCTTTAAAGTTACATTACTACCATTTGTTGACTTAACAGTTGTTAAAAATGTTAATGCCGAATATTCCTCCATTGTGATGGAGGAGGGCAGTAAGATAAAAATGGAGATTGATGTTCATTGAACATATGGTCGGTGTTCTATAGGTTATTTCAATCAACATCCAGCAAAAAAGTAGAACTTGGACTTGACTCAGTGGTTAGTTGTGTTGGGTGGGAGGGAGGGATATGAATGAAAACAGGATTCAAAAATCCTTTCTCAACTCTGTCTAAAAGTAAAGTATATCTAATGTTTGTATTGTGTTTTGTTACATTCTTAAGATACATGCTTGCTATTTTATATTGAATAATCTTAAGTGTTGAGTTCTGAGTTTTGATTCTTGTATTATGTAACCAAAGCAAGATACAGAACATTTCCACTTACGATAAAGTTCCTTCTACTTTTTGCAATGAAATCTTTGTCTTTTCCATTTGGCTATTGATCCCATCCATTGAGCTTTTCATTTTGGTTATTACATTTTTTAGTCCTAACATTTCCATTTGGTGGTTCTTTATGTCTTCTATGTCTTTGCAACTTTGTTTCTTTTTTTTAATAATTTTTTATTATGTTATGTTAGTCACCATACAGTATATCCTTAGTTTTTGATGTAATGTTCCATGACGCAAATAATGTAACTTTGTTTCTTGGCTGAAGCTTTCTATTTTCTCATTTGTGGCAGGTGTAATTGCTCATTGAAGGTTTTTATCATGGCTGCTTTCAAATCTTTGTCGACAGTTCTGAGATCTCTGTCACCTTGGTGTTGGCATCTTCTCATTAAGTATGAGATCTTCCTGGTTCTTGGTTATGAGGTTGTGTGTGTGTGTGTGTGTGTGTGTGTGTGGTTTTTTTAATCAAAATTTGGACATTTTCATTTTATGAGACTTAATCATATTTAAACTTTGTTTTAACTGGCTTTAAGACCATTTTGGCCAGATGTTACCTGAGAGTTAGGGCCTCCTCATTATCATTGGGTGGTGGTGAAAAGTCCTGTTTCCACCAGGCTTCCTCTGACACCATCCCAAAAAGGAGGGGCCACCTCATTGCTTGCTGGAGGTGGAAGTCCAGCCTCCTCACATCTGCTCGACTGACACTGCAGGGGTGAGGATGTGGCCTTGATAATTGTTGAGAGATATGAAAGTCTGGGCTCCCTATGTGACTTTGTATGACACCACCCTCTTGGGGGTTTTGGAGTACCTTCGTACAGCCTGGTGAGGGTGGAAGTCTAGGCTCTCACTCAATCTTTGTTGGTATGGATGGTTGGGTTACTTTTTTTTTTTATGTGATGTTTGAGTAGAGCAGTTATTGTCTAAAACTTTGTCTTGCTAGGCTGTCCCTATTGTGGTAATTTGGCTAGAGAAAGCAGACTTTTGTCTTATTTTTTGTTTGTGCCTTTGAGATTTCTAGGTTGTAGACTTCATCAGTTCCAAGTCTGGAATGTAGATGAAAACAAAGTCCAAGGAACGGACATCATGTCTTTCCTTGAGTTCTAGAGTCCCTCAATGGACTGCCTTCTCCCTGCCTTTCAAAGCTGTCCTATGTTTGTGTTATATAATGTCTGGGGTTTTTATTTTTTCTTAGTGGGACAAATCAAGAGAACTATGTCTATTCCATCTTTTAGAAACATCTAAGAGGCACTACTTTATTTAAAAATATAAAGACCTAAGGAAAAATCAGAATAGATCACATAGAGTAAAGAAAAATAAAGTTTTATGAAACTTGGCTCAGTTCATCTATTTACATAGATGTGTTTGGGCATGGATTCACAGTATGAATCCGTTTCTTGTGTATTGTGATTAAAAATGTTTGAGTCACCAGTGTAGACGACCTGTTTCTCCCTGTCTGATACCTGAATCCTCTGTCTAAAGCTTCATAGAACCTCTGACTGTATCTGTGGTTGTATTCTCATGAAAGAGAGGAGTTAACGTTGGTGCCTTAGAGCTGGGCCAGAGCCTTTCCCCATTCTGACGGTGACGTAGGTTAAGCATTATTTTTAATTCTGCTGTATTTAGGTTGTCTAGTCCCTATATCGTGAGTAGGAAGGGTGAATGTTTGCTGTGGTTATCACTCTTCATCTTTGGGGAGCAAAGTTCCCTTATACCAAACTGTTTTACAAGTTGAAATCATCTCCGGATGAGTGAGCCATGGTGAAGGTGCTTCATGGGGCTCAGGGGAGCAATGTCTTGACACAGCTGCATGTGGTGGGAATATCTGGCTGGGATGGACAGTCATCCTGCCCCAGCTCCAGTGGCCACACAGTAGCTACCAGGGTTACCACTGGGCAGACTTGAAGACAGAGTATTTTGGGGGTTCAACCCATCATGTCTCATGATATCTGCTTCCTTCTCTCCTCATGATAAGAATACCTTTCTGTCCACCCCCTTCTTAGTGACAGATGGAGAGCCATCTATTACTGGTCAGTTACAGACTTGTTGAGAACAGACATGTCCTTTTTTTTAATGCCTCTGACTTATTGGAAATTTGTATGTTACCCCTATTCTTTTTGGTAGTAGGAAAGGACTCCAACCTGTATTTGAAAGTGTTAAGCTTCGGTGTGCATGTGTGTCTATATATATATATATATATATATATATATATATATATATATATATATAGAATACCACATTTAGCTGGTGTATATATACATATATATGGAATACCACATTTAACTTGTGTGTATATGTATATTTATATAGACAATATATAATATTATATATATGGAATACCATATTTAGCTGGTATATATACATATATATGGAATACCACATTTAATTCTTGTGTGTGTGTGTATATATTTATATATACAATATATTATACCATATATATATGGTGTGTGTGTATGTATGTATATACATACATACATATATATATGGAATACCATATTTATGGTATTCCATATACATACATATATATATATATATATACACATACATATATATATGGAATACCATATTTAGCTGGTGTATATATACATATATATGGAATACCACATTTAACTCGTGTGTGTGTATATATTTATATATACAATATATTATACCATATATATATATGATTGTGTGTGTGTGTATATATATATTTTATATATATATATTTTATATATATATATACCATATATACCATATATATATATGATGTGTGTGTGTGTGTGTATATATATATATATTTTATATATATATATCATATATGTTTTTATATATATATATATATATAAAATACCACATTTAGCTGACCAAGGAGAGGTCTGGAAATCCTATTTGGTCTCCTCATAGCCTGACCCAAATGATAAAATCAAATATAATTGAACTTACTTAAATTGCCTGGGAGTGGGGGCATGTAGAATAAGTAGAAGATGAGTCCCTCAGAGACGCAGGAGTTCTTCCTTGTTATGGTGAAGGGGGCTACAGTTCTCAGATCCCAGTATCCTCCAGGGCAAGGATGTACATGGAGCCCTAGAACAGGGCTTGGCAAACCCTTTTTTAAAGGAGCAGCTAGTGAATATTTAGTTTTTGCCGTCCTCAACTACTCACTTCTGCCATTGTAGCATAATGGTGGCCATAGACAACATATATGGCTGTGTTCCAATAAAACTTAGAAACATTGCTATGTGAATTTCATATTATTTTTGAAGATCACAAAATATCTTTTTAGTTTTCCCCTCCCCAACCACTTAAAAATGTAAAACTGTTTATGTCATCATAAACGGGCAATGGGCTGGATTTGGCCTCTGGGCCATAGTTTGCTGACTCTGCCTTAGCAGATGTCTGCTGGATAGGTTTCTTTGCCCAAAGAGACCTTGTGCCCTGTCCGTTAGTTTAACCCAAGCTTGTGTTTCTGAGACCTACATTTCTGGAACACTAGGTATACTTTCATGTTAAAACATTAGTGATATGATGCTCATGGACACATCCTCATTCATTCATGCATAAGTTTTTATGAGTGATCTGGGCACTTTTCTGGGCACCAGAGTCTCCTCAATGAGTAAGTTTTCCATCAGGTCTTTACTGTATCATCTGGATTGATCCTACCTGTGATAACATGTATTTGTAATGTACAGCTTCCTTGCTAAGGTATTACCATACTTACTCAGCTTTCTAAGTCATAATGGGAGTGATGAAACCCTGAGCAGAATATTTTGCTAGGATTTCAGGGTTTTTTTATCCTTAAGGAAGAGTTAAGTAATTATATGTTGTTAGTTAAGGTGGAATCATGTCAGTTTGGAATGGTTCATCTTAAGTCACAGAAGACCTGACTTAGTGGCGTCATTGGCAAAGGATTTCTTTTCTTGTGTAGCATCAGGTCCAGATGTAGGTAATTAAGAACCAGTTTGAGTACCTCGGTGATGGTAGAGCCAATGTGGCTGTTAGCCTCTTGGCTTTCATGTCTATAGCCTTGTGATCTAAAGCAGCTCTGGATATTACCTCTGCATTCAAGGCGTGAGGTGGTGAGGAGGGTGATACCAAAATCCATTCTCTTCTATCAGTTCCAGAACTGCATCTTTACACATCAACCTTCTGCTTAGGTCCCATAGGCAGGGATCTGTTCACAGCCACATGTAGCTGCAAGGGAGGCTGGGAAAGTGAGTGACTTTGTGGGTAAGGAGAAAAGCATTGGCAAGTGGCTGCTACAGTGAGAGGTCTCTTGTGATGCCCAGATTACTTCTAGAGGGTAATATTCTGCTGAATTTGAATCCAGAGTATAATAAGGCACTTCCATTAATTAAGCAGGTATCTGGAGAGTGTCTACTATTTGTATATTATATAACAAGGGCTGTGCTTTCCAGGAACTTTTAACTAGAAGCAAGACCAATACATAAAATTATAAACTATCTCAGTTTCAATAGATAATGATGAGGATTGAAGTACCTTTGTTTCTAAGGTCCTGTGTTTATTTAGCAGCATTTATTGGGTGCCAAATATGTCCAGCTGTTTAGTCTCTGAAGGCACATAGATGAGTAAGATGGTTTCGGCAGAAGACAGTCAAGTAACTCCCTTTCAGAACAGTTTTGTGGTTCTATGGCTTAATATATCTTTGAATTCTACAATTAGATGGGAAACAACTTTTATCTGCTTTTTTGAAAAGTAAAAGCTGTAAGTTCTCTTAAGAAGGGAATGGCAGTGAGTAGGATTGAATTGGTATCTTTCCACCACACCTCTGCTTATTCTACAAACAATGATTGAGCACTTAGAGTAGTTTAGTCACTTGGCTAGGCACTAGGTTTGTAAAGCTTTAATGAGAAGTCACTTGCTTCAAGGGGTTCCTAGTCATAGACAAAAAACCCGTCCGCTGCCAGCAGCTTCTGTGTAATGGTAGAAACTCTTGGTGCAGGATCTGGAGCGACCTAATGGACCTTGGGAGTGTTTGTAAAGAATCTCTGTTAACAGCAAAGCTCCAAATGAAGGAACTTCCAGCTTGAATGAGGCTCAGTGCCTTGTTTCACTGCAGGGAGAGCATGGTGTGGGTGGGGATTAGAAGAACTGGAAGCCGGATGGCTTCTTGGCAAGTGGGATGCATCGCCAGCACATCCCCTGGTCCTCTCCTCATCTTCAGACAGAATGCCTGGCACTTCCTCATAGTCTGTTACTGTGAGCTCAGGCACATGGGAATGGGATCTCTCCAAGGTCAGGTCCAGGAGGATCCGGGCTCACTTCCAACAATGAGCACCTCTTCTGCCAGTCAGACTGGGGCCCCTTTTTGGAAAATATGCCCTAGCCAGGAAAATTCTAAAGTAATATGGTATGGTTGAGCTATTCTTTTTTTTTTTTTTTTTTTTTTTTTAAGAAAACATGTTCTATTTGAAAATCACAATGAGCTGGTTGAAGAAAACTCAAACTTTTGAATAAAGTATCTTTGGAACTTCTCTTTCTGCTTATGGAGGCAGTATGGGGGGATGAAATGAGAGGGAGTGGGTTGTTTTTGTTTTTAAATTCTGTTTACTATAGATTATACATAATATAAAATTTATCAGTTTAACCCTCTTTAAGCATATGATTTAGTAGCATTAGGTGTGTTCACATTGTTGTACAACTATCCCCCTATCCATCTCCAGGACTTTTCCATCTCAAGCAAACTGTACTAAGCAGGAACTCCCCATCCCCCACTCCTCCAGCCCCTGGTAACCGCTGTTGTACTTGGTCTCTGTGAATTTGACTACTCTAAGTACCTCATGTAAGTGAAATCATACAATATTTGTCCTTTTGTGACCAGCTTATTTCACTTAGCACAATGTCTTCAAGGTTCATCCCTGCTATAGCATCTATCAGAATTTCATTTCTTCTCAGGACTGAATATTCTGTTGTATGTACCACAGTTTTTTTAATCCATTCATTAGGGGACATTGGGGTTGTTTCCACCTATTGGCTATTGTGAATAATGCTGCTGTGAACATGAACATACAAATACTTTTTCAGGTCCCTACCTCCAATTCTTTGGTTGAATTGCCAGATCAGATGGTAATTCTATGATTAATTTTTTAAAAGATTTTATTTATTTGTCAGAGCACAAGCAGAGGGAGCAACAGGCAGAGGGAGAAGCAGGCTCTCTGCTGACCAGGGAGCCCAATGTAGGACTCGATCCCAGGACCCTGGGATCATGACCTGAGCCAAAGGCAGACACTTAACCAACTGAGCCACCCAGGCATCTCTATGATTGATTTTTTTTTTTTTTTTTTTTAAGGAATCACTATATATTGTTACAGCAGCTGCACCGTTGTACATTCCCAGTAGCAGAGCACAAGGGGATGGGATTGTACACATGAAAAAGAGATGGTAGCTTTGCTGTGGCATCTCAAAAACAATGCAAAAGCTTGTACATTTGCAGTAAAAAAATCAAAAATTTTTAAAAAGTCCCTATTTTTTAAAGAAATTTTTATGAAATCTACTTTGGTTTTTAATTCTTGATTTTGAAGAGCTTAGTATTAGCAACTTTAACATGAAAATGACGAGGGCAGCCCTTGAGGGAAAGACCACTCACCGACAGCTTGCAGTGCCCATTCAGTAACTAGAAATCAGGAAAGCACAGAGGGGTCAGGAAGACCAGGGGAGCATGAAGAGGGTCTCAAAGCCGACCTGTGAGCTGCTGAGCCCATCAAATTGAGTAAATAACTTCAGTGAAAACAAGAAAGGGCAATGATGAGGACAGAAAAGAGAACTCAGACGGGGCACCTTTTACATGATGAACAAAGAAATGGAGGTCACAGCTTGTAAAGAGGCCATTTGAAAGTTGCTTGATTTGTAAATATTAGGAACATGAAATTTCAGGGAAAACAAAGCAAAGCCTGTCAGAAATGGTTTTAAATAAATAAACCCAAGCACAAAACCTAAATCAACTACTGGGTTTGCAGGCAAGGAGGGAACAGCTATGGAGGATTAAAATATTTGTGTGAGGAAGGTGGCTACGTGTGTAGAAAGTCAAAACATCGTATTCTGCTTCATGTTTATAGTTACCTTACATTTTAAACGCTAGGAATTTACCAGCAGAGAGAAGTTTCCTTTTGATTTAAGGCATGGTTGTAGAAAGAGAAGAGATTGCTAGTTCATTCAGCAGCTGAACCAATGTTTCTTAAAGGCCTATTACGTGCGACATTCTAGACTGGGGAGTGGAGATCATGGAGGTGACCCCAGGGTGGGGCCTGCCTTGAGGAACTTGTAGTTGTGGGAGGAGAGGTGTACAGATCAGTGAGAGAGATGAAGCACCAGGGTACTGTGGGCAGGGAAGAAGCATAGCCCAATGGTTTTTGCTCTGGTAGCCAGAAACTCCCTAGGCGGCTTTCGGAGGGTCTGAGCAGATACATGCGGTGTGTGGACTTTTAGCCCCCCCAAAGGAGCACGTAAGACTGGGGTGGGGTAGAACCTCTCTCTAGGAGGAGGGACAGCCTGAGCAAAGGTGAAGGAAATAGGAGAGTCTGATATTGTGGGGAAGGAGAACGGGAGGTACCAGAAGCTACCAGCAAGTCAGTGGTATTCCGAGGCTGTGAATTTCAAGGCGGAAGGAGCCAGGCATCATGCTGGAGAGAAAGATCGAAGCTATATGTTGCTCTTCCTTTAATGTCCCAATCTATCCCATGTTAATCTTTCATCTCCCATCACAAGCAAACTGTTTTTTTTTTTTATATAATCATGATTTTAACATATTGAATGTTTGTTACAAATAGGCCATTCTTTGGAGATGGAGAAGCTGATTTGATATTAACAGTAATTAGCCTCCTGCTCTTACAGATTTTCACTACTAAATTCTTTCTACCACTGCCTCAGTTGGGTGTTGTGATTGGTTCTCCAACATCTATACTGTCCCAGCCTTCTTAAATAACTGCAGTGTGGTTTGAGGAATTGACTCTAGCTGAAAGGTCAGCTGGTTTAAGGGTAACCCAATCTTCACTGCCAGGGTTTTAGTTCATTAATGGGCATGTGATTCACTTTGGGCTGATAAGAAAAAACAAAAGTTTGGAAGAGGATTAGGGGAAAGAGAACAAGGTCAACCACACTGTCACTGTTGCTAGATGAGAACTAGAAGCTTGTAACTCTAGGTGCCATGAGGGGACCCAGGCTTAGGACATACATAGGTGATGTTCTGGATAGCAAAATGGAGAGATGAAGGAAGAAAAATCAGAATCCTCGATGACCCTATTGAGCTGGTAAATCCACAAACACTGAACTTTTACCATTATTGGACTTCCTGTTCTGAAAGCTAACAATTTTCCTTACTGTTTAATCTATTTTGGTTTTGCTCATCCAAAACTTGAAATCATCCATGTCCTAAATGATGCTTGATCTTTGTGGTCCTCAGAAGATACCTGCATCACTTTTTGTGACTCTACGTCTTGAGTCTCATTTCCCTTGTCTGTGAAAGGAATGTAATTCATCTCACCGAGTTTTTATTAAAATCATTTGAGATCCAGCACGAAGCCTAAGGGGGAGGCGTGAACTAATATATGTTGAATGTCTACTGTGCACTATGAAATAGGCTGGTTCTTGGCTCTAGGAAGCTTAGCTAGAAGAGAAATTCACAGATGATTTTCATATTGAAGGATATAAATAAAACCACATGCACATGGACCTTTGTACAAGTAGCTTAAGATCATTCAGTATTTGGTTACTTACTGTTCTAGGCACAATGATCCAACATGGGGTGGGGCAGTGGATGAGGAAGGGGATTAAGGAAAGGCCTATCTGAAGAAGTGTTCTTTAAGCCAAAACCTGACAGATGAGTAGGAGTTAGGTGAGGAATGGGGAGAACATTTTAGGCAAAGAAACATGATGTATAAAAACCTGGAAGTGTGAAAGAACTTGATGTGTTCAAGAAGTAGGAAGTGTGAAAAGGAAGTGTGTGGTCAGAGTAGAGTGAATGCGGGATATGTGGGGGATGAAGTTGGAAAGGTGGAAAAGGGACAAATAATTCAGGGCCTTGTTGGCCATACTACAGCTTGTTGAACGATGTAAGTGTAAAATGAAGCCATTAGAAAGTTCTAAGCCGAAGGGTCTCATGATCTGACCTGTATGTTTTTTTAAAGATGGGGTTTCGGGGGCTCAAGCGAGGAAGAGCAGTTGGGCTAGTCAGCCGTGTGGATGAGACGTGGGTGGCTCAGACCAGGGTGAGGGCAGTGCAGATGGAACCACGTGGAGGGATTGGAGCAGCACTGTGGGCGTAAAGCTTACTGGACCTGGCGAGGGATGGAAGGGCTGTGGTGAATCGTGGAGAGAGCCCTGCCAAGGATGACTCTTTGGTTTCTGTGTAACTGGAGAGGACTGGAAAAGACATTTTTGGAGGGAGTGGTAGAAAAGCCAAGAATCAGTTTTGAACATGTTAAATTTGAGGTATTGTTGATACACTGGAATTGGGATCTTGAGTTCCAAGTTTCACTTACGTCTGAAGCTCCTAACGGATCTGTCTGGGCTGCAGTTAACATTTGGGTGTCAACGGCAGGTTGATGCCACTGGAGTGTGGGAATGGATGGTTCCTGTTAAGGAGAGCATGGAGAGTGGGGAGGGAGCCCCTGCTTCGCTTCTGGGAAGCCTACCCTCATCTCTTGGGTGTCACATACTCTCTCGGAAGCCAGGTAGGAGGAAACCCTGACCTGAATGGGGTGCCGAGTAAGGGAAGAATTGTAGAATCGCAGCAGTTGGCTAAAAGGGAAGAATGCTGAGAAAGGGGGGGTACCAAAGATATTGAGTGAAAGGTTATCAGTGAGGTAGAGTCCTAAGGGGGATGGAGGGAGGGAAGGTTCTTGCCCTGAGGCCAAAAGGATCAAGTACATTAAATTTGAAGGGGTGGGGTCCCAGGGAGGTGAGATAATTTACTGCACGTGTGTGTGTGTGTGTGTGTGTGTGTGTGTGTGTGACCGACCCAGCTCCACACGCCCCTGGTGATTCATGGAGGTCATCAGGGGGAAATGTATGGTTCCCATAACATTCATTGCTATTTCTTTGAGGATCCTAGGTACATTGGAGGGGCTCAGTAAGTATTTGTTAAATGAATAAACATGCTCAGAAAGTGGGCTATAGATTTTATTTGTGGGGGTATCCACGTTAGAGCATATGGAGAGGGTAAGACAAGAAAAGTCAGAAGTCTCTAGGCTTAGCTCCCCGGAATCCTCCACTTCGGTCTTTCCTTCTCTTTCGTGTAGCAATAACTCGTTCAAAATGACTTGTCCTTTTGTCTTTTTTCTGCCTCTTCTTTTGGACTGTAACATCTTTGAAGGGAACTTCATGTTTCCCATGTTTCCAGGATCTAATCCAGGAATAGCACATAGTAAGTGCTCAGCAAATAGTTGTGCAGTGAACACAAGAGGGTGCACTGGAGCGGATGCTTGAATAGAGTCCGGGGGAGGGTGGCGGGTGGTGGAAGGCCTGCTCCTCCAGATGGAGGCAGAGACGAGAAGCTAAACTGCAGGGGTTGAACGAGTCTCGTGTGTGGGAGGCAGTAACGAAGTTGTCTGATCCAGTATTCTCATCTGTGACGGGGGATTAGTAACTTGCTCAAGGTCAAACAACGTGGAAGTGATGGTTTCTGGGTTTGAACTGAAGTCTTTCTGACTTAAGAGCCCAGGGTGCCCCCCACGCCACGCTCCCTTCTTCCCAGAGGATTTCCCATAGTTATAACGCTGCCTCTGAACTTGCTGCTGCCTTGTTTCTTCCCGCTTAGGTCAGATGAAATACTGCCTGTCGTGGGCACCTTCTTTGTCAGACTTGTTTGGAGTTAAATTTTTCCCTCTCTCCTAGCTCTCCACTGTGGCTTGAATCCACGGGGTATTGATCACTCTGCCCGGGCAGAAGGCATCAAGCTGCAGATTGAAAGGGAAGGTGTTGAATCTCAATCCATTAAAAACAAAAATTTTCAGAAGGTGCCTGACCAAAAAGGAACCCCCAAGCGACTACCAGCAGAAGCTGAGACGGCTAAGGTAGGTCATAATCCACTAAATTACAGAGATTCTGAGGTTATAGCTTCAATATTTTGTGGTCCAGCCACAGAGAACTGAGGGAGCTTTTTCACTACTCACTGTTGTATCTTCAGTTAAATGAACACTGACTGCTGCTTGGTTCTAGGCAACAATAAATGAAAATGTTGACTGCATCCCTTTTGGAATGAAACTTAAACACATTTGGGGGCCATGTCCTGTCAGTGAGGCCGAGTGTGGTGTAGAATGGGCTATCAAGAAGAATGCATTGGACTTAAAGGTGAAAGATTTGTTTGCCAGGCTCAGATTTATGGTTTTATGACATTAGGCATGTCATGTGACTCTCCAGGCCTCAGATTCTTCTTCTATGGAGATCATAAAAACTCCCTCCCTTCACCATTGGGCTGAGGAGATGAAATACCATCATGCACTGGAAGGATTTTGTAAAGGCCCAGTGCCACATGTATGAGGGACTTTTGCTGACACACACAGTTAATCACTGGTGTTTTTATTAAATATATGCCCGTGATGCAGGTACTGTTTCCAAGACTCTTCATGTATGGCCTAGTGTGTCCCTGTAACAATTCTGTGAAGTAGACAATCATAAACAGGACTCGAATCAGTGAAAGAGATGACCATTTCTGTTTTGTTTTTGGATACTTAGTTCTTTTTAGTCTTGGATGTAGGCACATAACACACCAATAAGATGGGACGGGGCAGGGTAGATGATTCTTTAGTAAGGACCACGTGTTCTAAAGGTTTTCCTTAATGGGGGGCTCCTGGGTGGCTCAGTCGTTAAGTGTCTGCCTTTGACTTAGGGCGTGATCCCAGCGTTCTGGGATCGAGCCCCGCATCAGGCTCCTCTGCTGGGAGCCTGCTTCTTCTCCCACTCCCCCTGCTGTGTTCCCTCTCTCACTGGCTGTCTCTTTCTCTGTCAAATAAATAAATAAAATCTAATAAAATAAAAAAAAATAAAGGTTTTCCATAATGGAACTGGCAGTAGATGGGTTTTTGTTGGAAATCAGTGAAGATGCCCATATTTGGGGCACAGTTGAAGATGTTCTATGAGTTTGCCCCTTGGAAATTAAACTTTTTTTCATAGGGTATTTGGTTTCTCCCTTATGCGTTCTCTGCAAAGGAATTTCCTTTCAGATGTGTGTGTGAATGAATCTGTGCGAGCCTTGGAAAGCAAAAGTTACGATCACCCAAGAAAAACTTGAAGTTAGAAAGGTCACTTTACTGTCCTATAATAACCAACTCCCTCCACACTCCAAATGCCTTCCAAAATTAAATGTGAATTTCTCTGCTTTATCCACAATTTGGAATAATTACTATTGTTACTTCCTTTCTCGATGGTGGGTAATTAAAACTGATGACCTGAAGTGTATGCTTGTGCGTGTCGTAGAGCATGGGAAATGATTAGCCAGGATATCGCACATATTTTGCACTGAGTGTTTTAGTGGAGAGAAATTGCATCTCATAGGAAATTGGTTGATGGTTGAAGTTTGGTTTGTGAGCAGAGTTGGAAATAGGTGAACCCTGTTATATCCTGTTAGATTTAAACGTCCTCAATCTCTGATGCTACGTGGGCATCTTGAAAGAGCAAGGGGGAGAAAAAAGTATTAAGGATCTTTAACTAGGAAGATAAATAGCTTGAGTAGGATCTTTTCAAAAGGATGCAAGAAAAGCTGTTATTCGTCTGATTTTAATTCAATTTTAAACATTTTAAGATTATCTCTTATTTGAAAATAGACCAGTAATACAAAGCTTTATTTAAATCTGACATGGTGTGATTACTTGTGATGCGATGTGAATTATTTGGAATATGTGATACTGTAGTAATTTCTGAATTTCATGTTGGTAGCATTTTCCTTTGCCTCTAGGTCAGTTTATGGTTGCTTTGCTGAAAACGTACTTCCCTGAGAATGTAGTAGTCTGTAATGAGCCTTTCCTCGGGAGTAGAGCAGACCACGTATTAGAAACCAGACTCACTTGAATTATCCAGGTCATCGACAGTGGAAGAGGTTAAGGAAATTGAGTGTTTTCACATTGACATCATATTTAGGAGTGAACAGACCGAAAGCTTTAGTAGAGCTTAGACAAAGTATTTATTGCTTTTCTTCACAGAGGACCTGATGACAGTGGTGATTGCTGGGGGGCGATGGGGGGTGGGGTGCAGAATTAAAAGTAAGGACCAGAGTGTGATTACTGCAGACCTGCAGTCTTACCTACACGAACCTTCTTTGCCACGGTATGAACTTGTTACGTGCGTGTACAAACACACTTAAATGTTTTTGTTGCCTTAAGAGGGTTATGGAGTTGTGAGTTTTCTTTTTTCCTTGTAAGTGAAGTGAATCTCGGGTAACTTGACCTACTCTAAACTTAATTAAAAAAAAAAAATTCTGGCTAGAAATATATGCATTTAAAGCCACTCGGTAGTATAAATTGGTACAGTTTTTCTGGAGGACAGTCTGATAGTAGTTATTAAAATTTTAAATATGTGTAATTTTTGAGTCCATAATTCCCTCTCTAGAAATTTGTCCTAAGAAATAATCATCCAGATGTGCAAAAATGACTGCAGGACAATGATCACTCTGGTGTGGTTTGTAATATGAAAATGTTGGAAACAGCCCCTATGCCCATTCCTAGGATGCTGGCTAAAGGAACTACATCTGTTCATGCCATGGTTTAGAATTCTTCCTGTATGAGGGTAAAGGAGACCTATGTATTTATCTTCGTCTTCTCGGGCTCCTATAACAAAATACCACTGACTAGGTGGCTTATAAACAATAGAAATTTTTTTTCAGATTTTATTTATTTGATAGAAAATGAGGGAGCACAGGTAAGGGGAGCAGCAGAGGCAGAGGGAGAGGGAGAAGTAGACACCTTGCTGAGCAGGGAGCCTGATGAGGGGCTTATTTCCAGGACCCTGGGATCATGACCTGAGCCAAAGGCAGACGCTTAACTGATTAAGCCACCCAGGTCCCAGGTCCCCTAAACCATAGGAATGTATTTCTTACAGTTCTGGAGGCTGGGAAGTTCAAGATCAAAGTGCCACCAGATTTGGTCTGAAGAGGGCCCACCTCCTGTTCCTAGATGGCCATCCTGGCACTGTGTGACAGGTTGGAAAGGGACAAGGGTGCTCTCTGGAGCCTCCTTTAGAGCACTCATTGCATTCATGAGGGCTCCACTCTCATGACCTAAGCGCCCACAAAAGGCTCCACTAAGACCAGCACATTGGGGGTCAACCATGAATTTTAACAGAACATAGACACTGCTATAGATTGAATGTCTATGTGGGAACATTAGTGTGATAATATTTTAAAGCGAGGGAGAGGAGGAGAAAGGCACAGTGTATATAACATGTTCCCATTTGTGTAAAAAGGTCTTTTTCTGGAAAAAAAAAAAAAAAGAAAGGAGAGGTGGGGGGGGGGCATTGCTGATTCTGGAAAAGTTTATTCCACAATTGGAACAGCGATATCTGGAGTTGAGCTTTTGGGGAAAATGTTCTCTTCTGTTTTGAGGTTTTTTGTGTTTTTTTTTTTTTTAAAGATATGCATGTTTTTAAGTGTATTGACTTCAAATCCTTTTTCAGATTGCCCCATTAACTTGAATAGCTCAGCTGTGACTTTTTCTGTTTGAGTCAATATTCTGCCTTTTAAGGTGCTGTATTTCCTTCCACACCTTCTCATTGTTGCTAGTAGGTTATTTGCCAAGGCAGTGAGTTCTCTTGGAGACTCTTTGCCTTCACATGCCTTCTGTTGTGGAGACCATTTTGTAAGGTGCTTTTGTGTTTGCCTCTTTTTGAACTTTTTGGAATGTCACAGCTCTGACCAAGTGTTATGGTACAGTTCAGTTTGACTTTCTATCCCTTTGCTACTGATTATGCAAATCAAGTGCCCCACCCCACCCCCTTCCCATATGCACTTTCCTGTTTGCAGGCTTCACACAGGGAACCTGGTTCCATTTCCCCATCATGCCTGTGGCCTCGCCACTTGGAGTCCAGCCATGTTGGGTTTTGAAACCAATCCCTCCCCATGTCACCTGTTCCAGATCCCCAGCAAGCATAGTGAGCTTAATGCCTCCTCTCTGCTGTGGTTTTCTGACACCTAAAGATTTCTTTTCTGTGATTTCAAGCTTGGCTTTATATCAACTTAAAAATGTACTTTCTAGTACCTCTACGTTTCTAGAGCCTGAGGAAGGGGGGATTGTAGCATGAGCTTTTAATATACCATCTTGACTCTGAAATTTGTATTGCTTTCATAATCTAAAAATATATATCTCTTTCCTCCCTCTCTTTCTCTCTCATCTCTATTCTTGGAAAAATTATCTTTTTTGCTTCTCTTAGAATGTGATTTTAGAGCCGTTGGCTCTAATCCTCAAAAGACTAGAACTCTAGTTCCAGAAAGAGGGGGTCTGTGCCAGGAGATGCCTGTAGCTCTTACAGACCAAAGAGAAACCAATGGAGAACCAAACTCCCTTTTAATTAAGCCTTATGATTGGGCAGCATTGAGTCTAGTTGGAAAAAAAAAGTGGAGCCAACTGAAATGTGGATCTGCAAAAGATATTTATCAATGTAAATTCTAAATATTTCTGGACACTTGGGACTCAGAGTACACATGCAAGTTCAAGTTCAAGGTGAAAAAAAATACACACACACACACACACCCTATGTTAACTGTTAACTTAGTTTTACAGTTGGATACAGAGCAAGAGATAAGAAGTAGAGCATTTTCATCTCCTAGGGAGGTGCAGAAATTGTAAAGGTACAGGGCCTCTGGGCCCCTCCCCCATAGAGGGGCGTGTACAACTACCACAGATGAGAACCAAAGTGGTCTTAACACAGAGGAGGCACAGCCTCTGTTTCCCATTGATTTATTTTTATTCTTTTTACCATTTCAGTCCTGGAGGCCCAAGGCCAACTCCCAGTCCTACAGACCACGTGTAGTTCCACAGAGCAGTTTCCAAGGAAATAGTCCTATGAGAGGCTGAGGTCCTTCCTGGACAGGCCCAGCCCTGAGGTTCATTAACCCTTTTCTCACAAGCAGTAGGGATGGGACAGCCAGAGAGTATGCACCAACAGAATAAAACTGGACCTGTGTTGGGAAATATGCAGCAGTAAGAATGGAAGCAGTGAAGTTGAAGAACCTCGAGCCAAGGTTTGAGCCAAGGTTTGGCAGCAGATGTCCTCAGGTGTGCTCAGCAGCAGTCTCCTTGGAGTCAAGATTCATGGTTTGGAAACAGGTTAGAACAGTATAGCAGAGCCAAGTTTATGGGCTGTGAGTGCTGCAGTGAGGAGCAAGGATCTATTTTCTACCTGCACTGTCCAAAATGGTAGCCACTAGGCATATGTGGCTACTTAAATTTATTAAAATTGAATACAGTAGATTCACTTCCCTGGTCCTACCGACCAAATTTCAAGTGGTCAGCTGCCACATGTATCTAGGGACAACTATTTTGGATAGCACAGACCTTGAACATCACAGAAAGTTCTGTGGGACAGCAGTGCTCTGATCTATAGAAAACTACTGAAGTTCTCTGGGTTATAGGAATAAGACGAAAAAGTAGTACTAACATTCTCTCTGACTCTTGTCCTTGGGCCTTGGAGCATAGGTGCATCAGTCATAAGAAATTTTGAAATAGGGGTCTGTTTTGAGAATGATCCCAGATGCTCTGATGGTTGGGATTTCAGTTCCCATGACAACTACGGCTGTGGAATGAAGCAGCCTATCAGCAGGCAGGATCCTGGCCATTCCCCATTGAAATTCTGGGATGTATGTTCACCAGTGGCCTAAACTTTTGCCTTCTAGACTTGATTTTCTAAGTGCTCACAAGGAAATGCTGCTCCCTTTGTGTTCTTATGCCTACAGGATAAGGGTTTCCTATAGTAAATCCTTTTTTTTTTTTTTTTTTTGGCCAACAGTGGTAATTCACTAGAACCTATAAAGTGGTAAGGCACAGTGATAATCAGGAGTCATGGTGGCTTTTTGAAGACAGTTTTTTGAATGTCCCTTGTATATGCTTGACTACCCAGTATTGTGTGTGTGTGGAGATGTGGTACTAGATCTTACAACCCTGAGATCATGACCTGAGCCAGCTGAAATCAGGAATTGGACACTTAATTGGACACTGAGCCACCCAGAGGCCGGCGTATATATTTTTTTAATGTATATCCCCATTTTGTAGCTAAGAAAACAAAGTGTTCAAATGACTTGCCAGAACTTAGTTTCTGGCTAACAACTAGAGGAAGTTGGCATTCAAATGTAAGTCGAATGACTGCAAACCCAGGGTTTTTTATTCCCTTGATGCTAAATGTACAAATGACTTATTTATTTGAAAAGAAAATAGAATCTGTTATACTGAGAATCTGGCCAACTAGGCAGAAGAAGAGGTTAAAAAACACTACATGTCATCTGTATTCCTCAGAGAGAAACACCAAAAATCTTGATCTCTGTTTTATATAAGACAGAAGCAATGCCAGCATCCAAAACAGTGAATAATTGGCTGCATTTGGCTTTGGGATGCATTCTGTGAATCTTTGGCAGCAGATAGCCTTTTCTCATTAGGCTAATATTAGATTTAGTTTGTATTTCTTTGGCACAGAGTTGAAGGAGCTGGCCTAGAACTTGGTGCTGAGGCAGGAAGAGGAGAAAGCCTGGTGCTTTGGATAAGCCACAGGCCGATAAATGAGAGTTGATTGGAGGTGGCTGGTGGACGTTTGTAACTATGAGCAGGAAGCATTCATCTAGGATTAAAACAGAAAACTAAAAGAATTTTGACTTGGGTTAAAAGGCGATGGGTGGATCGTACTTAACCTTGATCAAATTACATTGCTCAGCTGCCTCTGAGAAGGTCTATGGCAATTTGGGGATAGAATGATCTAATTCTTGGCTATCTGTATTTCTTGGCTCAGGGAGCAAGCATGTCTCCAAAAGCGGCCAATCCAATATAATGTTATCAATGATATGAAGGGACATAATGCATGGGAAACATGATGAGCACACACTTTAAGAATTGTCAGAAGGGTCAGAACAAGAGAGACAAGCCAGAATGACTTCATGCTGTGTGAGTTCCAGGGCCTCAACACATATATACTGGGCACTTGGAAAGATCTCAGGAAAAACTATAGCCAACCCTTATTTGAAGAGGTAAGCATTCATTACTGAAGTGTTGAGCTCTGGAAAGTGTAATAAGTAGGATGTATTTGAGCCATAGATTCATGGTATGCTCAACAAAGAAGGAACCTTAGGGAGCATCTCCCCACCCAATTTATAGGTAAGGGAACTGAGACTCTGAGCTTCTCCAAAATTTTGAGGCCAGTAGTGGCCCAGTCTAGCCTGAAACATAGTTCTAATCCATGGCCAGTGCTTTCCAGTCTAGTATGCTGACAAATTTATATGACACGAGTTTTAGAGCTGTTTGGTTAATGGTACTTTTCTGGTGTATTAAGACTATAGTGTGTGCCATGTGAAGCCGCAGAATGAAAGGTGATGTTCAGGGAAGATAGAGCTCCTGACAGCAGGTGGATCAGAACCCAGTTACGGTTTCATTGACAGTTTTTTTTTTTTTTTTTTTTTTTTTAAGTTTTTTTTTTTTTTTTTTTTTAAAGATTTTATTTATTTATTTGACAGAGATAGAGACAGCCAGTGAGAGAGGGAACACAAGCAGGGGGAGTGGGAGAGGAAGAAGCAGGCTCACAGCGGAGGAGCCTGATGTGGGGCTCGATCCCGTAACGCCAGGATCACGCCCTGAGCCGAAGGCAGACGCTTAACCGCTGTGCCACCCAGGCGCCCCTTCATTGACAGTTTTGACAGAGCAAAGACAGGCCTCTGGAGGAGAGGGCATTTGAGTTCTAGGGGGGGCTTGTCTGGAAGCACTCTGCCCAAATGCTTTTCCTTTCCATTTTGAAACTCTGAAGATCAATATCCAACCAAGGGAGCAGTTAGAGTCCATAACAGTCAGCATTGAGATACTTCAGAATACTGTGCCTCTACATAAAGCCAAATGTACATCTTGTACCTGAGAAAGAGACAAACGTAGGTGGGACTTAGGACAGCAGTGAGCCTCTTCTGTAATTGTGATGAAGATGCTAGTCCTTGATGAGTGAGATTGGAAAAGCCTAGACGTATCTAAGAGCCCTGGTCAACCCAGCTGAGTAAAGAACTCAAGAAGCAGGTAAAGCAGAGCCACACATTCAAATGTGAGAAAATGTAAGATGAACATCAGAGGGTAGTAGAAGAAAGCAGGGGTTAGCCTTTGCCTACACCCATAGCTAGAGGGCTGATGCTAGTTCCTAGGGAGGGGCATTATAGATTAACACACACATCTTCTCTGAGCCCGTACCCTCTCTCTCTACACATACACATGCTGAAATACCTTCTTTATAAAATGCATGTTTAGGAAGATTTTTAAGTAAATGTCTGCTTTCCTTGTTAGCCTATACTGTAGTTGTTCAACTATGAACATTTGAACTCAGGTGACCATTTAGAACAGGGGTTTGCAAACTTTATTATAAAGAGCCAGATGGTAAATGGCTCTGCGTGGGGTGGAGGGGAGGGGGTGTTGCTATCTCCACATGACTTTGAGTAAGTGGATGCATTTCGCTAAGTGGTGGACCTGTGGCTTAGATACACATCTGCATGTCCTCACTGCTCCATATCACCTTGGCTGTGCCTCAGCCGATAGGGGACACTAGATAGCTCAGCTTCTGTTGCTGCACACCCAATATTATAGCGAACTGTGGGGAGTGGGGTGGGAGGTAGAAGGGGTACTTCAAATCATTTTAAAGAAACACTTTCTCTTCTCTGTAAACATATAAATGAGCATGGCGTATGTTCTGTTTGGATATAAAAATGTCAAAAGTTTATAGTTGGAAAGGAAAAAAAAATTGTAATAAGTAATCACTTAAAACTGCCCTGATATTACTCCCATGTTGAGAAAGATTTTGTAATAATTGAATTGGAAAAATGTATTCCACTATGTAAAAGAAACAAAATGCAAATGGCATAGGCACTTCTGTTGTATAGAGACGAATGAACGTGACATGCCGATGAGTATTCCATCTGTCCCAACTATCCATTCTGAAATCCATGCATGTCACATCTGCACTGCCATCCCATGGATCCACCTCACCATCTCTTCTTCCATGGACCACATCAGTAGCTTCTTAACTGGCTTCCATTTCACTCGTCCTCCTGCGATCATTCTCCACACAGCAGTATTGAATCAGAGGAAACCATGCATCTGCTAGGCATCCTTAATAGTTTTCATAGCACTTAATGAATCTAAATCTTTACTTTATCGTGAGTGATAAGACCCTAAGACTTTTGGGCCACACTTGCCTTCTCAACTTCACTACATAGTGGGCTCCCTTCTGGTTGTCTAAGCTCCAGACATACTTGTCTTTGTTTCTTGAATATACCAAGGTCATTCTGTCTTGAGAGCATTGGTACTTGCCATCCCTTCCACCTTTCCCCCCCCCCTTGATCATTGCACAGCTGATTCCTTGTCATTTAGGTCCTAGCTCAAATGTGCCTCTAGAAAAGCCTGACCACCCTAACTGAATTAGTCCCCTAGGCACATTCTGACGTCACGGTTTTTCCTTCATAGAACTTCTTCCTGTCTGAAATCTGTTGATTTTCTGTGTTTCCAGTAAAATTGAACCTCCTTGAGAGCAGTCATCTTGTCTGTCTTCTTCACTGTTATAACATCATCACCAGGTACAGTGTCCAGAACATAATAAAGAACATTTTTGGTGAATGAATCAGTTGATGTGAGAAAGAAGTCTCTTGCCGCTGAGTCTTCCTCTCTTTTGCCCTGTAGTTTTATTATCTGTACCTTCTCTACAAGTGAGCAGAAAGATAAATCTTGCTGCTTCCTGTAATGGTGGACCAGGTCAGGAGAATACTTTTCTGAATGGTGAGTGCAAGTGAGACATCCTACACAGGGCGAGCAAGGAATACTTCCATAGCCAATCTATTATCCTTCATCCTCACAAAGTCTAGATTGTCCCTATGCCAGGGCAAATAGCTGTTTTGCAGTCTATGGCAAGCATTCCAAACTTAAAGACTCTCCAACCTCCGTGTCAGGACCCAGTGATCTCTGCTACCTCCAGGGTTGGCCAAGATTTCAGATGGCAAGTTTCCTTCACCCCCCATCTGTAGCTCTCTGCAGGGTCCTCATTGTAAGATCACCTGACTCCCCTGATTGCTACCCCATTTCCCTGAAGTCAAACTTGAAGGAAATGGAAAGCAACAGCTTCTCCTTAAATGATTAAGAACTTCTGACTTAAATTGAAAATCAGACCACCAGGTACCAATCAATACCTAAAACATTATTCCCAGTTCTTTATGAATCAGAAATAGCTTTCAAATGTTGCTTTCGCAGGTAACCTTAGATCTATACTATCACAGTCGGCTTGGGTTGCTGTAATGAAATACTATAGACTTGGTAGCTCAAACAATAGACTTATGCCTCTCACAGTTCTGGAGGCTGAGCAGTCCCAAGATCAAGGTACCAGCTAATTAACTCCTGGTGAGAGCCTTCTACCTGTCTTGCAGATGGGTAACCTTCTGGCTGTGGTTTCACATGGTAGGGAGAGAGTGAGCTCTTGTGTTTCTTCCTCTTCCTGAAAGGACATTAATTCTATGGAGCCCCACCCTCACGATCTCACCCAAAACTATCTCCTAAAGGCCCCCATTACCAAATGCCATTACACTGAAGGTTAGGGCTTCAAGTTAGGAATTTGGGAGGGGACACAAGCATTTGGTCCATAACATACCAAACGTGAATTTTGGCCAGAAGCCAAATAGCTGAGTGTTAAATCATGGTTTAGCTGAAGTTGAATTTCACCATCATAGAATGAATGTCTGGCATACAAGAATAAACCTGAAATATTAATAAGAATGTCTATTTATTACAACTTAATTAAAAATTATACCAAGGAGATTTTGTTTAAAATTGGCATTGTAATGCAGTGGTAATAACTTCTCTGAGCTGTCAGCTCTTGTGGTTTTTACATCGCACATCTATGATGCTGAAAATGTGCTCTCTTTCAGCTGAGGTTAGTAATGGAGCAACCTACATTTTTGTCCAACTCTGTCACTTACAGGGTCATGCTAATGGTGATATTGCACCCCCACCTCCCCCCCACCCCCAGTCATTAAGTTTTCTCCTCCAACAATGACTACTGAAGACTTCTACTCTTGGGCTTGCCATCGTGGTTGAATGTCATGAGGCAACTTCATTGAAACAATCCCATAAACTAAAGTTTTAGTTCTTTTAGTATTTGAAAAAGTTGCTTTAAAAAAAAAAATCTCAAAATGAAGCTCAATTTTGTTGCTATCCCTTGTGGTTTTCCTTTTTTAAAGCAGTGTTTTCACAGTACGCATTGTAAAACACGGTTCTCAACTCAGATCCTGTTGTTCATCTAATGGCCCCATTTTCCTCAAAAGCCAGCGTCCTGTAGATGCCCTCCCGGGCCCTGCGTGACCTGTCCTGTGGCAAGTCACTCACGTCATCTGCAGCTACACTCTTGCTCGCTTAGGCGGCTTCTAGATTAAGCCAGGCGTCTCCCAGCTCAGAGCCTTGTACTGGCTGGTCCCCTCCACCCGCAGTTCCTTTCCTCGGGATGCGCACGCTCTGCTGCTCCATCGCTTTTCCTTTCCATCGCTGCTTCACCTTCTCCGTGAGGTTGACATGGGCTCTTCTATTATAGTGACCCCTTCCCCAGTGCTCCTGATCCCCTCCCCAGCTCCAGTGTACTCATCACTTGCTAGAACAATGTATCGCTTCCGTATTCTGAGCATGTTTATCTTACAACTTCATCCACCAGAGTGTAAACTCTGAGGGCCGGGACCTGTTTTGTTCAGCGATAGATCCCTATGACTTAGAGCCATGCCTCGTGTGTGTCCTAGGGGTGCAGCTATTTTTTTGTTTATGTGAATTTTTTAATCACATATGAAGTATACATTTATCACTTGGCTGATAAACTTTATATCTTGTATGAAGCAAACCAGGAGAATCTTACTCTAAGTTACATGCCTTGTTTTACTGGAAAGGGAATTTTCTCATAGCAACCATAAACCTGAAATACACCCCATTGTTATTTTTTTTAAAGATTTTATTTATTTATTTGACAGAGCACACAAGCAGGGGAGCGGCAGACAGAGGGAGAAGCAGGCTCCCCGCTGAGCAGGGAGCCCAAAGTGGGGCTCAGTCCCAGGACCCTGGGATCATGGCCTGAGCCGAAGGCAGACATTTCACCTACTGAGCCACCCAGGCACCCCACACCCCTACTTATGTTACTCGTGATGCTATGGTGATCAGATATGTAAATAACTTGTATGATCAAATGATCATTAATTGCACACAAGTTTGGGGCTGCCAGAAACACACTTGAAATGGCATTCGGCTACTTGGTTTGCCAAGAACCAAGGTCAAAGCCAAATCCTAATAGCAGAGTTTTGGCCAAATGCCACAACCAAAGCCGGACTCTGGCATCTCCTCGTTCTTAATATAATTGTTCACATGTCTACCTTACATACTATGTAACCTGTTTTTTGAGGGGAGATCTGATACTAGCCTTCTCTCATGTTCTAGTAAATAGACAAGGGTTAACCCTACAAAGGCCCAGAAAATAGTAACTACTGGAAGTTGGTCAGTACAGGCCAGAAGAGAGGAAGACATCAAAACTTGGATTTGTTACCATGTAGGCATTTTTATAGAGAATATGTGACTTTACTATTTTGATTTATCTTCAAATTACATAGTAAAACCCAGAGGCTCTGGGGCCTTGGTCTGATCCCTGCCCTGCTACTTAATAGCTGTACCACCTGGGGCTAACTTCTTGACCTCCTTTTGGCTTCAGTGTCTTCATCTATCCAGTAGGGATTATCCTCGTCTTTACCTCACTATGTGGTGGTTAGAATCACTGCAGTTTATACATACAGTGCTTAAAACAGCTCCTGGCATATTGTAAGCATGATGTAAGTTTGCTACTATTGTTATTCTTATTATCGTTATCCTCAAAATATTTTGGCCAGATGGATTAGAGAATATACTTTTTTTTTTTTAAAGATTTTATTTTTTTATTTGACAGAGATAGAGACAGCCAGCGAGAGAGGGAACACAAGCAGGGGGAGTGGGAGAGGAAGAGCAGGCTCCCAGCAGAGGAGCCTGATGTGGGGCTCGATCCCATAACGCCGGGATTACGCCCTGAGCCGAAGGCAGGCGCTTAACCGCTGTGCCACCCAGGCGCCCCCCCCCCCTTTTTTTTTTAAGCAGTGGGTTTCGAATTGGGTGCCTACAGCCATATTGGGTTTATCAGCAAGTTTTGTTTGCCCACACAAAGTTCACTGATTCAACAGTGGAAAAACCCAGAAATTCTTAATTTAAAAGCTCCAGATTTCCCACATCAACTTAAAAAACCTGGAAATGATAAGCCTAAATTTATACCAGCTGCAGCTGTCACCAGTTGCCCCTTTTAGTTTGGTTCTGTCCGTGCCTGGCCCGCTTTACTCCTTGTGTTTCCAGCTAGGCTCCTACAGGCCATTTAGTTTGTGACCCTTGGCAAACAGGACCCTGACATAGTATAAAAGGTATAGTTAACCTTCTCTTATTCCATGAGAATGGCTCCTGTATCCTTAAAACATGTGCATGTCATTCTATATGCAAAGTATCTATTAGACCCCTTTTTTGGTGATACTATATTGAGCAAGACAGAAGTGGAAACTGGATCTCAAACATGTACTGTGATGCAAATTCTAATATATATTTGGAAGGAAACCAACTGAGGTCTGAGAAACTGTTAAAAATGTTAAAAATACAGCCGTGCCAAAAGAAGCAAGAACACTTCGTGGAACTGGGTCAGCTTGTGCAAAGACCCTCAAGTACAGAAGACTATATCCTGCGTAGAAAAGAAGACCAATGTGGCAAGTTTACAAATGGCTCAAGAGGATACTGGAGGAGAGATCGTGTGGTTTTGTCTGAATTTTATACTTAGTTCAATGGAAATCGTTGAAGGGCTTTAGATAGGGGAGGGACTTAAAAAGAGAAGACTTGAGCTGCTCTTCAGGGAGTTGATTAGAAGCAAGCAAGAATAGAAATGGGGAGGCTGGGAAGTGACTATTGGAGTTTATGGTGTTGAGAGATGGTGGTGTGTTGGTCCAGGGTGGAGTCAGTAGAAATGGGGAGAAGTAAGCAAATTTAAGTTCATTTTGAAGATAGAATTGGGGAGACATGATTAGGTATAACCCGTGAGGCAAAGGGAGGAACCAAGGGTGACTCCTATGTTACTGGTTGGAGCAGTTAACTAGGTATTGGTGTTATTTAATAAGATAGGTAAATTGGCAAGGGAGGGTGTTTAAAGGGGAAGCTTTGGGTCGGGGGGCGGGAATCAGAGGTTTCATTTTGACCATGTTACTTTTAAAATTTGAGTTACATACAGGAGAAGATATCAACTAGGTTGTTAGACTTGCGAATCTAGGTTTACAAGGGAGGTCTTAGTTGCAGATAGACCAAAGGCCATATCTGTCACATTGTGTATGAGTAAGAGTGTGTGTGTGTAGGAACCAAGGGGTTTTCCATTGGTCCTTACCTCTAAGAGGTGGTATCCCTTTGGTTTCTCTGCCTGTCTTGCTGCTTCTTTGATTCTTGTTATTCTTGACTTGTCATCATTGGCCTTTGAGCCTAAGAGCTAGGCTGTTTAGTTTGGAGGATAATGCTAACAGCAGGAAAGCACTTGGGTAGAAATAGCTAATCCTGCCTTTTTCTGGTCGAATTTTGACTTCTCTCACCCACAGCCATACTTGCCTGCTGTTAACGAGTTTACATCTATAGTGAAGAGGCCAGTGCATATCAGCATTCAGAAAAGGGGAGGAATAGGATTGTTGGGGATGAGCAGCTGAAACAGGTTTGGGGGAAGAATAGAGTGGTTGGGGATGAGCAGCTGATACAGTTTTTAGGCTTTAAGGCTTATTAACCTTGCATAGGAATGTGTGTATCTGCTTTTACCAGTGCTTTTCATGGGAGATGACACTTGTGCTCGTTCACCAGTATCCACTTCTCTCTTCCTGTGCTCATGGAAGTCTGCACTTCCCAGTCTCTTAAACTGACTAGTTCTAGACACTGGTCTCTTGAGAGAAAGCAGCATGTACTAACCGCAGCAAAACCCTGGTGCAAACTTCTAGCTCCCTCTTTCATTTTGGAGATTATGATGGCAACATGTTCAGATCACAGAGCACCAAGTCAAAGGAACATTGATCACCAAGTCATTCCATGGAGGATGCTAACTTGTAGCTGACTTTATGTAGAAGCAAGAAATAAACTTGTGTCCTGAGCGTTTGAGGGATGTTTGTTACTGCAGCATAAGCCTAACCTAACTAGATCAACCCAGGTGATGTCTGGAAACAATGCAGTGATGCTAGCTCAAAAAGTAAGCTTTTCACAGGCAGGCGTCTTGCTGAACCTCAGGTCAAATACAACCCCCCAAAAGACGGGTATATTTAACAATTAGAAGTCAGTATCGATCATAACTTTTTTTTTTTTAACGGATGGAGATTATCAGTGCTGTTTTTACTGTCAATTACTGAACTAAAATTAAATCACTATTTGAAGATTTTAAAGCACTTCTTCTGGGTCCCAGTGAGAATTACCAGTGTTGAGACCTTCTGTTGCATGTGTAACCCCACTGCCCTATTTTGTGTTTGTGTGTAATTGACAACAATTAGCCACCATGTCCTCCTCATTTTGATGCCGTGATTTCCTTTCATATGGTTTGTGCTTTCTTCTGGCATGTGCCACCAAGTGCTCAGCATTTGTAATGGGTCTAAACTGTTGAGCTTGAAAGTTAGAGGTGAATGTTTTTTCCTTTTGTCATTGGGGCAGGGGTGGGGGGGTTAATCTGCTTAAGCAATTACTCTGTTTTGGAAAAGCTGACCTATTTTTCCCTCCTGAATGCAGATCTGTGCATCTCGTACTGTTTACACACTGACTTTCTGAGACACAAGTGCTTCTCCTTGAATGACCCCTTTCTCTCTCGGGCTTCCATGGCTAATATTTATCGGCAGCATCTGGGGTTTAGTGCGAGGAAGTTATTTACAGCAGTGCTTATTAGTGCACTTTTGTGAGTCGTGGGAGTTTCTCGCCAGCTCCACCATTTTGCTGAGGATGGCCCCCCGTGGAACCCTGAGATTAGCAGCTATTTTTCAGGAAGTAGAAGACTTGTGTGCCTTGATGAAAAGTCAGAGGATCTGGGGGAAAGGGAAGGTTACAATTAGAATGGACATTAGGAATCTTGTAATCCCACCCTCTCACTTTACTGATGAGAGACTGATGGGCGAAGAAGTGAAATGACTTGCAGACACCTGCAAGAAATAAGTTAGAGACATGAGAAGGAGTCACATTTTTTTTTTTCTCATCCTGGCATTTCTTACTTGGGACTTTATTCAATATTTATCCAGGATGTTTGCAGAGAAGAAGCTTTCTTGGATCATAGATCATGGCTTCATCATAGGTCATCACTCAGGAGAAAAATAAGGAAATTCAGGTTGTGTTTGGGTCCCCCCCCCAGCATTTTAAGGGTTGCTCCCCCTTCCCTCCTAGAGATACTCTCCTCGGAGCCATCACCCAATTAGAGCAGCCAGTTGCCTTGAGTTTTGTGCTGTGGGCATGGATGGTAGGACTGCTGCTGCGAGGGGAATGGGAAGGACCCGCATCTCCAGCTACTGCTGAGTGACTCCCAAGTTCATGCATCTTTTCCACTCAGTCTTAAAAAACAAAAATGAAACAAAACAAAACAAAAAAACCAACAATTGATACATACAATAGCATATAAAATATGTATGTCTGACTCATGGTAAAAATAACACTGGTGAACCCACCACCACGTTTAGGGAAGTCTGCTTACCTTTTTCTTTTCTTTTTTCTTTCTTTCTTTTTTTTTTTTTTTAAGGTTTATTTGAGAGTGAGTGTGCATGGGCGGAGCGGGAGAGATGGAACAGAAGGTTCATCCCTCTTCTGAGAACATGTAGTCCTTTGACACAAAAATCCAGGAGGAAAAACCTAATGTATATATGATGGCAGTCAAGCCCATTACTCATTCATTTCATAGTTTTCAAGGAAGGTTATTTCTTTTTAGAAATGCTGTACACCTATGTTATTTGATTAACATTGCTTCTCTAAGCTGTTTTCTTTCATACTGAATTATGGGTATCAATTTCTGTATTTGTAGACTGAGGAGGAATAAATATTTTATAGCTTTCGGAACGGAATTTATCAGATAATCCCAGGAACCATAACCTTTAGTACACTAACTTCTTTGACTTCAAGTCAGGTTGAAACTTGCAGTTTAACATTTGGCTGCTTACATTGCAGAAGACAGTTTGAAGACTTTGATTGTAACCCCTGAGTTAAAGTTTGGGATGTTTTTAAATGGTTTTAATTCCCATCTTAAATTAACCCTATAGAGGAACAATGCAGATACAACTTAAAATACAGAAATAACTTAAAATTTCCTTAAATTTTTTCTTACCAAATGGATAAATAAAAGGATTTATTTGCTATGCATTATCCAAAGTTTAAATTTTTAAAATACTGGGCTCAAAGCCTCATTATTCATTTTTACACTAAATGTGTTCTTATTGCTTCACTTTTACTCTAGTTGATGCTTTTTTTGTTTTTGTCCCTGCAGTAGGTACAGGTTTTGTGGGTCTGAACCTTAGTTTTGGTATTTTTGCTACAAAATTTCAAATACAAAAATTAGTATGAATGTTAGGAGAAAAAAAACACAAAAATTACAAATCTGAAGGAGCTGGCAAATACCACAAACATCGCAAAATCCCCCAAACTCCCATTTTTATTAACTGATCTACCTCTAGAATACTTTCTTACCTTTATATTTTGACTGCTTGCTGAAGGATTGCCTTTCCCTAAGTCATTGATTTTATAACAATTTCTGTAGCAAGACTAAGAAGATAATTCCATCTTTCCTGTAGTGTGTTTGACCAAGATTTATTGGTGGTGTTGATATTAGAGTTCATACCATGTGACTTTTCATACAAACGTACTTTCTGGTTGCAATGATGTTATCGGTTTGAGTCCTAAAACAAGAATAATGATAAATTCTGTTTCCTGTAATTCCTATAAACACAGCTTATTTTTTTTCTCTTTTTAGAATTGTATTTGTCATATTGTCTATGCCTTAGTTACCTTTTGACTTGGCGTCCATGAGAACTAGATTCTGAGCTTGCCCGTTTCCATATCTAAATATTACAAGAACTTTCCAAAGAGTAACGCCGTGGTTCATTATGTCCCAAAGCTCGCTTCCTTCACTGCACGGGTACTTCCTGTACCAAATGCTGTGGTGTCACGACTGAGTCCGCACAGGTTGGAGTGAGCTGGAAATATTCTCAGAAGCCGGTGTGTGAGGCAGCTAATAACTATACATGGAAGTAAATTAACCATACGATACTGTAGAGACTATATAAATACATCGGGCTAAACCCAAACAAAATGTGATCCTACTTAAATTTCTCCGTAGCTGGATCCCCAAAATGTGTGTGGGTACTCCAGCCCTACCCAACATGAAGAACGTGTGACAGAGATTAGAAAGAGACAGTTTCCTTGAGTAACTGTGGATGAGATACCTTATCTTAGCAAATCTCACAGTTTTTAACAAAACAGATGATTATGTGATTCAGTCGGTAAGGCCCTTTCCTGGCCCTGAGAAAATGAGTCTGGAAGCTTCCCCAGCTTGAGTTCTATTATATTACCCCTATTTAGCCTTAAATGTAGATGATGATCCCTAAAAAGCATTAGCTTTCTGAATCCTAACTCCTTTAACTGTGTGTGTGATATGGCACTTACTGAGATTTTATTTTTAAATTTGTGTTTTAAAATAAAGATGTATGGGGAGAGAGCCATTTCCCTCAATTTAAAATTGAATAAACAGCCCCCCCCCCACCAGATTTACCTTAGAGAAATGTACTTAAAGGGCATAGCTTTGTGTAATCATTCGGTAAGCATGACACACTGAACTTGCTATGTGCATTACTTCTATGCAAAGGAGGTTGAAGGAGAGAATGTTCTTAATTACAGCAAACCCTTGTGTAGCACTTGTCACATGGCAGGTGCTGCTCCAAGTGCATTTCCTATGTCACCATTTCTAGTTCTGGCAGAATTGCACAGTGGAGAAACTAAAAACCCTCCCATTACAAATCTCAAGAAATGCTAGATAAAATAAAAATCTTAATAAATGCATGGCAGAACTTGTAAGGCAGTAAAGGAAGTCTAGCTAAAAATGAGGGGACTGAAAACCAGGAGGTGAGAATATGGGAGGGCACTGCAATACCTTTGTAGACAGTTGACATTAGGGTTTTAATATTCATGTGGGGTTAGAAGTGAGAGAGTTGGAATGGCCACCCCTGCATAAAATAAGAACTTTCAAAAGGGGAGTATTTTGTGTTCTTTGGGAGTGAGTGGTCTAAAGAGTCTGCCCAATAGTATAAGAAAGCAAAAGGAAAATTGTATCTGTCTTAATTTGGGTTCTAGGTAGGGGGGAGAAAAGGTCTTCCTAGAAACTAAAACTTGAGTTCATGTGCCTGATTTCCTGTGAGTTTAGGACTTAAAATTCCCACGTTCCATGAGCCAAAGGCTGAAAGATTAATTCCCAAATTAGTTTTTGTGCTAGTAATAGCCCTGGGACAAGTCCCAGAACAAAAATCTACTCTGAAGGGAGTCTTTTTGAGATATTAGGAAATCAATAAATAGCTCTCCTTCTCTTCCTAAACTGGGACCTGACTAAATTATTGAGTCAGGCAGCTGTTAGAATTTCACCTCTATTCCTATGAATCTGTTTGGACAAGGTACAGTACGTACTTTACCGTCTGACCTGATCAGCATCTTCATTGAGTTCAACTTCACAGTTGCAGGTCACCCACATGGGATAGACCATTTATATCAATCCCCCAAAGATTGCGTATGGCCTAGCAGTTATCCGTGTCACTGTGTAATGGTAGAAGGGACAATTCACTAGTAAGATAGAACCATTCTAAAGTTTCATGCATTTGATAAAATGCCTCAATGTATTTAAAAATTACATGGGAAATTGACAAATTCACAATCATAGAAGACAGCTTTAACTTCCACTTCTTAGTAATTGATACCCTAAGTTGGACCACTGTTACAAAGGACACAAACAACACAATAATCTTGCTCTTGTAGACCGAGTTAGAAACTTATACCAATAATCAAAAAACTCAGGTTCTATTGGTACATACAAGCCAATAAGCTACAGGTGGAAATTAAAGTACATGTACTATAACCTGGAGATTATGTCTTACATCCTTGCATAGGGAAGGTCTCAAATGTGCAAAAGAAGACATTTACAGAAATGTTATAGGACTGTTTATAACACAAAAATAAGAACCTAAATATCCATGAGAAGAAGACCAGGTAAGTTTTGTTGTGTTCATACAAGGAATACTAAACATTACTTAAAATGACTGGACTTGAGTTACCTGACTCAAAATGGGGAGGTCTCATAAAGGTGAATGACAACCAAATTGTAGAATAATCTAAACAATTGTAGAATAATCTATGGCATAGTGAGATTTTTGTGAAGCTTAAAAATGTGGGACAAAAGATCCTGTTTATGGATATATAATAAAAATAGAACATTCTAGATTTTATAAAGTATTAGGGTATTTTTTCCTGTTCATTTTTTATGAAGTTTTTATTTAAATTCCAGCTAACATACAGTGTAGTATTAGTTTCAGATGTGCAATATAGTGATTTAACACTTCACAACAGTATTAGGATGTTAGGATATCATTTTTACAGATGGGGTAAACTTGGAGAAACGAGAGAACAAGTTTTACCACAGGGCTTTAACTGTGTTTGAAGTTTTGTTTCTAAAAGCTCTGGAGTACAATTAAACATAATTTCAAGATTTTACAAATCTAAGTGAAACCACGAAGAGACACATAGACAAATCAGCTATGTGACAAAGTCTGTGCGCCATTGGGACTCCAATTATGTGTGGAGATACTCTGTAATTTTGATCATCATGTGTCCTTGGACTATGGTGCCCTTTCCTACCAACTGTAGTGTGCTTCTGAATAAAGACTAATTTCAGATACTGTCTCTCTCTGATATATTCTCCCTGAAAGCTGCTCTGATTGATCTGCCCCAATATTAACCCTCCTAAGTGTTCCCTCAGCATTTTGCTCTTCCTCTATTACATCCCTTATGTCATAGTTAACATGGTTGCATGTGTGTTTCTGACAGTAGACTGTGAGTTTCTTGAGGACAAACTTTGTGTCTAGATTATCCCTAACTATTAGCATCTTTATACTTATTAGGTTCTGAAAATAACCAGTTTAACTGACGGTTTCAATTCAAAGATTCTTATAATCTTTGGTGATAGCCAGAGAGACCCACACATCCATGTCCCTCACCAGTTGGCAAAGGTAGGTTATTGGGATACCCAAATACTGTGACACATGGATAGTATTGGTTAGGGAGTCTTAGTCATTTCTGCCCCATGAGTCCTGAAGAATGTCATGTAACATCTGAAACTCCTTTACTCTCATCATGACCTTATTAGCAATTCTAGAAGACCATGTTTGGGGGCATGGGAGTGACATTTTCAGCTACAGAATGTAAAGGGACAAATGTTGGATCTTTGAGAATATTACCCCCCCCAAAAACCCTCCAATTGGAATTCTTTCCCATTTAAATCTTTAACCTTTCCTTGTAAGTGATTTTACCCTGCTCCCCATTTTAAAGATGAGGATACAGATACCCTCACCAGCAAGGACTCCAAATCTAAATTCTGTACCTTTTGCTCAGTGCTCTGTCCATAATTATTTTACCCTGACATTTTCTAGGTCCCCATTCTCAGGGTGTGGTTTCTTCCTTTTCTTTCTTCTAAGCCAGTGTAGTAAAATAACTAATGACTAGGGTACTCACTGAAAATCACCCAATACAGGATTGGTAATTGTGCCCCAGAACCATTTACAAATCTCCTTGCTACAATAGTGAGTTGACACAGTGCTCCAGGATCTAGTCACGCCTGTTACCCAATTTCATGTTGCAGTGAGAAAGCAGCTTCACTGGTTGTGATTAGGTCACTTACAGCAGAATTAACATTTTCTTATGGTTTGTTTCTGTTCAGGAGAAGTAGTGATAAACACATGGCAGAGCCAGGAGCTGGTCTGCACTTCATTGGCACTCTGTTATTTAGTGGAAATGGGGAGATGTACAATGTGCTGATTTACAGAGTAGAAGAGACCTCTTACTTAAACTTTATGGTGTTAATATTTTTGAATATTGATTTGGTTGTCAACGCGGGCTGTAGAATTCATTCAGCTGTTTGATTCATTAACAAAAGGCTTTATATCTAGTATCTCTGTGATCGTGTAGAGGAAGACAAGTTTGTTGTGTGTATATCAATAACACAAAGCGACAAGAAATCTGGGTGGCTTCATTGTGGGTGAGGGAAGGAAGAGGAGGAGCACTGTTTTGGGGAAATGAATTCAGTATATTCCTTCTGGCATCCACTCAAACTGTGAAACTTGGGTAAGAATATCTTAGTTGTTTTATCAGTGATTTAAACAAAACAAAGAACGGAAACCAAGTGTAAAGATAAACAACATCAGGAACGGAATCCTTCAGTATGTACCCCGAGAAAGTTGTAATGGAAACTAATTTATAATTATTTGATTTGTGGAGCTACTTTGTGTTGCTTGTTTTGCTTTATTCTCACATTTGCTGTGTTAACAGACAACGGATGAATGTTAGCTCTTTTGTGGTTGTGTTACTAATTATTTTTCTCCCAAATTCCTGATTGGTCATCTTAAGGTATGCACCCCGCTCCTGCACATGCACAGACACGGAAAAATGGGGTGTGTTAGAGTTTTCCGGAGCAATAGAGCCAAAAGGATATATAGACAGATCCGTGTCTGTGTCTTGGCTATGTGTCAAGAGGCTGACTGGTTAAGAAAGTAGCTCATGTGATTGTAGGGGCTGGCAAGTTTGAAATCCACAGGGCAGGGGGCAGGCTGGAAACTCAGGCTTTAGAGGTTGCAGTTTTGAGGCAAAATTCCTTCTTTGAGAAGTCTGTCTTTGCTCCTGAGGCCTTTAACTGATTGGACGAGGCCCACCTGCATTGTGGAGGGTGTTTTATTAGGGTTCTCCAAAGAAACAGAACCAATAAGGTGTGCACACACACGTGTGTGTGGGATTTATTATAAGGAATTGACTAATAAGATTGTGGATGCTGAGAAGTCTGAAAATATTAGTAGTCAGCAACAAACTGGAGACCAGAGAGCTGATGGTATAGTGCCAGTCCGAAAGCCAGCAGGCTCAGCACCCAAGAAGAGCCAGTATTTTACTTTGAGTCCAAAGGCAGGAAAACAAAACAAAACAAAAATCTGATGTCTCAGCTCAAAGCAGTCAAGCGGAAAAGATTCCCTTTTGCTCATGAGGAAATCAGCTTTTTTGTTCAGGTCTTCAACTGATCGCCCGCATTAGGGAAGGCAGTCTGCTCTACTCAGTCTATGGATTCAAAAGTTACTCTCATCAAACAAAACAAAACAAAACAAAAAAACTCTCATGGAAACACCTGGAATGATAATTGACCAAATATCTGAGCACCCATGCCCAGTCAGGTTGACACATAAAATTAACCATCACGGAGGATAATCTACTTAAAGTCAACTGATTGTTTAAAAAAAAAAGGGAAAAATTCACGAGAACATGTAGACTAGTATTTGACCAAATGATTGGGCACCATAGCCTCATTGACACATAAAATTAATCATCACATATGGTCTATTTTTAATTTTTTGCATTATAAAAAGATATTAGGAACCTAGGAAGGAGAAAAAGTAATATATCCATTACCCCACCATATCTTGTTTTATTTTCATTGTCTTTTTAATAAAAGGGTGTATTTTAAAGTATCTTGAAAATTCTTGCAAAAATATTTTAGATGTTTGAAAGCTTTTATTTCTTTCTCGTATTTGCTTCAGTTGTCAGAGCAAAAACACTAGAATGGGAGCTGGGGCTCGGCATCCCTCTCCAATCCCTGCCCCTCGCTCATTTCATCAGTTGAGAAAGAGAATCCTCCTAAGCCTTGGTTTCCTTATCTGTTTATTAACAGTTTGGACTTGGCAATCTCTAATGACATTTTCAGCTTGAATATTTTATTAATCCAGGATTTCTTAGAGTGGAGTTGTTACCACTCTCTTACTCTATGAGGGAGAGTTGGAGGTAATATACAGATGAACAGTGCTTACTAACCAATGTTTCATTATGTAGTTGAACTAAAACTAGCACACAAAATCATGGTTTCCGCATTGTTGCTTAGGGCAGGGTGGAAACTAACAAAGGGGGATCGTTTTAAAGAAAAAAATTAAGAAAACACATGTTTTAGGCCGATACGGAAAAACATTACGAACAAATGAAGTTTGGGCTCTATACTGTATTGATCCTTGAACCTAACTGCACTTGATGTGTTTTCATGCTGCTTTTCAAGAGATCTGTGAAGACTACTGTTCTCTTAGCAGAAAGCGGTGTAGATAGTTGTTCATTTAACATTTTGCTCAACCTGCATTGAGTACAGCCATGTGCCAAGTACTGGCCAGGTGCAGGGATCCTTGGGGAAACGGAATGTGGTTGACTTTGGCCCTTAGTATCTTACACTCTCGTGGGGCATCAGGAGTGTTGATGATTAGTTATAACCCAGGATCATATCCACAGTGATAGAAGTACGTACGAGGGACCAGTTTTGGGGTAACTGCCTTGGGGAAACCAGGTAAAGCCTCAGTGTAGTCATTCTTGACATGGCTGACAAATTGGGGATGAGCACTCTAGGTACAAAGAATGGGGTGTCCAGAGGCCTTCAGGAGACTGTTCAGTGTTTTGAGATACCTATTTTCAGATAGGAAGTGTCTGTAGAAGATGTTCTTTTCGAATGTGCTCCCTAGTTCCAGGCAGCAAGCTTGAGCTAATCTTTCAGTATTCGTGGATTAGATTCTGGAATATTTGCCGTCTCTTGCTTACCTGTTACCTGACTTGAGGCTTCTGTTTCTTTACCCCCGAACAAGTCTCAAGGAAACGTCTGCATATCCTATAAAACATGATTTTTCAATATGGTTTCTGTCATTTTAAAAAAAAAAAGGAGGGGGGCAAGAGAAGGAAAATGATAGTGATCTTGGATGAAGGAAAACTTTGTATCCCTGATGAAATGCCTGAGCTTGGTTTTGTGTTTGCTGGAAGCCTACTGTAAAGCAAACCGATGTGGCCTTCTGTTCTGTTCCAGGTGCCAAGAGCTTGCTGGGCTGGGTTCCCACTGAGTCTGTGTAATGCATTCCTTCTGTCCCACCCCATATTGCAGATCTGCCGAGGCTGACATCATCACCTTGGATAATAAAGCCATTCCCAAATGTGTTACAAGTCGCACTGCCTCAAGGAGGCATGGAGGTGGGGGTGTAGAGGGGCTTACCAATTAGCTCAACATGGTAATTTCATTTGCCTTCTTTAAGGAAAAAAAAAAAGTCCTCTGTAGAAATAAGAGCAATTACACGTTTAAATTTGAAGTATTTTACAGGGCTAATTTGTTGCTCCATTGCTGTCTGCCCTGCGAGCGGATCTGTTCATCTGTTCTCTTGGCAGCCTGCCGGCTTGAAGGTTGCTTTCCCTCCCAGTGGGCCTCATCTGGACACCTTGGGAGCTGGTGCGAATCGTACCGACAAAATGGGTGTAGGCTGCTGGGAAGAATGGTTTGATGCAGGGTTACTCTGGTTGAGAGCAGAGGAGCACAGGCTACTTCTTTCCCTACCAGGGCTGGGGTTTACGGGAACCTTGCCCCATTCCACCCCTTTGTGTTGATAGCTAAAAGCTACTGATTACTGGTAGAGCCCCGTCTTACACATCACTCGGACCAGGAATTTTCCCTTGTTACATTCTCTGACAGCACCCCGTGCTTCTCCCTCAACACACCTGGTGGCAGTTCCTTTGCTATTCCCTCACTGCACCACAAGCTGTGGGAAGGCAGGAAAGGTGGCATTTCTCAAGATGGTGCACAAATGCCAGGCAGTCCCCTTTCTCAACGTTTCCTGGGTCTGTAGTGCAGGTTGAGTGCTAGTCCCGGAGCCGCGCTGCTCATGGAAGCTCGGAGGGGGGGCGTTGGTGAAAGAAGGCAGCGCTTGAGCTGAGTTTGGAGACCGGATAATCAAGTGCCCTGGCTTTCAAGTTAGAAATGATCTTACCTTGGTCTCTTATGAGCTGTGTAACTGGGGGACTTCACTTCACTTGCCAGGCATCTAACCACAGATTGACCTCGACTGCAGTGGGCACCGGACACATGTTAGCTTATTTTGCCATTTCTGAGATACACATTTTGTAAACCTGTCAACGTTGCTGAAATTACGAGGCCTCTTAAAATTGCTTGCGTATCCTGGTTTAATTGTCATTGTATTTTCTTTCTCAGTGACACATAAAAATAATGATGCGTCTTGGGTGCGTCGGGATTTATAAAGGATGGTAGCTCCCTCTCGGCGAAGAACAGGCGTCTGACCCCTCTGCTTCAGCATACAGTACCTGCGTGGCATTTAGACTTGCCTGGGCTCCTTATTTTTTTAATGTGTGTTTATAGATGTACACACCCATGCACATACACACAAATGCGTATATGAATTTATGCAGTTTGGGGCTCCTCCTAGGTCTAGTGCTTTGTATGACTGAGGCCTGGGCGTTTGCATTCCCGCAGTTGCCCTGGAGGCTCATCACAGCTAGCAGGAACCAGTTTGAGAACCAGTGCCCTCATTTATCTACCCTTGGCCTGACTCTACTTCTGAGCACGACTGTCTGCCTTTTTCTATTGGCTTTCTTCCTTCTCTCTTTATATATGGAAGCATCTAGAACAACACTGGGCACAAAGCATGTTCTCAATATATCTAACTTTTCTCCTCATCCTTTCTCCTTCATATTTTCAGAATCAGTGAGTGAATAGGACATGCAGGGGACAGAGTTGGCAGGGTGTGTGTAGGAAGCAGTGGAGTAGAGGGGAGAGAGCTACTGACTAGCCTCTCTCCATGCTGTTCACAGGAAATGAGGATTAGAGATGTGGAAAAGGCCAGACACCTTGCTTGTGTGCTTCTGGGCTCTCTCCGTATCACGCTGTTCTTGTCACGTTGGTACATCAAACACTTTAGTTCTTACTTGGTTTTTCATGGCATGTGGCCTGGGGTGAAATCCCTAGAGGAACTGTCTACCCTCTTTGGCTGACTTAGAGTCCTGACCAACCTAAATAACATGTACCTAAGAAAACCCAAACTATAGGAAGGCCTTGTGATTTGCCCGTTCTTGCTGGAAGTGTTCCCCCCCACTTCCAAGCTACTGCTCCTTTTGGCTCTATAGTGCATCCTTGGGTCTTCCAGCGCCCTTCCCTGAGGGTTTTTATGGAACACTCTGCCGCTTAACCAAGGCCTCAAAGACCGAATGGATTCCTCTTCGTCTCTGTGCTCCCCTTAGGTCTTCCCACCTTTAGATCTAATTTGTCTCTGGTTAAAAATACCTGTAAACTTTGTATAGCTAATAGCTTCCACTCGAAGTATCGTAGTATAATTATAAAAGTGGAGTATGACCTACTGTGCCCCCTATATATCCAGCACATATAACTAATTAAATGTGCATATGCAAATAGGAAAAAGTGGAATGAGCATTACCATCTGAGAACAACTGCTGGACCAGCTTAGGTCATGGAGAATTTCAGTCTTCAGTCTTGGGGAGATGGGAAAGGTAGGTTAGGAACAGATGGTGAAGGACCTATGACCCCAGACCCAAGAGCTTAGGCTATTCTGTACACAGAGAGGCCCCCCAAATTTTTCTGAATAGGAGACTAATGGAGTAAAAATATGTTGGTAAGATTCATTTAGCTCCAGTGGTTTGGAACTGTGAGATGTTTGAGGTAAAGTGATGGAACATGAAGATGAAGACTATTCTAGAAATTCCTGAGTGCCAACGATTTGCTTGTGTGCTTCGGAAGGAATGGCTTATGTTATCAGAAGGAATGGCTCCAAAAATATGTTGTGAAGGAAGAATCTTTAGTGTTGAGGAATGTGGGGTCACGATCCCTGGGGTTTCCACTGCAGACTGAAATAGGGTGTGGAAAAGGGAGCTAGCTAGAGGAAAAGAAAAAGGCTATTACTTTCTTTGATTTCATTAGGGTTTGAAATGAAGGTAGCTCTTCTAAAGGGAGGGGTCCAGCTAACAAAGACAGACCCAGAGGTGGATCAGTGATGGAGATAAGAGATTTGAAAGTTGTACACATAGAGGTGCAGTTGGCATCATGAGTGTGGAAAACCGAGCTGAGGACTGTAAACGCACAGACTCTGGTAAGACCCGAAGTGAAGACAGGGGCCAAAGCAGGAAATCTGCAGGGCCCTATGCATGGAATAGTCCGTTCCAGAGTCTCTGTCTTCTCAGCAACATTTTTTCTTTTTTTTAAGGGGGTTGAGGGGCAGTGCTAGGACTACAGGATGGCCCTTTTTTCTTCATTCTTAGACTCTTTAATTCTTTTTTTCTCTCATCTCTCTCTTAGATCTGCCTTTTTTTTTTTTTTTTTTGAAAAAATGATGTACTATATGTTGGCTAATTGAATTTAAATAAAAAAGAATTTCTTACATTTTATCTTTCCAGCTTTAATGATATATAATTTACATGTAACATTGTAAACTTAAGATGTACACTGTGATGATTTGATATACATATACATTGTGAAATTTTGACCACACTAAGGTTAGTTAACATATCCATTACCTCAGATGGTTACCATTTTTTTGTGTGTTTGGTGATAACATTTAAGATCTGTTCTGTTAGCAACTTTCAAGTATGCAATACAGTATTTTTCCCCAACTTTGAGATGTAATTGACATATGTCATTGTAGAAGTTTAAGGTGTACGATGTGCTGATTGGATACATTTATATATTGCAAATTGATTATCACCTTAGGGTTAGCTAACGCTACGCTCCCATCATGTCACATAATTACCATTTCTTTTTTGTGGTGACAACATTTAGGATCCACTCTCTTGGCAACTTTTAGGTATATTGCACAGTATTGGTTCGCTGTGACCACCATGCTATGCGTTAGATCCCCAGAGATTATAGTCCCTGGGCTTTCCCTTATATTGCCTTCCCTCTTGTCTGTCTTTTCCCTTCTTTTGCCCCTCCCTCACTCCTTCACTTCTTCACTTTTTTTCAGTCTTTCGTTCCCATTTCCCTAATGTAGTGCAAAGATGCCTGAGTATTTAGGTAGGCTAGGGACAATCTTGGATGCAAGAGCAGTACAAACAGAAAGGAAAATGTAGACAGTCTTGGGAAGTTCACGGTTCTGTTTTACATATTACTCACAAGACTACTTTGTCTCTCAAGGGCAAATTATTCCTCTTTATAGAAATAAAAGGCATTATGTTACACGGTATTTACAGGTAGCCTGTTATTGCCTAAGTGTGTATAGATTCAGAAATTAACTTTCAGTAGGATCTAGTTATAAGCAACCTCATAAAAGTGATTGTCATAAAATTGCCTTTTTTGTTCTCTGGTTTCCTAATTCTGGGAGACCTGGGACAGCTCCCTTGTATTACTATATAGTGGCATTGGAAGTTGAAATCAGAATGCTGCCTCCTCCAAATATGCATAGAACTGTATTCCCATAGAAATCAGACTTTAAAATATATATCAAAGATTGTATTGTAGTTTCATTGGTACAGTGTTTTAAGTATTAATTTATATTCATAGCAAATATTGTCTCAGGGATATTTTAATTTATATCCAAATTTTTATACATATAATAATCTTAATTTTATATGTTGATGTTGAATTTATATCTAAATACTTTAATTTCTATCTAAATATTATTCACAAAGTGACTTGATTTTAAAAACAAATGCTGTTTGGAAAGTAATGGAAATAGATGTACTTTCCCACTGAGAATGAGATGATCTATCATAGTTACCCATCTCAGAGAGAATAGCTTTTTGATATCACTCTTTATCTTGCTGTTGTTTCCAAGTCCCAAGCATATTCTCCATGCGGCCACAGTAGCCCACTTCTCACTAGCTTAATAGTTCCTTCATCTTTGCATGGAGTGAATGGACTGCTGTCTTCTAAGACCTATGTGCACCCCCTAGCATTGCCTTCTCACCTTGACTTTTCTTTGGTTTATCTCCAGTAAGATATTTGGCACACTCATCTTTAGGAATCAAAATACTGGGGGGTGTCTGGCTGGCTCAGTTGGTAGAGCACATGACTCTTGATCTCAGGTTGTGAGTTTAAGCCCCATGTTGGGCATAGCGCTTACTTAAAAAACAAACAGATAAGAAAGAATCAAAATATTTAAAATCATGATATAACATTTATCAATTTAATTAGTTTATTTGTGTACTTTGTATGTGTCTGCAGCTTTTCAGTTCCTAAAGTGTGTATGTGTGTGTTTAGTCATGAGTAAATTATAAAGCAACATAAAAAATATTTGATACATGGAATTTGTCTATAAGGAATTTACAGTCTAGTTGTATGATGAGTAATAGCTTAGAATAGCGAACTATTACCCATAGGGCAAATCCTACCCTCTCCTCCTGCCTATTTTTGTAAATAAAGTTTTATTGGAACAGCCACACACATTTGCTTACATATTATCTAGGATTGCTTTCAAATCACTGTGGCAGATTTGAATGGTTTTGACAGATTATATGGCCCACAAAGCCTAAAATATTTATTAGGTCCTTTCGAGATGAAGTTCTCTTGATTCCAAGCTTAAAAGCACTGAAGTGTAAGTCAACTGATGCCCAGAGGCTTGCCCAAGGTCTCATGGATAGGCATTTTCAGATTGGCTGCAAATTCATATAGAACATTGTATACCTACTTGGAAGAGAAAGACACAGACTGAAACCTGTGTTCTTGGCTGAGTGTATGATTTTGGACAGGGGTACATAAACCCAGAGTCCTAGTTTCCTTGTCAGAAAAATGGGCTTAGGGGGCACGTGGGTGGCTCAGTTAAGCATTGAACTCTTGATTTTGTCCTCTGGTCATGATCTCAGGGTCTTAGGATCAAGCCCCTGTGTCGGGCTCCACACTGAGCCTGGAGCCTGCTTAAGATTCTCTCTCCCTCTCCTCTGCCCTACCCTCAACTCCCTCTAGCGCACATGCTCGCTCTTAAAAAAAAAAAAAAAAAAAAAAAAAAAAGTGGACTTAGTAGCTATCTACTTTCCTGGGTTGTAAGAATTTGATGACCTAACACATATATAGTACCTAACATGGTTATGTGGTAGTTTCCCTGGGAAAGACTGGCCCTCCTGGCTCCAGGCTTACAGGATTCTGCTACTTGACAGTTAAGAGGACTCCCTTGTTCTCTAATTTCAACTTATGAGAAAGGTTCCTGATTGGCCCACTCCAGTCACATGTCCACCTCTAGGTCAATCATTGTGCTACCAGGATCCTGTGGCCTAAAGGAGAAGCATTTCTTACCAGAAAGGGATGCAACCTAAAAGTAATATGTTAACTACTTGCCTTTACCTGTGCTGACCTCCTTATTTGACTTTACCCAACTTTTGCATATATTCCAGCTTGAGATCATCTGTTTAAGGATGAAGGCCTAGAGTGCATGTGGGCATTTGTTTTGTGGCTAATAGCAATGGTGCAGGCTTCTCGAAGCCTGCTTCTTTACTGCAGCATCAGCAGTAGCAACAACAGCAGTTTATGAAGCTCCTAGGACACACCCAGGGTTATGTGCAATTCTCTGCATGCTGGTTATATCAAATTTCTCTTCCACTAAGAAAGCATATGGCAATGCAAGTGAGGCTGACATTATTACAGGTGACCTTGGATCTGCTGGGAGGGTGGAGAAACAATCATAAAGCACTAGGCAGCTCTAGCACTGCGTTATACTTTAAAAATTACTAATGACAAGCCTCATCACTGATCGCAATGCACTGGGGACCTGTGTCATGCTAGTTGAGAACGACTACCCTAGAAGAACTTGGAGTCACCTTAGGGTGATGGCTTATAAAGTGAGTCATGATACAAGGTAGATAGATTGAGCGCCTAATAAATGGAGCTGGCATCTGGAATAGTTGAGGGTGTGAAACATCCTACAGATAAAGGATTTTTGCATTTGTGGACCTGTGTTAGTTACAGGTCTCTGGTTATAAAAAATAAATCCCCTGCCATTAGCTTAAACAAAAAAGGAGAATTTATTGTAACGATGAAATATATCTTCTAGTCTTCGATCATTTAAAATGATGTCTGATAGGGTGCCTGGGTGGCTCAGTTGGTTAAGAGTCCAACTCTTGGTTTCAGCTCAGGTCATGATCTCAGGGTCATGAGATTGAGCCCCGTGTGGGACTCCAGGCTCAGCAGGAAGTCTGCTTGAGATTCTCTCTCTCCCCCTCCCCCTACTCGTGCATGCTCTCTCTCTCTAAAATTAAAAAAAAAAAACAAACTTAAAATGATGTCTGACATAGTGTAAGTGCTCAGTAAATATTTAAATGAATGAATGATCCCAACCAGTAAATCATTCTAATGAACCAGACAGTATTCAGTCTCCAGGTCTTCTCTCTGTGTCTTGGTGCATAATACCTGATTCTCCTCTCACCTACAGCGTGTTTCTCTACTTCCCAGTCCATGTGGCAGCACATGGCCACACACCTCTCCTGGGTTGATGCTGTCCAGCTGCAGCCATGTGGTAACTCTTGCGCCATATTCCCAGCTCTTTAGTCTGGTAGCAAGGAATCTGATTGGCCGAGTGTGAGTTAGTGGTCCACCCTTGGTAAATTAGTGTGACATAAACATGGTGGCCAGTAGCATTGTCTCCAGGATCCTGTGGCTCTAGTTTGGGTGATGTGGAAAACATTCCAAGGCACAAATTCATGATAGACTGGTAACAGTCCCAGGGATATCTACTATGTGCCCCATTGAATAGATCAGTTAAAAAGTGCGAAAGCTAACTTTCCATGCAGCTCACAGCAGAACAGGATTTGCTAAGGGTTGGTGATTGCAGCTGGAGGCAGAATAGTTCAGCCTCCTGGTCTCGGATAGAATGTCACCCCTGCCTTTTTTTTTTTTTTTTCTTTAAAGATTTATCCATTTATTAGAGAGTGTGTGCACTAGCAGGGGGAGGGGCAGAGGGAGAGGAAGAGAGAGAATCTCAGGCTGACTCCCCACTGAGCGTGGAGCCCGACACAGCACTCTATCCTGGGACCCTGAGATCATGACCTGAACTGAAATCAAGAGTCAGACACCCAACTGACTGAGCCACCCAGGTGCCCCACCCCTGTTTTTCTTCTATGATTATTATCTCTTAGGGTCCATACCAGACAAGAGAACACAGAATTGTCTCTTGAGAAAGTGTCAATTGGAGGCATCCTCATTTTCATGATCTCAGCTAGTTAGTGTTGAATAATAATGCAGTTCTATTCCTGGACTTCGTGATTCCATCTCTGAGCAAATGCAAAGCAGATCTTGGCAGGTATATCTATATATGATCAGGAATGCCTGCTAACGCAGTGCAGCAGACGTGAGTGACATTTTTAGGTTGTTTGTTCTGAGAGTAATAATGTTTTAATGTGGAATGTATCCTGTGTTACTCTTAGGAAACAGCTTGGTTTGGTAGGAAGGGTCAAATAGGTTTATATCCCAATTAGGCCACTTGCTACCTCGGAATTATCAGGCAAGTTCTTTAACCTTTCTGAGTTTTAGTTTTGTCATTTGCAAAATGGAGATGCTGACATTTCAAGAGAAAGAAATAGACACCTTACCTTATACCATGTGCAAAAAAATAAATTCCAGGTAGGTTAAAGGGTTAATATGATAAAAAGAAAGGGTTCCAAGTTTCAGAGGACGTTATAGGAGAAAGGCTTTCTTAAGCATCATAAGCCTATTTCTAAATACAAAGTCACTGTGAACACAGTTAAACACAGCATGGGAGAGATTTGCAACATATGCATATTGCAGACCTTGAATTAATATCCATACTTGTTGAGTAAAACAAATATCCACAAAAAAAAAAAATCAGTAAAACAAGCTATTGAATAAATAGGCTAAAGGAATAAACAGGCAATTCAGAGAAGAAATTTTTAAATGACCATAAATGTAAAGACTCAATTCATCATAAGTGAAAAAAAATCACTTTTTAAAAATGAGATTGCTTTGCATAGGATTAGCACAAATGAAAACATATTAAACTGTCTGGTACTAGGAAGTAATGGGAAACAATGAGCACTTACATACACTGTTAGTGGAAATATTCTTAGCAGAGCTTCTAAGTGAGATATGAAATGTGTATACCCTTTGACCCAGCAATTGCACTTCCAGGAATCTATCAAGAATTCTTAAATTGTGCACAATAATGTATATACAGGGATTCTTACTTCAGAATGTTTTGTTGTAGAGAAAAACTTAGAAACAACCTTTACTAATAGAGTAGTTAAATTATGGTGTACCTATTAGAAAAACTATAAACAAATTACCATCTATCAATAAGGGGGTTGCCAAATCAATCTCGGTATATTCATTCTGTGAAATATTATACAGAGATTTTAAAGAATGAGGTAGATCTGCAAATAATATGAAAATAGCTCTCCAAGACCTATTGCTAAATGAAGAAAATGAATCATGGAATAGTATAGTACAATCCAATCTATATGAAAGGTACTTACATTTTGTATGTAAACATATGGAAAAGAGACAGGAAGAGTCACATCCAATTGGACACTGGTGGCCTTGGAAGAATGTTGGGATGTATGGAGTAAAGGACGATAGTCACACTTTGTTATTATATTATTTAACTATTTTAGGTGAAGCTCTTATTAATTTGTTTCTTCTGAAACCAAAATAACAAAGTATATTTTCAATGGTGATAATATAAGGGTAAAATAGTAAATGAAATATACTTAAGACAATGCTTGGCATATAATAGGTTCTTGATACATATTAGTGTTTTTTTTTCTTTTACCTGAAAAGAATAGGAATTGTATGAATTAAGAAATATTAAATTAGCGCCTATTATATGTCCTGGGAAGGATTTATCTGTGAGGACATTCCAATGTACCTTTGAAGAGAAGACCCGTTCACAGATACACCCAACAGCAATTTGAATTGATTTCTTCACTCCAGTAATGTTTATCCCCAGACTCTGGACCACTTACTAGAACCCGAGTGTCCTTTTCCTGTTGTCATATCAGCACTCAGTGCAAAGTGATATTCTTTATACCCAACTCACTTTTGTTAGTGTTCTTATACCTTACCTTATACATCTTATACCTTACTCAGAGGTTTCTGGTATAATCAATCCCCTCAGTATCCCCACTCCCTTTTATGAGTTAACTCTTGTCTTTTCACCCCCTAAGTTTTGTTGCACATGTGCCTCTTTTTTCAAGCTGCCTTAACTTTTTTTTTAAGAAGACAAGCATGCAATAAATATGTATTACCTCTGTGTTACCACAAGCTTCTACCATCACCACTGTATCCCTTGTTACAATTAAATTGTTTGTTTTCTTGAGTTAGCTACATTTTTTTTTTTTTTAAGTTCAGTTCAGGGCTTGAACTCATGACCCTGAGATCAGGACCTGAGCTGAAATCAAGGGACCGACCCTCAACAAACTGAGCCACCCAGGAACCCTTAGTTAGCTTCATTTCTGATCATTTATCATTCCTCCCCTTCCAAGCAGGACAAATGCATCTTTTCATGCATGCTCGTTCTTCCTTTCTGCATATCCATCTGCTAGAGCATGTCTCATTTTCCTGGCTCTTTATGGCTAGCTCTGAGAGTTCCAAAGGGAAGAAAGACCATGTGTGTTCATTCATGGGCTAGACACCATGCAGGTCCGGGGCATAAGAGCAAAAGTTGAGTAGAGCATAGCATGAACACTCACATGTTGAAGGTATACAGTGGTATAGGAGTACTTAGGAAGGTTGTGGAACTGAAAATGATGCTTTGGGCTGGTGCCAGGGGACTGGAGGTAAGTAGGTACAAAGAGTACAGTAACAGCCTTGCTATCATAAGGAAGACAGATAATGTGTAGCAGACTGTGCATCAAAAGCCCAAAGTGAAATAAATGAAACGATGAGAGAGAAGATGCTAGAGAGAAGACAGCAGCGGCCAGATCAGAAGGACTTTGTAATTTCTCCCTTGGAATTTTCCTGGGAAAATGGTGGCACAGAATCAGGTCCCTGCTGCCCTCCTTCCTAATTCCAACCTAGTTGCCTTCCATCTGTCCTGAGTGGAACGGTTAGGGGTTAGGCAGGAGCACCTGGTGATTTGATGGAATCTGGAACCAGAGGGCCCAGCTGGGAACCAACTCAAGCCTGGGGTACAGTGGTGGGGAGCCTTCCGGGAATATCAGGACACCTCCCCTCCTGGAGAGCTTGATCTGCAGAGTGCTGTGGAGACCCTGGGATTAAGGGCAGTGCCATCCCTGAAAGTGGCTTCTAGAGAAGCCCTGACCCCCAAAGAGCCATGACAAGGAATGAAAACACACACAGGTTGAATATTTCCTTCCCGTGTGAGCAGGAGAATGCCAGCTTTTTCAGCTGAAGGATCTAAGGAGGAAATTTAATAACTTGTTATGGCTTATTACTCCTAGTAGGCGCAGTTTAATCTGTGGAAACAAAAATCCCCTAAACTTCAGTGACAAAAATATAGCAAACATTTTTTTTCCTTTGTCCTATTACATGTCAGTAGTCCATGATCTGAGGTCTCTGCCATCTGGAACCTGGGCTGGTTGAAGCTCCACTATCTGGAAAGTCAATGGTCACCATGGCTGGAAGGAGGAAAGATGAGTGATTGCATACTGACCTTTAAATGTTTTCACCCAGAAGGACGCATATCACTTTTTCTCCAATTCATTGGACAAACAAGTCATAGGTACACATAACTTTGGGCGTTGGGGGAATGGAATCATTCCTATCCCAGAGATAGAGAAAACTGTCTATTGATGAACAGTAGAAATGCCTGCTGCATTTGGGAATGACAGCTGCCAACCTAGCCATTGCTAGTCTGTGGGCCCATTGTGCCTCCTGCCTCTTTCCAGATCACGGCTTAAAGGGTCTCCACCATTGGACCTGAGCCTCAGGAGTCAATGGAGTTATGTATGGGTAAAGGAAAATAAGGTAGACGAGGCCCAAAAGCTGGAAAGTGGGAAGATATGCAGAATACCCAAAACAGGTAGCAACCCCTGCAGGGCTTGGCACACGTTAGCCTATGGACCAAATCTGGCCTGACTGTTTTTGTGTGGTCTGCAAGCTAAGAATGACCATACAATTTTAAATGGCCGGGAAAAAATTGAAAGAAAAATAACACATACCAAATGTTTTGCAGGGTGTCGTGTACTCTTCAAAATCTTTGCATTTATTAGCTCAGTGAAGCTTTCTGCCAATCCTGTGGAAAAGGTACTGGAGTCATTTTGTAGAAGAGGCAACTAAAGTTTCTAGATAGGTTAAGTAGGCAAGTAGAGCTGATGAGTCATTCAGCTGAGTTCAAATCCAGAAGGTTTCATCCCAGAGCCTGTGATACTCTTAATTTGCTTCCCTAAATGAAGAGTTCTTTAACACTTGAAGGAAGGAAAGATGAAGGTGTAATACATTCTGGTGAGTTCCCAGGAGAGGTGATCACTCTATTTCACAGAAGCAAAAACAAACAAACAAACAAAACAAAGCCAAAAAACAGGGCTCTGTAAGAGAATGGGGCCATGTTTCTACCATGATGGTGGGGAGCCCTAACTTTGAACCCCAGTTAGGCAAAACTAAGAACCTTATCCAAAAAAAATTTCCGTTCTTTTCATTGGCAGACCTTAGACTTGTATTACAAAAATTATACTCAACTATTGCCATTATATTTTGCATTTAGCCAATGAGGAAGCTTGTGGAAATTGATTCCTTCTTGTTAGGTATGTACATATATAATATCCTCAGTTTTGCCTCCTGGCCCTTAAAGCCTGAAACACTTACCGTCTGACTCCCTACAGAAACAGCTTGCTCACCCCTGAACTGGTGCTATGAAAGCAGGAGGAGACTGCCAGTAATATTAACGAAAACAATGATATGAACATTGAGGAAGCTCAGTAACAATATTAAATGCTTTTGTGTGAATAAATGATTTTCCCTTAACTTTTTTAATGTGAAATTTTCAAACATACACAAAAAAGAGTGGTGGAATGGATTCCTAGGTGCCCAACACTCAGTTTTAATAGATGTCTAGCTTCACATGTGGCCCCAACTGTTCCCAGATACTGGGGTATTGTAAACAAAGGCATCGTGACTTTTCACTGGAAAATATTCCAGTAGGTATAATGGAGGACTTTTTTTTTTTTTAAATGCATAGCCACAGTACCATTATAATACCTTAAAAAATAATTAATACCTTAAAGTTACTACTACGTCTGTGTTTAGCTTTTCCTAATTGTCTCCAGAAAAGCAGAACTTAGAACTTAATGGGGCACAATTGAGGGGAGGCAGTGAGCAGTAACTTAATGAAGCCAAGAAAAACAAGGAAAAGAAAAAGGGGGGGGGACAAACTAAATAGGAAACAATGAAAGATACAAAAAATAAAATGAACTCTGTTGCTTATTATCATGAATGTAACAAATTCCCTTATTTTCTACAGATTCAGTTAAATCCAGACACATGAAGCACTTTTAAACCAGAGAGAGGAAAGATGGTATAAATTACAGGAATGTGCAAAGAGATACTAAGAAAAATAGGTTATAATTTTAATCTCAAACTTGCGGTAGCATAAAGTTAAAAGCACTGAACAGGATGAATAAGGACATTAATTAGAATAGGCACAATGTAAAAGAAGATGCATTAGTCATAAGCATAAATGTACCAAGTGAGACTAAAATATAAAGCAAAACTTATTAAAATGCAGAGGGAACTTGATATTAGTAAAATTCTAGAATGTGACCTTGCTGTGTAACTTTCAGGATCACCCAGATCCAGGCAAACTAAGTGTTATAATAAATAAAATTGAATATATTTAACTTGGGATTTTATGAAGGGAAAGGTATATGTATTTTTGTATGCCTGTGAAATAGTTCCAAGAATTGGTTATGTTCTCAGCCTCAGATTTTCATAGGCCATGTTTTCTAATCATAAGCTAATAAAAAATTTTTTTTTAAGAAATCAGTACTACTGTGATGACCAAAAAAGTCTTTGTGTTAATAAAATTCTTAGTTATCTTTGGATCAAAAACAGTTTATAATTCAAATTTTGATTTCTATCTAAAAAGCAATTAACAGGAGAAAATCTTATACCAAAATCCATGGGATATACCAAAAGCTAAAGTCAGGAAATATATGGTCTTGAACATCAATATTTGAAAAGTAAAATAAAGGAACTTAAGATATATCTTAAGAATTTAGAAAAAGAACAAAACCCAAAAAATGTAGAAAAAGAGAGGTATTAAAGATAGACTGAAATTATTGAAGTAGAAAATGTAGAAAAGTTTGATAAGTCAAAATCTGGGTCTTTGAAAAGGCCAATAAAACTGATAACCTCTTCTCAGTTGTAGTTAAGAATAAGACAGCAAAAATGTATATAATTAAAAACAAAGATCAAAAAATAAAACAAAAATAAAGCCATAGGGAACAAATCAAAGACTTCTAAAGGAATACAGCATAAATGCTTGTGAAGATAAATTTGAAAGCCCAAAGGAAATATTTAGGACACAAATTCAAAGTCCTTTCTGGTGCGGGCCAAGATGGAAAAGCCCCATGAAGCCTCCATTGTGGACAGAACACCAAAAGCCAACCACCTGTGGCCTCTGGAAAGTAAACCTAACAGACCAGTTGGGAGGGAAGGCAGAAGAATTATACAGTGGTGAGGCTCCTGGTTTTTCCCCCTTTCATCCCTGGCTGGAACCTGAGGGTGGCCCTATTAGGGAACTGTGCAGAAGGTGTCCACCGCGGCCACAAGTTAACCAACTCCTAATTCTGGCCAGAAGACCAGGGAAAGGGGGCCTACCGCAAGCTGCAGAGTATGGGAGGAATCTTTTTTCCTTCTGTTTTTTGTTTTTCTGTCTCAGCCTCACCCCAAGGGTGGCCTCTCTGCAGCACTGCGTGGACCACAGTAGAAGTGCAGGCATCTAAAACCTGGAGAGAAAATGGTCTCTGGCCAGAAGAATTTTTAAAAAAAGGTAACTCTGTGGTCCGAAGTGTGATGCGGGAAGGTATCCCATTAATTTTTCTCCTGTCTCTGACCACTTTGCCCAAGTGCAGCTCCAGTCGTGAATACGTGTGGACAGTGGGGTGTCGAAAACTCAGCCCTACCTTTCTAGCTAGAGAAAATGGGAAGACAAGCTCTTGTCATGGTTGGTATGACTATGCAGTGGTCAAATTTATAGATCTGAATGCCAAAAATAATGAACTATACCGAGTATAAATTCAAAAGTAAATTTAAACCCAAAAAGTTATATGTTCATTCATTTGAGAAGGTTTGCATGAATTACCATAGAAAATACTTGAAACATGACTTAAGACGTACCATTTTAAAAAGTCACAAGAACCAAACCATTATACAACTATGTTCTCTACATATCAGAAATCATTTGATCCTAATAAGACTACAGAATTCCAGACTATAAAGGAAGACAGCATAACATTAATAGCAAAACATGATTAAAAAATAAGGAACAAAATCTATAGCCCCATATTATATGGTTATATCAAATAAACATTGTGTCGATGTGTTATGACTAGGCTTTTTTTCAGGAATAGAAAGCTACCCAGTGTCAGGAAATCTATGTGTATAATTCGTTACCTATAACAAAGAAAAAAATATTAAAAGGCAGTTCCTTAAACTTAGGTTTAAGTAGGAATAGGGGGGCTCTTCATGAATATAATAGTCTGTTTCCAAAAAACAAACAATGGCTAATATCTTAAATGGCAAAACATTCGAATAATTTCAGTTAAAATCAGGAACTAGACAAGGATGGCTACTGCTGCCATTATTCATCATTTTGAAGACTCTACTAAGGAAAGAAAATATAAAAAATGGGAAAAGAGAAAATACAATTATATCATCTTTGCTTATAAAATAGTATGCCTAGAAAATGTAATATGCAGACAAAGTACTAAAATTAAAGACTTGGGCCATAGTAAATGTATAAAAGTCAGTGTCTTTTTTTTCTTCATTAGCAAAAATGATCTAGAAATAGAAATAGGAAAATACTGCATGCACAGTTGGTGCTACAGTTACCTGCGTGCTGTGGGGAACTATGTGGGGTACTAAGCCTGGGAGAAGTATGAACAGGCTTGCATTTTGAAAAGAAAGCTTCAGCTCTGAAGAGGCTGGTTTGAAGCAGGGAGACCAATTATGAGGTTCCTGCAGTGATCCAGGCAGAGAAGACATGGCCTCAAGCAGTGACAATGGCAGGGAGGGAGAAGAGGAGGGAAAGGACCTGAGCTATCCAGTAGAGAGAATAAAGATTTCCAATCAACTGACTGGGGGGGAGAGGGAAGAGTTACAGATGAATCCCTAGATTCTGGCTGGGAGCCTGGGGGAAGGAATGGGTGCTGTTCAGTGAGAAGGAATACAGGAGGGCGAGCAGGTTCCATGTGCTGGGGGTGTAGGGACATGTTTAGTTTGGGCCTGTCGTGGCTGAGGGCTCTAGAAGTTTTCAGCAGGCAGGTGGTTATATGGGTTTGGAGCCGAGAGTGAAGGAAGCATTCGAGGAAGACACTGAGTGTCAACAGCAGATTGGTCTGATATCCTTGATGTGATTACTAGATCAGTGTTTCTTTCCATAGGAAACTGATTCTCAAACGCATGGCATACAGAATGTTTTCCTTTCAGCCCCCACAGATCACTATACCTGTCCAATTCTCCACTGTGCCGCACACCTCAGCAGGCTGCGCAGTATGGACTGCATCATGCATCAAGCCTTTCTTGCTCTCTGGCTTCTGATTGCCTTTGGTCTTGACTGAATGTTGGAGCCCCTGCCAGGCTGTCTTCTCCTGAGCTATGGAGCAGCTCTGCAGCCTTCTGGCAGCTGTTCCATTACCTTGTCCCTTTCAGCCTAGAGCTATTAACGAACAGCTCTCTGCTGTTGTTCTACCCTACCTTAACCCTGCCCACACCTTTATAAATAGTCCCTTCGTTAAATTCCCCCTAACCACCCATTTGATGTGCTTTTTGCTGCTTCCTCACTGCACCTGACCAGTGAATTGGCTACATCAAAATCAGCTGGGCTGCCTGTTAAAAATAAGGATCTCTGGACTCCATCACAAAACAGTTTCTAGGAGTGAAACCAAAAACTCTGCAATTTATCAAGTGATTCTGATCTATAGCCAGATTAGGGAACCTTCCCTAGTCTTCTTGGCAGTCCTTCCAAGACAGCATAGGATCATGAGCCAGATGGTTGAGGTTAAAGAATTCAGTCCCAGTCTCTGCCATTGCCCTTGTGTGACCTTGGGCAACATTTTCATCTGTCTAAGCTTTGGATTCCACGATTGTGAGGGAGTTCATGGTTGCTACCTCATCTTACTTCAGAGGCTTAAATGAGGTAATCCCTGTAAAGCAGCGGGATACTAATCAGCTTCTGGTGTTACCATAGAGCTGGTCTATTTAATCTTCACACGCTCCTTTTGCTAGTTTGAGGGCAAATAAGACTTGGTCCCTGGGTTCAGCCTTGTGAATGACACAGAAGTAAAATAAATACCATTAGAGGCTTCAATATTTGTAAACTTGTAATCTAGGAACTTTCACCGATATCCACGAAGCTGTGGTCCAGAGCAGATATTTGCATACTCTGTCCTGCTTCTGTGGGGTAGGGTTATGGGTTTATGGACGTGATTCCATAGAGATGTTTTGTAATGAGTGGTTTGGGGAGTACAGGAGTTAGAAGAAGCAGGGCAGGTTTCAGAGACATTTGTGAAATGTCACAGACATGTCAAGCTATCCATCCATTGGCCAAGGAAGCAGGGCAAGTGTTCCGGGGACTAGCATGTGGAGGTCACGGAATGTGTGAAAGTGTGGGATCGCTGGGAGAAGCACAGTTGGGTATGGCAGGAACACAGTGTTAGGAGCAGCTGATGAACCCTGCAGCCATTATTTCACTCAACTAATTCTTGAACTTCTGCTCTGGGCCAAGCCCTGCTGTGGGTGCCGGGGGTACAGAGGAGTATAGATAGTCATTATGCTGGTGGAGCTTATCTTCTAGTAAGAGTTTTAGTTGATGCACAAAAAAGTGTGCATATATAATGTGAAGTGATGACAACTGCTATAGAAAAGCATTAAAGCAGGGTAGAGGGAAAAGGATATGTGGGGCAGGTGGGTGAACAGGGGGTGGGAGCAGATGATAATACAGGATGACCAGGTAAGGCCTTTCTAATAAACGAACCTGAAGGGGATGCAGGAACTGAGCAAGTGGGTATCTGGAGGAAAACCTCGGACGGGGGAGCGCGATACAAGGACATTGCGTACAGTGTGCTTGATGTGCGTGAGAAACAGCGCGGAGCCTGGGTGGCTTGGGTAGGCAGAAAATGAGAAGAGTGACAAGAAACAAGATCAGAGGACCTGATGGCGGTCGTAGCTCACATAAGGGTTGATTGGGGATTGTGAGCAATTTCACTTTCACTCTGAGTGAGGTAGGAAAGCATCCTTGGGTTTTGAGAACATCTGACTTATTTACAAAGCATAACGCTGGCTTCTGTGTTGAGAGTGGAGTGTAGGGGACAAGAGGGAAGCAGGGATACCACGAAGAAACTGTCATAATCAGGAGCAGGGGCAATGGTGACAAGCAGTCAGATTCTTGGTGTATTTGAAGATACAGCCAACATGTTTCAGTGATGGATCACGTGTGGGTGTCTGCCCAAGAGATAGGGAGCAGTTACCAGTAACTCAGGGTTTTTGGCCTAAGCAGTTGGAAGGTGACAGTTTTAACTGTGAGAACAGAAATCAGGAAATCTTTTCTAGACATTTTTAGTTGGAGATGTTTAGGTAGAGGAGCTGAAGTTCAAGGGAGTAGTCCTGTCTGTGGGTGGGAATTTGGGAAGCATTAGTGTATAGTGGTATTTATGTCTTGAGGTTGGGTAAATTCCCTTGGTCTTGAAGAGAGGAGAATGAGAAGAGCTACAGGGACTGAATGCTGGGCAACCCAATATTTAGACATTGGGGAGACTAGAAGGAATCAGGGAGTCCAAGAAGGAGCAACCTGTGAGGTTGGAAGGAAGGGGGGAGGGGAGTCTTGTCCTGGGCGCTACAAAAAGAGGTTGTTTCTAAAGGGGGAGGGGGGCACGGCAGAAGCAGATGTTCCTGATCTGGGTGGTGGCTGACAGCTGGCCACTGGATTTGGCAATGTGGACTCTGTCATTAGTGACCCTGAAGAGCTGTCTCCGTGGAGTGGTGGGGGCAAAAAGCCCAGGATGCATGGGTTCAGGAGAGAATGGGCCCAAAGGATCTGGAGAACAAGAGCAAGGACAGCAGTTCTAAGGCTTTTTACTCTAAAAGACATAAAGAGAAATGGAGAGGGAGCTGGAAGGGGCACAGAGATAGGACAGGGGGACGGTAGGATGATGGGGAGGGTTGGGGAGCTCTGTTCTGCTGGCTCCTCTTTTCTCAGAAATAAGAATGGAGCTTCCACTCAACAGTGAGGACAGAGAATGTATGTTGGAGGGCGTGGGCAAGCGGTTGGATTAGGGACGGTTGTGTATTATTCTCTAGCCTTATGCAGCTGGGGCACGTGCCACTATTAAGTAGATAGAGCAGGATTTATCTAAGGGTGGAGTTTTGCCAGGCAGGTGTATTGGCCAAATGAAAGAAAGGCAAAATGTGCCATGTAAGAAGTTTTATTTTCAAAGCCCTGGGAGTCCTCTACAATCACGTACGTGTTCACGAGGGTAAGTCTGAAAGCAATGAAAAGGGGAGAATCTGCATAGTTCTTCCAGATGATGAGAGTTGATTCTTAATTGATTCCATTTTTGGCCACCCTGACAACACCGGTGCTTGCTTTCAGTTTGATGGTCTGTTACAATTCTAGAGATAGGTCCAAACTTGGATCTCTTCATCCTATTATACCTTCCATTTGCATGGGAAGTTGAGGGAGCACCCCTCCTGCCCTCTTCGTCCCCACCCCAGTCTTCAGGAAGCCATGCACCGAGTCAGCAGTCTCTAAAAGGTTTGTGGCTCCCAGAGCTAACTTTAAAACTTCTGTACATCAAAGTGCACATGTGTTGTTGCCACCCTTTTGGCTCAACTGGGCCAACTACTTTCAGGTACAAAATATAGTTTATGAGTTAGATACATATCTAAAAGTACATTTTGTAAAGCCAGATAAAATTGCATTTTCAGCTAGGGAAATATCAAATATCAGAATGACTTCCAAGAACCAAAACAGCCAGGAACATTGTATATTTTATTAAGTAGAGAGATAAAAACAAAATCTGTCGTGTGGGTATGTATAAAATGTATTTACACCAGAATAATCTTAGGATGGCCTCCTCCTGGCTACTTGCCTATGCCCTTGGGGGCAGTATGATATCTTGATTTTGTTTAATTCGTGTAAATAAAAAAAACCTTTAAAAGGTGTTCATTCTATTAAGCTGGGCCAGTTTTGTTCAGTGTCTGATACATTCGCTTTTCAATGTAACAACTCGAGAGCCCTGGTGACAAAGCTTACAGTTAAACTGGATATTAAATTCTTTAATCTGGAATTGTGACAAATAGAGTAAAAGTTCACAGCCGCCTTGTGAAAAAGGGTCATTTGAAATGATTGTTTCTCTTTGACGGAAACTTCAATAAAGCTCATGTTTGCTAAGGGAAGATGATTATTCAGTACTGAACTTTGCACCCGTCTCAGGGCGTGGGCATTCACTTGTTTGGTACAGGAGTTTTTAAGTTGCTGTAAACCTAGCACTAGTATGCTGACTTCTCCCTGAAATACTGTGAGAAACGTCTACGTCCACCAAGCCGTTAGGAATGGTTTCTACACCGTGAACTGAAATTGTCCTGCAAGGTGCTGGGTTCTCTCTAGTGCTTCCCACCTACCTCTTGCTCTCACTTGTGTGTGTGCCCACAGGCTTGCTTGTGCTCGCTGTCTCGCTCACTCTCTCTCCCCCCTTCTCCCTCTCCCTCCCTCAGACAATAGTTGTTTACTAAGTAAACACAGTATTGGATTCTGTAAACATGCCAGAGTTACAGGAAGACACAACTCTTACCCCTGAGAGCTCACAATTGGGGGAGTACCGGTGGTATGCTTATTACCCTGTAGTCAGCTAACCAATACTTCTTGGGACAGTGCTTTTTCTATCGACAAAGGTGTGCCATGCATCACTTCCAGATTCCCTGTTGAGTAATCCAAAGTGAATGAAAACGAGGCAAAATTCTCCCCCTTCCCCTTCCCCCTGCCCCCCCCCCCCCACTCCGTGGAGGGGAAAGCTGTTCTTCTGCATGTGTTCTACAGCTTCTGATTTTGGCCAAAGGCCAACAAAATGAGGTGGTCACAAGGATATGACAGTTAATTACCTGGGAAGAAAGAAGCCTAATAAATTCGTGGCCTTATCACTTAGCATTGTTATTACCATTAAGGAAAACAAGGACCTGGCTGGAGATCATCAGGAGAGCCCAGACAATCTTGGATGGAGCCCGAATGTGGGTATTAAGCAGAGCAAACGCTGAAGGTCACGCATCAGTCACTTCAGCCATACGTGGGCCTATCTCGTGGCATAACAGTATCAGCAATAACATTGTCAAATATGCAGGCGGCTGGAGGATAAATATGGAAGCCGTGTGAAAGGTAAAAGCGAGAATGGAGGAATAAATGGCAGTGAACACTTATCTCTCAATAAGAGAAATGATTTCCAGCGTGCCCTCCTTCAGGCCAGCTCTGACAGGCCTCTAATACGAAATCCTGCGCCTAACGTAGCCTGCATCCGAGAGTTACGGACCCCATGCTCACCACCTCTGCTCAGCAGAGGGATGAAGGAGATCGACATGGCAGCCGGTGGGAAAGGAGCTTAGCTCAAAGGGAGGATCAAGGGAAATGTGACAGACAGTGAGTGCTGGGGAGAGATAACAGCTGCATGATGGATGTTTAGAAATGTGTGAAAAATTGGACAATGCAATAAATAAAATGGAGAGGGGGCAGACGTGACCATTTTTAGATCAGTATGCACAATGATGCTGGTTGAGACTAAAAAGAAAGAATCGAGCATCCTTCCTTGGACTAGAAGACATGAAGGAGGAGAAATTTATACATATGCATTTAATATATATTTTAATCATATACATGGAGTCCCACAAACCTTCCGTGCCTGAACAAATACAGATTGACGAGACTGATGGTGAATCTCTGCTACGTAATAGGTTTACCCTTGTCCTAATTATTTTTTATGGATCACTACTCAGAATGGATATAAAAAAGAATGGCTTTAACCTTTCTCTCAGGCTGATTGGAGTTTTACTATCTTTTTGCTCTTCTTTCTAAATCAATGGAAAAAAGTTTGTATAAGAAACAATAAATTGAGCCACTCTGACCTTTTGATATTTGGATAAAGCAAAAATGTAAGTGATTGTCTTTAGACATCTTCTTGAGGAGACTTCCAGGAGAGAAACATAAGCCACCTGGTTTTCTGATGACTTTTCCTTAGTATCTGGTCCTTTATGTCCTCACATCTTGCCATGGAGAGGCTGTATCTTCACAAGTAGGGTATACGTTTTCAGAAACAGTGAATTCACGTAAGTGAATTATGCTGGACTAAGTGTCAGCATATAGATTCCACCAAGCATTTATATTTTAAAATGATCTTTTTCTATTTCCTTTACCCTCCTCCTCACAGCATAGAGGGAAAGCAGCTTGCATTGTGTTAGGGTGCTTTTTCTTTCCGTGATGGTAATAACGGCCATGTTTTGAAGCATCTCACACCCGCGCAGTGTGATCTCTCACCACGCCTGCCAGTTCAGATATTTCGGATGTAAAAATCTTCAGGTAGGCTTCCAAATGATTTAAATTGACTTTTTTGAAAAGTCAGGAATTTGAAGAGGGAAAGATATTTTTATATAGTTTGTCTTTGCTAAGAGCTGATATTATGTTGCAGCATATGGTTGTCATATAAGGTAATTAAATCATTAGATTCTAGCAATGTACTTATTTTAGAGAATAAACCAAGCAAATTATACTATGAATACTCACAAACCACCCCGCTTCCTCAACTCGCCTCTCAGCTCTGTAATGCCTTCCCTAGAGTAATGCCTAGTGTGGGACCACAAAAAGCTCTTTCATATTGCTGACAATTACCTGAAATTATCAGTAATCATACAAGAGGCAATTATAACTCATAGAAGCACCAACATAATTATTTCATCCTTTCAGTGCTCTAAACTTAAATGTACTCTGATAGCTTGAGCACAAACGATGTTGCTGTGGCTTTATTAGTCAAATTACATAGAATACACAGATTACATGTTAAGTCACTTTAGTTGTGACCAGTGAGGGCAAGTCCTAATTTTAAAAGTGTACAGCTTTAGACAATCTGTGGACCTCTTTCTCCTTTTGTAATTATAACGTGTTCATTAAGGCCATACCTTAATACTGACAATCAGATCATCTTTAGGCAGAATTGTATTATCTGAAATGCATACCCGATTTGCATCAGTAACCCTCAACTCAGAGATACAATCACCAAACATTGTATGTCACTTGAAAGCAAAGGTACAGCCACTGCACCTCTGTAAATCACCAAAAGGGATAAAACTGTGCTCCGTGCACTTTAGAATGGACACAAATATATTGCACCACACTGATTAGGAAAATAGCCCCAAAGGGCTTTAGATTTCTCTGAAGGGGGAATAAAAGAATGTCAGCCAGACTTGCACTGAAATTTGGGTATAATTGAGGCTTGTTCTTAACCTTTAGTTCCTAAGCTTTAGACCCTTCTTTATTAATGATGAATAAAACTAAAGATGTCGAGTGCCTGGCAAAATGCCTGGCATGTAGCAGGTGCTCAGTAGTTCACAGGTAGCTCACATTATGTGTAGAGTAAGGCTGGAGGAGTTCCCTAGAGTTTGGTGGGGATGGAGAAATTAAGTTACGGGTTGCAGAGAAACACAGTTCTCCTAACTCTCAGACAACAGGTCTCTGAGAAGGCCGAGAGTCTAACTGAGGAGGAGACTGGTGCTATCCTGAGCTTGGGTTTCTTTAATTCACATGTGATGGGCTTACTTGTTTGTTAGTCTAAATCAGGTTGGACCTTAGTCCCAAGAACTGTTGACTTTTGTCCTCCTGTGCTGATAGTTTTCTGCATTCCCATATCTCCCACCTCTTTTTTTTTTTTTTTAAGATTTTATTTATTTATTTGACATAGAGACAGCCAGCGAGAGAGGGGACACAAGCAGGGGGAGTGGGAGAGGAAGAAGCAGGCTCCCCGCGGAGGAGCCTGATGTGGGGCTCGATCCTAGAACGCTGGGATCATGCCCTGAGCCGCAGGCAGAGGCTTAACGACTGCGCCACCCAGGCGCCCCCCATATCTCCCACCTCTTAAATCTGGCTCCATTGGATGAAGCTGGTCATCTTATGCCCATGGTTTCCATGTCCCCCTTCCCTAAGAGCTCATACTTTTCTGTTTACAAACACTAATTGGACACATGCTATGTACCAGGCCCTGTGTCTGACATTGGGGATACGGAAATCAAACAACACAGCTGTGCTTTCCAGGAACATGCATTCCAGCTCAGAAGCCTGACAAAGACTTGGTGGTACTTAATGATGAGTGGAATACACTTCCTCATGCCTTTCTTCAAGAGGTCAGAGGCACTCAGTGTGATGGTGGTACAGTAGGGTATGAAAAGTATTACCTTCCAAGGACCATTCTATATATGTTACGTAGTAAGGGCTGAGAAGGGTGACTGAGGCTCCTGTGGTACCGAGTGATTTCCCTTTAATCCCAGTTTAGCACAACAAAAGTTTATGGATAACTTGGAAAATGTCAGGCAAGCACCATGCTAAGTGCTTGAAACAAAATGCCAGTAGTCTTGATTATTGTATAATCTTTTGGGCATGGGGGCATTGGGGATGTATTGGAAAGGATGGGGCAAAGAGGCTATTTTTATCTTATCAAGGTACAAGTATTGACCCCATAGCTAACAGGATTAGATTTTCATGGAAGGGACTTCCCTTGTCTTATCTCTGCTTTACCCTTCTCCCATTCCTGTACTAAACCAGGCCCTCAGTTTTATAAAGAAACCCAATGCTGAGGTTTGGTGGAGCAGCTGCCCCACTCCTAGTGGTGGGTGTACGATTTATGCTTGGTCATTCCTCATTTCTTTGGCCACAGTGATTGGTTCAGAGGCAGACATGCCCAAACTAGGTCATTTAGAAATCCATATAGGACATTTTTGCCAAAGCTAATGAAAGACAGCAGTTTTCTGTTTCCTTAGGTTGCTAAGCTGGTAGGGAGTGACTTTGGGGCTCCTGCTGACCATCTGCTTTGCGTGTTGGAGAGAAACAGTCTGAATGGCACTGAGGCCCAGATTCAATCATGAGTGAAGATAGGCTTTCCCAACTGCGTGTGCGAGCTAATCACCCCCTTCTCCCAGCCCATTCTGCAGGCAGGTGGTCAGATATAGCTAACTTAGAGTTAATTGAGTTGCAACCAAAATTATTCTTACGAACTCATACATTCAAAAACTAAGACATAACCAATAAATGCTGGTTAATTTTATTACGATCTACCAATCTTGAGGCCATATTGCCTTTGGGAACCACCTAATGTGTGTGTGTGACTGATTCTGATCTTGCCCCATCCTTGTGATGGGCAGGCACCAGCAGACACCATGGTTACTGGTAGTTTTGTTAATAATCCTATACTCTGTAATTACGCACCTGGACAATACATTGTCTGGAATATCTACAGGTTGCCCTTAACGGTATGATATACCGTCCTTCTATTTGTTTTAAACCTTTCTTAGTCACTTACCATGTAGCAAGAACTGTTAGACATTAGCATTATAACCTTTACTCTATACCCTGGAGGGGATGGTACTATTACTATTTCCATTTTACAAATGAGGAAATTAAGGTGTAGAGCAGTTAGGGAATAGAACAGTCAAGCAAGTGAGTAAGTGCTAAAACTGTGATTGACCTTTGAGCCTGACTCCAGAGTACTATGCACCTGACATGGTTTTGGTTTATGCTTATTTGAACTCACTTTACACAATCTTGCCCTTTTCTTCCTAGCTCCATTGTTCCCCTAGGTGGCTAATATGTCTAGTACCACCTTTGAGCTTGGAACTATTCAGAAATTAAAATGGTTTCTCCTCCGGTGATTATTTGTGGAAGAGGTATTCGCTCATTTAAGGGAAATAAGAGTCGGCCTAAAAAGAAGGTTCTAGATTTTCTTGCAAGTTCCTGAAATATGGAACTTGTTAGAAATACAGCCTGTGCACAGTCATGTTACAATATCAATAGCTTGTCTGAAATAAAAATGTCAACAATAGCAGAGAGCTATAGGTTAGATATAAGGAAAAAGGCAACAGGATATGATAATTGGAACCAGAACATTTTAGTCCAACAAAGGAGAAACGGACACTTTTGAGCTCTCGTAGGAATTAAGCTGCCCTTTTGTACCAAGGATAGCCTTCTATATACCCAGAACTCCTAGGGTTCCCTACACTAAACAGCTATATGTGTCTAATATGAGCAGCATGTTGTAAAAAATCTAAAACTTCTGTCCACAATTTATACAGAATTGAGATGTCTTTGCAACAACCCCTAAATGAAACAACTCAGAAGCAATTGTAAAGTGGTATTTAAACCAGTACACAATACTAGGTTATAAACTGCATAAGTAACACTCATAAGATAGAGGAGAACTAACTATGCGATTAGAGATGAGAAAAGGTTGGAGAAGTTAGTGGCAAAATATGCATATGGTGGAAGAGTATTCAGTCTTAAGGAAATCCCGCTGTATGAAATAACATGGATGAACCTGGGGGACATTATGCTAAGTGAAATAAGCCAGAAAGACTAATATCACATGATCTTATATGCAGAATTCTTAAAAAAAAAAAAAGTCAAATTCCTAAGCAACAACAGAACAGTGACTACCAGAGGTTCTCATAACCTGCTGTTGCCATATTTAATTACATTGACTCAATGAGTATTTCATGTGCAAAGAGCACAAGGACTCGCAGAGGGTCTACAACCTGCAAGCTTTGTGAGCCGCTTTACATGACAGACAAGGAAGAATGGATACATCTCTGACAGTTGGCCTTCCTCATTCTGTGGCTGTGAAGAGAGATGGAATGGGAATGCCTGGCTCCTCGATGAGCTCAGTAAATATGTGCCGTGAACAAATGGCAGTGAGGAAACTAATGCCTCAGGGGACTCCCTTCTGCCTTCTCCAGAGCCTGCTGGCACATTGGTCTGAAAATGGGCATAATCTCTTTCTCCACAGGTGCTCCAAGGATGAATTGGGAGAATGCCTAAGGAAGGAAGCACTTTGTAAACATAGAGCACTAAACATGTGTTCAGAATTCCTACTTTGGCCCCATCGTTCATTTTAGGGTACTCCATGGTCAAAAATTAGAAAGTGTCATGCGATTGCAAAAAATAAATGCTGGGTGACCAGGGAAGCTTGCTGGCCTCACATACTTATTTTCTGCCAGAGAGGGTACAGACTTGAAGTTCAGCTAACACGTGCATTTAGCTGGTCTGCCCAGGGCTTGAAAAGTTTCATCAAATTAGTTGTCAGCATTTAATAATGGCAAATTACACTTAAATGAATTTTAGGAGGTCCTTGGAAAAATGGATATTCTGGAAACTTTGGACCTGAATTCCCACATAGAAGGAATGGGTGGGAATGGGGTAATGGGGGCTCCCTATAGGAGAGCCATTGCTTTTTGGTCAGCTCTGATCCCCGGTATTGCCCATTTCCCCCCAAAACTGAAGGTAAATGTTATTTGCTGTTGATAATAGAGCTTTCTTTTCCCTCCCTTTTGACCTTCTGTATTCATTTTCATTACCAGCTAGCCCCTTAGGTTGTTAAGTTTGTGACCTTTGTCAAGAGGCTCTGTCACCCCCTACATATGACACCCCCCCGTCTTCTCCCTACACCCCTACACCTGAATTATTTGCCTTAGAGGCATTTTCTTCTTTTCTCTCTGTAGCAACCAAATTCTAACAGTTGACTCCTTCTTACAGTTGACTCTGCTGTTGGACCTGGTCTTTATTCTAACATGTGTGTAGGAATAATTATATAGTGTGATTTGGTGTGTGTGTGTGTGTGTGTGTGTGTGTGTGTGTGTGTGTGTGTGTGTTTGTAGGGGGCAGCTGTTTGGAGAAGCATCCTCTGTCCCCACAGCCTTTCCTGCATCCCCAGACTTATAGTATTTCTTAATAGATATATTCAAATTCCTTTTTCTTTAAGATTTTCAACTCTGTTCATATTTACTGAGTTATTTATTTTATTTGTAAAATAGTATTTAAATTTCCCTCTCCTTGGGCTAACTGCATTTGGAATTGGCAGATTTTAAAATTTTTATGGGCTCTGATTTTGCAAGAGAAAAATCAAATGACTAGTGCATGTCTGGAACACACGAATATTCTAATATTTATTACGCCAAGACAACTGACTAGGCTGTGGAGAAATAAGAACTGGTCCCTGCCTTCCAGGTGTTCAGTCTAGTGAAGGTGATGCACATATACAACGTAAGTACGAGAAGATGATACAGGTGCTCAGTAGTATAAATAACTGACCTTTGTTTAGCTCCCACTAGTGCGCAAAACGTCCTTCACGTGTATTGATAGAAGCAAAAGCTTTGCAGAGAAAAGAGTAATTAGAACTGATGGGACGATTTGGGAGGAGCTTCATGGGGATGATATTTGTACTTGGTTTTGTAAGATAGTCTATAGTCTGCACAACGGAGAAGAGGTTGGTGGGGTGCATTCAAGCCAAGAGAATGACATAAGCGATATTAAAAAGGCACAAAAGTGTAAGGTATGTTTGGCTATGATTAGTAGAACAGCATAGATGGATCTTAGAAATCAGGGAACAGTGTCCTAGGCGATTCACTGCAAAAGTAATAAGGACTGGACCATAAGGAACTGTGAATGCCGTGCTAAGGATTTCGGCACTGAAATGAAAAGCAGTGTTTCTGACGACATGCTAGTGATCTTATTTCCCTTTGTTGTGGGCTCATTAAAATATAGTTTGAGAATCTGATATGACCCTGTTTCAGCACAAGCTCATGGATGTTTGCATTCTCTAGGATTTGTTCAACTATAGGTGATGGAAGAGTAGCAAACTATTTTATGCAATCAGTCAGATAATGGGGTAAAGATTTATTGTCTCACAACACCAGAAAGGTCAATCATAGCTCAAGCATGGTGGATTCAGGGCTCACACAGAATCATGAATCCCATCTTTTAGGTCTGTGGCATCTGTCTGGCACAGTATCTGCATGCAGCAGTTCCCAGCCTCAAGTCCAGTAGACAAGTGTCTCTTTATTGCAAGTTCCTGCCAGAGTCTTCAGAATTAAGGAGTCACTCTGATTGTATTCACTTGCCCAACTGAAATGTGGGCTAACATTAGAGAAGTGGCTCTAAAGAAAGTAGCTCCTATTTCCAGAGGAAAGGGAATGGATCAGATGGGAAGGCAGAAAATGTCCACTACGATGCTCTGCTCTTCTCTCATGTCCAACTACTGATTTATTCATTTACTAATTCACTTTTTCAGATTGGAGGCCCAGGTTTCATTGATAAACAGAAAAGGCAAGTTTGATTTGTTCTGATAAAAGTAGCAAGTGCTTGCAAAAGGCCAATGCTTTGTTCAGCGCAGTTGTGGATGTGTCCTTGTTATGTGCTTTTACAAAATAAATGGATACTTCTTAAAGTCCTCACAATGGGAAATGATTTAACTGCAACCAAATTGTGTCTGTTTAATTTTCTACTAACTGATCTACACGACATCGTAGAGTGCAATGCAAACCTTCATTCTGTTGATTTTGTGTTGCATTGTGTTGAGAGATACTTTAAATTGTCTTTTTTCCCCCTTTACTTTAGAGCTGCTATAGAAGCTTGAATGTAGGGCTTTAAGAAAGAAAGTGCCTTTTCAACCGGAACTATAGAGTTGCTAGGGCCCCGCCATGATAATTGACACAGCAGAGGTTCAGCAAACATTGCTCTGAAGTTTGCATTATCAAATCTACCCAGATTTTCCAATCCACAAAACGTCTATTCAAGCACTTCGTTTAAAGCATCGAGGGATTTCTAAATTTATCAATTGACCTGCTAGACATTGCATATTATGTTCCCTAAAATAACGCCATAAACTGTTTTAAAAAAAAAAGTAGAATTGTGAAATCACCTATGGTTTTAATGGTTTCCTCTTTCATATGAACATTTTGTTTTCAATTGCTGTCAGTTCCTCTAAATAAGAATCGATCTTTTTTCCCTCTTTCCTATCCCCGTCATCCTGAATGCTTTCCAGGGAAGTAACCAAATTAAATTAATCTCTGCAGCTTTGAGTTTTTGTATTTATTTATTTATTCTTTTCTAATTTGGTGAATCTTTTGCCCTAAGACGTCCCTTTTGTTAACAGTTCAGTTTCCTTCTACCGTTCTAGATGAGTTGTCAATGATAAGCAAAGTAATATTTGAATTCTAGTAGGTTCTTTGTGAAGAAAAATATAATATGCCAGACTGTCACAGTCAGTTTATTTTTGAAATGACAGAGGTAATGTTAATACCTTTTAACTTAAATTTCCTGAGGAACTTCAGGCTTTAATAGTTTTAAAATCAGTAGAAAAGTAACCACATTCACACTTCTTTGCTTGAAGGAAATGTATTCTATCTACTGAATATGTGAGTTATTAGCATTTTTAACTATTAACTAAAGTTTTTGATAGAGGAACCCTGAAGAATTGTAAAATGAATAACTAGTGCTTTTTTGGGGGGGAGGAGGGAGGTTGCTGGAGAGGGTTTGGGCATTGAGTACCTACGAGAGCTAGGCTGTGATCTCTAACCTTGACTAGTGGGTGCCATTCTCCAGCATATAATGTCCCCTGTCCACTGACTATGGCCAGCCAAAGTGCACACTGCAGAGTGGGGAGGAAGGGGTGCTTTCATTTGATTTGCCATATGAATGACTCTTCCTAGAATTGACTTGCCAAACCTTTTCCTCAAATATCAAGATTGAGTTATATAACTGAAATTATCACTCTATTTTATAGGCAATACTAGAATATTATAAAATAAATTTTCATGAATACGTGTAGTTCCCTTTCCTGTTTTAAGAAAAATGGTTGTGGTATTAACAACTCTGTGAGCCATCTCCTTGTTGTAGTGTGGTCTGCGTCAGAATCCCATGACATGCTTGTGGGCAAAGGCTCTTGGGCCCCACCCTAAGCCTGCTCAGGCAGAATTTTTTTTGGTGGGGAGAGTAGTGATTACCAAGCTTCCCAGGGGATTCTTCTATAAAATAAAAAATGAGAACCATTGGTTATAAAAGATTGTAAAGTACTAGGAGAGTGGCTTGCCTGCTAAAATGAAGGGAGCGTGAAAAGGAGAGAATTATATGTATTTATATGTGTGTGTAACTACTTTAGCTTACAGTAACTCTCACCCTCAATATTACCACCTTTAAATATCAATATTATTCACTAAAGTAATTGTAGCACTATTACCTACATATAATGTTACACTTTAGGGTACAGTAGTGCGTTATTATACAGACATCACATTTCCAACAAGATTTATAACCTAAATAGACAGTAGTCACTGTTGGATACTTAGGACACATATTAAAGACAGAAATTTATATATATATATATATATTTACATATAAATTAAAGCTGTTACATATTAATTTAAAAGTAAACATAATCTGGACTTCATGATTTAAAAGGTTTCAGAAGGGATGGGTGTGTATGTAATGTTCAATTTTGAGTTTGGGGGAACCTGTGTCTAGCACTGTCCCCAAATCACGCACTTGTACGTTTCAGAAATAAAACCATTTCAGAAAGAAAACCTACAAATATGTTCATTCCTGCCCTCAGAGTCCAAGCCAGTTTCATGAAGACACAATAACATTTCTGTTCTTTGGGGAAGTGCTTTCTGAAACTCTTAGGCTATTTGGCTGCAATTCAAGTGCCAGCCAGTCAGACCCACTCTCATCCTTTGCTCAACCACTACTTGGTCTAGCCTATGGGTTCAATCAGGATAGACAAGGTGCATTTTTGGCTGTCAGTCAATGCTTGGGGGGTTAAATATTATTAAACTTTGGATAGTTGGCCAAATCCACTCACATGAGAACTTTTAAAAAGTTTTAGTATAATTATTTGGCACTTATGGGATACAAACACACACAGATGAACATTTCACTGGATTTGTGATCTTTTTGCGCCTTCATTGAAGACCAGTTCAGAATCACCCAAGAAAGTAATGCTTTTCTTCTGCCAGAAAAAATTGAACCTTAAGGGAAGAAGGCTAATATTCTTGGTATATTTTTTATCATCCACTTGCTTCCCAAGTGGCGACTCACTGTCAATATTTAGAGCAGAGTGTTATTAAGAATATGAAATGTTATTACAGAGCAGATTTCATAAGAAATTTGATCCATCACTTCAGTATGATACCAGACTTTCAATCATGTTATAACATTAAAGTTCCATTTTTAATGTTGCCTAGGCCTGGAATTATGTTTGAAGTTGAATAAAATGAGTTTGGAGAAAACGCATTCATCCTTTTCATTCATACCTCCACCTCTGTCATGCTATGTTCTGCCTACCTTTTTGACTGCTCACAGGAATTTGGTTGAAAATAAGACAGTGTGAATTGATTGAGCACTTGCTGTGTGCCCAGAACTGCCCCGTGTTCAACAATAATGAAAATAACTCCCTACCCAACATAAGAAAAACAAGTACAGGTAACTGGTGATTGTACCAGTGATGTTGAAGCAAGAATGTAAGATGACTTGGAGATATGAGTCTTTATCTTACTTGACGTGCAATCATAGCTCAATTGAAATGTTATTAATGAGTTAAAGTTTATTGTGAAAATGGTAACTTTATAGATGGGAAAAACCTTTGAGAAGGCAGCTTTAAGCTTTAGTCTTTGATTCATTAATTTTTAAAAATTGTATTGTCTGGGAGTTTGTTCAACTAAATAGGTCTTATCTTGGTTTTCAAGGAAAATAAGATCTGGCCTTGGAGAATCCTTCTCTCATAAATTGGAAGTTTGAGTTGTTTTCCACTTGTTTTTGGGTCTAGCTCTATATGCCATAAAATAATGTGTAATTGACTCTTACTATTGGTATTGAGTTCAGAATTCAAATCCCAGTTAGTTTTGGGCCTTGAGCAAATCACCAAGCCCCCTAAGCCTCAGTTTTTCCATCTACAAAATAGGAGTAATAGGGAGAAAATAAGATGATGGCACCATGCTTGGCATCAGACATAATAGCCCTCAATATGTGTTTCAGGGTAGACATTGTCTGTGTTTTATATACCTTTAAGGAGTTTACAATCTGGTAGTTAAGATGGGACATATATTCATGTGGTTTTAATTTAATACAAGGTGGATTTCAACATTAAGCCATAGGAAAATGAGTAAGTTATGAAGCTTCATGAATAATCAAGATACTGAAAAACTGAAGATAACAAAGCAGAGCCATTGATTAGTGGGTAGATGGAATCAGGCGTAGATAAAGAATTACGAGTTTAGGAAAACTCTAGGCAAGAAAGGGTTCACCTTCAAAGCTGGAGCTTGGTCTTCCTTGGGTTGGTGCCACCTCTGATCTGTCCTGCTACTTTATAGGGACCAGTGTTCTGGTCTGCAGTGTCCTGTACCTAGGCTGTAGGAGTGACCATGGGTATGGGTACGGAGTTCTATTAGTGACTGGTGCCGTAAGCAAGAGAGCTAACATCTACTGAGATGTTCTTTTTAGAGATAACAATGAGATTGAGGTGTTAATGGATGGTATTGTGGCCAAAGCACCAAAGAATACTCAAACACTGTTGGAGGGCCTAAGATATTCCAGTGACTGCAAAACGGGAGGCAAATAATGCATCATTTTGGGCTCGGACCTCACCTTAAATCTTGATGTAGACAGCTCTAGTCATTGAGTGTGTTCACAAAGAACATTGTTGTTTTAAGCTGGTGGACATATCAGGATCTGACTGTTACAGAAAGCCCAGTTAAACTGTAGCTCAAATATATGGTTGAATTTCTCACATGATATGAACTCCGGAGTATGCGATGCATAACTGGCTTTCAGATGTACAATATCTTCAGTGTCACAGGCTTGTTCTCTTCTGCCTTGTTCTCTTCTCATAAGCCTTTTCCATATTCATTATTATATTTGCCTGCCAGGAAGGAAGGGGGTTAAGACCCAAGGGCCAAATGTGAGTGCCAGAAGAGTCTACCCCCCTTTAAAAATGGTTTTCCTGGAGGCCAACCTAACCACTGACATTTATCTCTCAAACTCGAACTCAATCACATGGCTAGCTGCAAAGGATCCTGGGAAGTGTAGTTTACACATTGCTGCCCTGAAAAAAAAAAATTAGAATTGTGTTCATAAGAAAGGAGAAAATGAATATTACAAAAGCCAGTAGTAGCACTAATTGCCAAGGTCAGTTAAGTCTGAAAAGCTTGAGAATGAAGTGGATTCTGAGACTTGCTCAGCCCCTGTTATTGCTCATCAGAACCCAATCTCAGATTTCATTGCTATGCCACTCTGTTCTAATAGTGCCAGGTAGGGCAGGCGTTGGAAGCAGAAATAGAAAGAGGAAGCTCATGTGTATGTTCTGTATTCATTTCCTGTTCCTACTGTAACAAATTACCACAATTTGGGTACCTTATAACAATGAGAACTTACTTTCTCACAATTCTAGAGGCCAGAAGTCTGAAATCTTAAACTAAATTTCCTCAGAAGGCTCTAGGGAAGATTCTCTTCCTCCTCATTCTAATTTCTGGCACCTGTAAGTCCTTGACTTGTGACCATCTCTCTCTCTCTCTCTCTCCCCCATCTTCATGTTGCCTTCCATGAATCTGTATCTTCTCTTCTATCTCCAATCTCCCTATGCTTTTCTCCTCTAAGGGAACTCGCCATTGGCTTCATAGCCCACCGGGACGATCAGGATGGTCTCATCGTCTCAAGAACCTTAATTAGATCTGCAAAGATTTTTTTTTTCCAAGTAAGATCCCATTCACAGGTTCCAGGAATCAGGACATGGGGGACACTGTTCAACCCACTACACCCTCTGCTAAACCCTGAGTTTTCCCAGGTCAGCCTAAACCTTTTAGAAATAGCAACTCAAAGACCCATCCACCGTATGATCTCACCAGCTGTGTATATATAGAGAGAGAACAGAGAGAATGATTAACAGCCAGGTCACCTTCCACTTATGAGTAGACCTTATAGGGTTGTCTTGAGGACTAGATGGACATGGCATGGTATTCAGTAAACAGAATCAATCCATTATTACTGTGTTGGTTTTATCTGGGCTTTGCTGTAATGTCTAGGAGAAGCCAATCACAGGAGTATGTTGTTTTGCTCTGGGTTATAGAGCTTGGTGCAGAACTGTGTTGTAGATACTGACCTTTCTTTCCCACTCAGCTATGGTCTTAGGATATAGATGAAGGCACAGTGAATATGAATTGCACAATATGCTGACCGGAAAGATGGGGGAACCACGGTGATTTAAATGGTAACCGAGGATGGACGTAAACCAAGGAAACCATGTGACGTGGGTTATTTCTAGGGTATGGTTAATCTAAGAAACTGTTTTTGAGACTATAGGCTTTGAGACACCACAAAAGACAGTTCAATAGGAGGTTGGGTATGCCCTCCACCCAGCATGGCCAACTTGCCAAATTAGTGTCCCTGCCCCTCTCAGACTCTACAGAATCACCTCAAGCAACCATTTGATGGTAAGATTAATTTTTCTTTTAGTTCTGCTTTAGGTGTTTATTTTAATTGGATTTTACAGGGAACAGAAAGAGGTGGTGGTTGTAGAGGATTGACAGGAAAGAACGAGAGGTAGGATGTGGTGGTGGTGGTGGTGGTGATTCCCTTCCTACCACCAGGTGGCGCTTGGTTTCTGAATGTTTAGCCTTAGAACATTGTCTTTCTCCTCAATTTCCTTAGAAATGATGTGAGGCAACTTCATTTTGAAACAAATAGGTGACTCTTCATGGATTCTTTTTACCTTGAGGATAAATTTCAGCCTTATTGGAAGTTCTCTATAGGGTCATAAGGAGGGCTTGGCGGGATGAGCCTTCAAAATGCTTTTAGCTAGTGGGAAGGGAGCCCTGAGCAGTTACCCTCTTCACAAACATGTAAATGAATAGATGACTTTAATACCTTTCCATGAAGGAACCTTCCCCATTAAAGGCCCAGTCCCAGCCACAGCAATAATCACTTAAGTTTCTTAATTTCCTTTCATAAGCACTACTGGTAGGAGAGCTTGTTTTCTAGTATTCAGCCAAACCACAGTGCATGATACATTTCCTTTGACTTGCAAGAAATCCCCACAGACAGCATTAATGGATTTATTTTAAATTGTTGTTTGTAAAATGAAAGCAAACTCCAAATAATTATATAAAATTGTTTTTTAATGTTTGCATAATTTTTTCATCATTAAAAGCCACTGAGCTCTTTAATATTGAGGCAGAACCATCCATTGAACTTAAAAAATTGTTACCTTGATGCTTTTAATATCTCTGCCTCACACACACACACACACACACACACACACACACAGAGAGGCATTCCGTGCCCTGCGTAGTTATTTATAGTGCTTGTCACATTAGTGGTTTATTCTGATAAATGTATTGTTTTGGTGTGAACTTCAGTAGGAGGTGGGGGTAGGGTAGGGGTCCTTTATCCTGAAGCTTTCTGGAAACCAAGCCTTTGTACTTGGCTGGCCTTAGAGAATTAGACAGAGGTGCTACTCGTACTTTATCATTTGAGAGACCCTTAAGTGATGCTATTCTTAGCACTCCCCCTGTTTTCAAAAATCATCCTCTGCATAGGCCATAACTCAATGCTGGAAAAACCCACAAAATCTACTTAGTAGGATCAAGGTGTGGTTTTTAAAACGTCTTCCTCAAAATTGCAGAGGTTGCTCAGGAATTGAACAGACGTTTGCTTTGAATTTAATTTTACATACACTCTTACTTACTGAAAATTGTAATGAAAATTAACCCTTTAAAGTATTCCAGATTTGAATATACTAGAAATCATGAGTATTTTAACTTGCCCTGACTTTTACACAGATATTAGCAACTTTTCCTGTCATTTCTGTTTCATTAACACCTAGCCTGAGATTGTAAGACATGCTGCTAAATAGTTATAAATTATTATTATTATTGTCTCTGTGCATCAGGACATTTATCAGGAAACAACAGGCAGAATTAAACTACTAATGCTAATGTGCATTTGCCTTATGTAACCCATGATTTCAAATTTTGCATTCATCAAAACAGCCTGACTGGTCTTTCGAATGGACTGACTTTAAAAGAACAGTTGTTACAAATTTGAATTTCTATGTTGAAGCTAATAGAATATCACTTTTGTCTGTTATAAGATTCCTTGGAAGGTGTTTTTTTAAAAAGTTTCCTAATCAAACTAACAAAACAAAGTGTGGTCTTGCTGCTCGAAGTGTGGTCTATACACCAAAAGCTTGGGGGTTTGTTAGAAATGCATAAGCTTGGATCCCACCCCAGGCCTGCTCAATGAGAGTCTTCACTTTAATGAGACCCCCAGGTGATTCATATGCATGTCAGCCAGCATTGCACTGGACAAGACAACAGATGTGTCGGCTAAGAAACTTGTTGTCCACGGGAGTAACATGTTATCAGCCATGAATACTTTCTGTAAAGGTTCTTTCCAGATGTCGCTCAGAGAGCCAGTGTCCAAGCTGGATAGATTCCCAAGCCACGTCCACAAAATGATGCTTTAATAGGTTTCATGGGGACAAGAAATCTATATATATTTTAGAAATCTTCCCAGCCAATTGTGACAAACAGCTAGTTTTGTAGAAAGCAAGGCATTGAAGGATAGGCTTTAAAACTGAGTTTTTTAAATTTGAACGAATTGGGAATGTTTACATTGAGAGAGATCATACCGCATTGGCTCTAAAGTGCCAAGTCCTAAATAGTCAGGGGCCATTTGAGAAGGACGAGAAGATGGAGAGGACAGAAAAAGTGGCTAGAGAGGCATTCCATCCATCCCACGCCTGTTGGTGTCTGTTTTATGCAGACCACCATGCTGGACAGTGATGGACAGTGAGGTAAGTAATTAGACACTCTCTCTGCCCTCTAGCACTCTCTAATAGAGTGGGGGAGACAAGAATATCAATAACTCTAATCCAAGCGAGAAGAAATATGAAAACAAGGTGAAATAATTGCCTTCTCACCATAGAGGAAGGAACGATCGGTTTTAGCTAAAAGAATCAGGAATGACTTTTTGCAGGGAGACTTCCAAGCATAATTCTAATCGCATGTGAGAAACACTGACATGGAAAGAAAAGCTGGAGGAAGGGATTCAAGGAGAGAACAAAATGCAGTTGTAAAAGGTCTCCCGGGGTCCAGATCAGCATCTACTCTGATGTGGGTGGAGAGGAGGGGCATATGGCAAGAGACACCCTAAAAGGGCACTTGGTTGAACTAACATGGAGGACCATGGAGACATATTAAGGACAGTCTTCTCTGGATGCTGGCTACAACCTTATTGAGTCTCTAAGGAGACTCCGAGATCAAGGAGTTCAATCCCCCCCCTTTTTTTTTCCTCTCTCTCTCTCTCTCTCTCTCATTACCTAGGGGAATAAATGCTTGAAGTTCTTGGCCTTCAGTTGGGTCATCTTGGAGCCTGTGGTCAAGATTCATAAATTATTTGTGTTTTTATCCACACTGATCTTTTGGCAGCTTCTGATGTCCGTCACTTTTTCTCTAGCACCGGCCAACTGTGCCCTTGAACACATGCAACTCATATTCAGTACATTTTTAGAGCATGTTTAGGCCTCCAGAGAATCTTCATATGCCGTTGTATCATTGAAGCTTTAGATCCACCATCCAAGGTGGGCAGGAGAGATATTTTTGCCATCTAACTTTGACTTGGGAAGGTTAAGTGACTTTGCAGGCATTTGGCTGATAAATCTTGGAGCTGGGAATAGATTGTTCATTCTATATTTCCACACTTTCCCTTATACCTTGTCATAAACCACCATGGTCATCACTGGTTCTAGTTAATAGTATTTGTCCTCCTCTCCTTCTGGGCGTGTGGAAGAGTGAACTTTCCAGTTTCCACTCCTGTATTGGGCATGTAGTGTAGGCAGGAAATAAACTTCCACTGTTGAATCACTCAGATTTGGGAGTTACTGTAGCATAACTTAGACTGTCCTGATGGGTCCAGCCACGACATCAAACCATGTATCCATGGGAGAGTGAGGGCATATAAAACGAACTTAGCAAGGTGATAAAGCTTATACTTCAAATCCATCCTAGTACAAGACTACACTTGCAGAGAGAGATGCTGTGTCTACCTCTCCCCAGTTGTATTATCATTGCTACTAGGTACCTCATACCTCTCGTGACCTGTCTATATTTGTTGAATGACTAAACATATACTTCTACTTTAAAGTAAACCCTGTGGATCTGTCCTTTCTATCAAGACATGCCTTAGCAATGTCATTCCTATTCTCATATTTTCCATGTTACCCACCAGAAGCCATGGGAATCTGGTTGCCAATGCCAACCTTTATCCAGGAATTTAGTTTGGGTAGGATATCTATATTACCACCAAACTGCTAGCCTCTGAGGTTTTGGAAGAAGAAAGGGATGAAGTTATGATGTTATTAGAAATTCAGAGCAGGAATTCTGCAGCTTGATTTGGTTATATGCCTGGAGTGATCCAAGTACCTCTAGGAGCGTTGTGAGGTAATAAAGGTTAGAGACATAACATCCCGGTCTAGCAGATCTTAAATAGATCAGGGTGTTACTTGTTTATGTTTCATTGAAAACACGATCTTCTTCATCTTTTATGTACTAATGAGCCTGTATTCAAAGGAACAGCATATAGCTGCGTAAGCAGGGTCTTTAGACTGTTTCCAGAACTGGTGGTCATTGAAACATTCAAGGGATTGCAAAACACCTTTCATTAAAAGCCGAAGTACCTTTGTGGCACCAGAAGTGGGTTAGGCCTGAGAACCAAATCTGTGATTATTCTGTTAACGCCGCCTTATTTCAGTTCATTAATTATTGGCTTCCAGTTTTTCTGTTCGATGAGTCCTATGTTGCTTCAGTCTTTCTGACTTTTTTTTTTTTTCATTTCTTTCCTATTCTCCATCTGTTTCTGTCTCTGAAAATTTCATTTTGGTCTTTAAGTTTAATTGATGTCTCCTCTAACATTTCATAGTTCATTAACATTTCTTATCAGATTTCTTATATTTGGTTTAGCCATTTTGACATCTCTAACAACTTTTAAACCCTTGATTAAATATATCAGTCCTGAAAACATCATCTCTTTTTTGTGTAAATATTCCCAAATGCTTATGATTCTTATAAACATTGTTCTATTAAGTCCAAAGCAGATGGTCCGTATGATGCCTACCCTTGCTATTGCAGATTGTATTTCAAACAGAATAGGAATAGCTAACATTTCATGAGCACCTGCATGTGTCAGACACTTTCCTTAAATGCTTTATATTATCTCACAAAATCCTTACCGAAACCCTAAGAGGTGAGAGCTTTTATTATCCCCATGTTACAGAGGAGGAAATTCTGAGTTTCAACCAGGCAGCTAGATTCACGTTCCATTCTTTTAGCCATTGTAGAGAGATGGAGAGATTAGATAAATAAGTGGTCAGAAATACCTGCAATGTCTTTGAAGAGTAATTATCTTCCTATCAGTGTCAGAATTGATGAATCAGTTTTCAGCTGGTCATTATGCACATATTAATCAGCTGAAGTGATCATTTAAAAATCCCACCCAACTGAATTTGAAAGAAAAGTGCTTCGCAGAGTCAGTATATTTAGACCCGTTTTTTAGACTGGGAGAGAACATGAATGTCATGATGGTACACTTCCCCAAAGGTGTGTTCCTTCTGTAGGCTTAGGGAGGAATCCATTTCCTTGTCTTTTCAGCATCCAAAGGACACCTATATTCCTTGACTCATGACCCCTTCCCCATTTTCAATGGATAGCATCTTCAAATCTTTCCTACTCTGATGCTCCTGCCTTCTTAAATGGACCCTGTGATTACATTAGACCCACCTGGATAATCCAGGCTAATCTTCCCTTAATCACAGAATGTTTGCAAAGTCCCTTTTGCCATAGAAGGTTAAACCTTCACAGGTTTCAAGGATTAAGACATGGACACCTTTGAGGGCCTATAGTTTTGCAGTAGAGGTAAATGATAAAGAGCCTCATTTGACATTCTAGGATCTGAGCTTTGTTTAATAGGAGCTAAAAGAGGCTAGGGGAAAATATTTAGAAGCTTTTGCTGGTGAGAGCTGATGAGGTCTGAAGTAAGGCAGTATCATTGGGAGAGGAAAAGAGTAATCAATTTCAGAGAAATTTAATATTCAAGGTACTTGGAGGTTAACTGGATATGTGGATGAAGGAGAGGGAAAATTCAAAGATGACCCAGAGGTTCTCACTTGGTCAGCTGGTTAGCAAATGTTCTTAATTTTCTTCTTAAAATGGTATTTTCTGAACTATTCAGCGTCAGCATAAATATTTAGAACAGTACAACATTAGCTGCATTGACTTTTAACAAATCACTGGTGTTAGGCTTCTACCTGAAGATGTTCAGATCTTCTGTTTTTATCTCTTTCTTACCTATTCTTTCCTCTTTCCTTGTCTTTACTAGCCCGTTCTTTAATATGATGGTATACTCTTATCTTCATTACATTGCATTTTAGTATAATTTCCTAAATTAGCCTATGATTGGAGCTTTTAATGTATTTTAAGGCTTGACACACATCATTCTTTCTTCCATCTCTTGACACGTTTAAGAAAGTAACCTTTAATTTAGCAGTCCCACTTCTGAGTATTTATCCAAAGGACATAAAATCATTGTCTCAATGAGACATCTGCATTCCCATGTTCATTGCAGCATTATTCACAGTAGCAAAGATAGGGAAACAACTTAAGTGTCTGTTGATAGATGTGAATGGATACAGAAAATGTGTTACATATGTGTGCATGTGAATGTGACTCAGAAATTCTACCTAGGTATTTCCAAGAGAAATGAAAATATGTAGCCACACAAATACTTATACATGAATATTCTTAACAGTTTTATCCATAATACTCCCATAGTGTACACAACTCAAATGTCCAACAAAGGAATGGGTCAACAAATTGTAGTATACTTACGTAAGGAGTTCTCTGCAGCATTAAAATAAAATAAATAACTTGTATACCCAGCAACATGATTGAATCTTACAGACATTATGTTAAGTAAAAGAAGTCATACCCAAAAAGCATATATTCTGTATGATTCCATTCAGATGAAGTACAAAAACAGGCAAAACCAACCTATGATGATAGAAAATAGTATAAGTTGCTAAAGAGGTGGGGATTGATTGGAAGAGAACATGCAGGGATTTTGGGGGGATGGGAATGTTCTAGATTTGATTGAGGTATTGGTTATATGGGTGAACACACTTGTCAGAACTCCTCAAACTGTATGCTTAAGGTATATGCATTTTACTCTATGTAAATTTTACCTAAAAAATGAAAATACGGTGCTTAGGTACCAGTAATGCAATGATGAACAGAATAGATGAGGTCCCTACCTTCATGGGTTTTTCAGTCAAATGAATGAGAAAAACATTAAAGAAGAAATTACTTGCGGGATAAGCGTTATAATATGGTGCTCTGGGAGCATAAAGCAAGGGAGGACACTCAGGAAAGGCTAATGTCCCAAGGGAAATGACCTTTAAGCCACTTTTAAAGGATGAGGAAGAATGACTTGAGTGAAGCCAAAGAGGCAAAGATGAAGAGTTTCCTCTTCATGTAAAGTGAAAAAGAACTGTTTCTCAAGGGACTGGAGCATGGAGAAGGATGAGGGGAGTGACAGAAGATGAGGCACTGGAGAGGTGGCCAGGAGCTGGACAATATACTATCTTGCAGATGATATTAAGGGCTTTGATAATTACCCAGGGGTAATGGGAGGGTGGTGTTTGGTGTTACTTTGCAGAATGACATCATTGGTATAGCAGACCCTACCAGGTTTTTCCCTGTATTCATTCTCCCTCTCTTTAATAGTAACAAAAATGTTAGCTGGGCATGGCTGCCCAAAGTAAAGGCTTTGTTTTCTTGCCTAACTTGCAGCTCTCTGTGGTTATGTGGCTGAGTTATGGCCAAGGGGATGCAAATGGAAGCGTTCTTTTTCAGTTCCGGGAGGCTTCTCTGGGAGAGAGCTGGAATATGCCCTCCTTCATTTCCTGCTGTTTCCTGCTTCCAGAAAGTTGGATATAGCTTAGGACCTGGAGGATGCTGGCTCCATCCTAGGGTCAGATCCTGAGGACTTCATGGAGAAGAGCTTACCCAGCTCTCCTCAGTTGCAAACCTCTAGACTTTTTGTGGGGAGTGAGTGTGGAAGACAGAAGGGAAAAGTATCTTTGGAATTTTGCTACTGTGAGGTGAATCTAATCCTAACTAACACAGTCTCTTTGACATTTTTAGAAGATCATCCTGGCTTCATTGTGATTCTTAAACGCAAAGTTGCATTCATATTCCTATGACATCTTGCTTTCTCTTTTGTTTTCTTGTCCCTTAGGGATGAAGATGATGAAAAGGAAGCAGTCTTTCCTCAACATGAGTAACATTTTGTGGTTTTTGCTTTCAATTTCTTAATTTCTTCGAGTGGCTGGTTTAAGGTATAGGAAAATGATAGACGTAATACACAATTATAAACTAATTGCTAAGAACATGGGAACTGAATCTCAGTAAATAGGTTCCCCCACTCCAGTTTGTATTGAGCAAAGTTGATTAGCATCTTAAATAGGAAAGTTACATGACTCTCATATCTGAGTAGCTGCAAAATGGTAACATATGATAATAATTTGCTACAACAACAGTATCAGACCCCTTATTTTAAAAATGCTCAGCTCATAAGGACTTACTGCATTTTACTCAATAAAGACTTTCTCTCTCTGCAAGGAGGAAACATAGGGACTGTGCACTGGTAGAAACCATCACTCCTCTGGCTTAAACTGAGTTCTCTAGGAGGCTTCTGGACAATAGAACTGCCTTTTTCCCTTCCCTTCCCCGTATCCCAGTGTCCACCAAGACCCCAATATCCTAATGACCAGCAATCTGCATAGTTGTTTTGAACAATTAAATCACATTACTTTCAGTGCATCAAAGGCAAAGCTAACATAAAAACACTATAAAACAAAAGCCATTACAACAACTGTACTTAGAATATCCTTAGAACAGAAGGATAGTATGGGCTAAAAATGTTTTAAATTAGTTTTTAATGTGAAAATTAAAGGCATTATAAATCCATCACATGAACAGGATTGTAATTTCCAGTCAATATAGAGGAAAAAAACATCCTGATAGGAAGGGTTTTAAAGCACCGGAACAGATTACTGAAGGAGATTTGTCAAGGTGGTTTCTCTAGAGATCTTTAAAGGGGAAGAAGCTCGTCTGTCTTAGTTGGTCTAGAGGAAACTTGGTAGGAGGCGAGAGGCTGAAATTGCTGGCATTTGAAGGGCTCTTCTATAAGAGTATTTTTAAAATTCTACGCAGATGGAATGTCTTCATGACCTTGGGGCAGGCAAAGATTTCAGAAACAAGACACAAAAAGCACTAACTATCTGAAAAAAATGATAAACTGGATGTCATTAAAATTAAGAACTCCTGAGCATCAAAAGATACAGTAGAATGAAAAGGTAAGCCGCAGATTAGGTGAACGTGTTTGCAATACATAATTCCAGTAAAGGGCTTGTATCCAGAGTCTATAAAGAAGTGCTATAAAGTAGTGAGAAAGGAGACAAAGACCCCAATTACAGATGGTCAAAAGATTTGAATGGGCACTTCGCAGAAAGGGATATCGAAATGGCAATAAACACATGAAACAGTTCAGCATCACTGCTAATCTAAGAAATGCAAATTAACAACAAAATGAGATACCATGGCATCCTCACCAGAACGTCTGCCAGTTGAACCTGCCAAGGCCAGGGTTTGGCCAGGACGTTGAGCAACTGGAAGGCTGACACATTGTAGCTAGGTATAAATTGATACCACCTCTTCAGAAAACTATTAGGCGGTTTTTTGTTTTGTTTTTTATTTTTTTTGGTAAAGTTAAATACCCTGTGATTCTGCAGAGCCAGTCCTAGGTATTTTCTCAAGAAAAATGAAAATATGTCCAAACAAAGACTTGTACAAAAATGTCATAGCAGCTTTACTCAGAATAGCTACAAACTGGAAACGAAGTGCCCACCAATAGGAAAAGGGAGGGGAAATACTAAAAGCAAGGATGGTATAGTCTCTATATGGTACTGAAGAAGAATGAACTATAGATACACGTAGCAATACAGATAAATCTTAGCACTGAGCACAAGAAGCCGGGCACGAAGGGATGCATATAAGGTCATCTCATTCATGTGCAGCTTACGAGAAGGCAAAGTTAAGAGATGGAGGGAGACACCAGCACGGCAGCTCCCTGGGGGCTGGTGGCTGGGGCCAAGGGATTGTGTGGCAGGTTAGCAAGGAATGTGAGTAGAAACCTGTTGTGATGGAAATTTCCAGTGTCTTGATCTAGGTTGTAATTGCATAGTATATACGTATGTAAAAAATCACTGCGTTGTACACTTGAGATCAGTGTAGCTTACTGTTTGTGTACTCAATAAAAAAAAGTAAAAATAATAATAAAATATGTTCTGTATTGTGATTCTGAATCCCGTTGGAGTGTTGTCCAGTATTTCCATTGGATATATTATGTAAAGCACCTGTCTTCAAGCACTTTAGCCCATTTATACTGTCATTTTAAAAAAGTAATTGTGGGGGTCGCCTGGGTGACACAGTCCGTTAAGCGTCTGACTTAGTTTTGGCTCAGGTCGTGATCTCAGGCCCCTGAGATTGAGCCCCACGTCATTGCGCTCAGTGCGGAGGTCTGCTTGGATTCTCCCTTGCCGTTCCTCTCCCTCTGCCCCTCCCCACCCCACACTCACAGGCTCGAGAGTGCACGTGCTCTCTCTCTCTCTCAATAAATCTTTAAAAAAGGAATGGTATAAAAAGGGAATTGTGGGATGAATGAGTTGAACATGTACACAATGCATGTGTTGTTAACTGTGTCCCATGGAACAAAATGTGTTTGATATAAGGGTCATCTTTACAGAGAATGATTGTGAATCCACATTTGATAGTCATCTTGATATTTTTTATTTCTGTGCTGACTTAATGGCTTTGATGCCAGACACCAACCCTAACTATGATTATTAATGGAAGTAAGCATTCTTACTTAACTTCACAGTGAATATCTTGATGTTGCAGGGTAAAATGGATGACATTAAGTATAGCCCATTGGTGAAATCAATCTGATGCAGGAATAGAAAACCATGCTGCATTTGAGAGGTCTGTGTCTCAAATCATGAAGCCGGGATTTGGGGCCATGCTAGACTATGTCACAGTGGACGGGAAGATGGACTTGGGATAAGAAGGACTGGGGTCAAATCCCAGTTCTGTTGCCCAACAGCTCAACCAAGTTATTTTTCATCTCTACATTTCATTTTTTTTCTCTCTTAAACCAGTAATATCTGCTTCAGCTGTATAAAATAGCTGGGAAACAACAATAACAAAAACCTAGAGCCACTGACATCCCAAGATGGTGGAATGGGTTATCTAGGTAGGAAAGCGTACCATGTACCAGATCCTGTATATACACTTGTGCTGGGTATTCCGTTTGCCCCTGTAGATCCACTTTTGCCCGTCTTTGTCCTACTTAGACCCTGGTAGGACCACATCACCCAGGCCCCTTTGCCCTCTGATTTCTAGTAAGGAAATGCCAGCAGGAGGAAAACAAAGTGAAATGGGTATTTCTCCACTCTCCCTCTACTGGTGATGGTTTGACAGTGGCTCATTCTGCTGCCTGCAGCCAAGGCTCAGTGCCTGGCAGCATCTCTCTTATGGCTGCAGCTCTCCCCCTCCCCTTCAGGCTTTGAGGGGTATCCACCTTGTACCATTGCTGCTCAGAGCTGCTTCACCTTCCCTTTTGGTTCCATTAAACCTTCCTGTACATTTGTCAGGACAACTAGTATGTCCATTTTCTGTTGCTTCCATAATGAATTACTACAGATTCTGGGACTTAATACAAATTTATTATATTACAGTTCTGTATATTAGAAGTCTGACATACATGCCAGTGGGCTTACAGCAGGGTGTTGGCAGGGCTGCATTTCTTTCTGGAAGCTCTAGGAAAGAATCTGTTTAGGGCAACTAGGTCATTCAGTCGATTAAGCATCTGTCTTCGGCTTAGGTCATGAACTCAGGGTCCTGGGATCAAGCCCTAGGTCGGGCTCCCTGCTCAGCGGGGAGTCTGCTTCTCCCTCTCCCTCTGCTGCTTCCCCTGCTTATGTTCTCTCTCTCTCTCTCTCTCAAATAAAATCTTAAAACAAAACTGTTTACTTGTCTTTTCTAGCTTCCAGAGGTCACCTGTATTCCTTAGCTCATGGCCCCTTCTTCCCTGTTCAAAGCCAATAGTAGGGGTGGAATCCTCATGTCACTTCTTTCTGACTCCCTCTCCTACCACTCTCTTCAACTTTTAAGATTGGGTGCACTCAGATAATTTAGGATAATTTCTTTATCTCAAAGTCCTTAACCTTAAGACAGCAAAGTTCCTATTGGTGTGTAAAGTAACACATTCATTGGTTCCAGTGTTTAAAATGTGGACATCCTTGTGGGTCATCATTCTACCTACCACAACTACCTTTGTTAAATTCTCTCCAATTACCTTTTTGTGTCATCTGCTTCCTGGCAGGACAGTGACTGACAAAGCATTGTTTAATTCCATTCCATAGAGACTCTGTGATGTAGATATTGTTTCCACAGATGAGAAAATTGAAGATGGAAAACAGCCAACTGTGTTCATATTTATAATACCAGTATTAGGTAATTTTAATGATACTGGTTAGTTTTAAAAATCAGAAAATCCAAAGTTATTTATGCCTGCTTGCTGCTAGAACTGCCCATAAAATTCCATAATTCCAATTGGTTAGCTCAAGGCATCCAGTCAGTCAACTTAGTTTTTTCTTCCTCCTTTCTCCACCTCCAACCTCACCTCTGCCATTTGCAGGAGAAAAGTGTGTTTAATAAGATATCGCAGCTTTGGTGTGAATTGGTTTAATGTGTTACCTCTCAAGAGAATTGATGTGAAAGAGGAGATCCCAGGGCAAGGAGGTGTTTGCAAACCCAGCCATCTGGTCTGTTTATTTAATGTTAGTAGGTATCTTGGGCTCATGAGTCTTTCAGTCCTATCTGGTAGGGAGGAACTCCATCTTCTTACTGCTAATCCTATGTGCTAGGTTAACCAATGTAATATAGAAATCATGCTGGTGAAAGACAGCATAGCAGAGGAACAGTACAAGTGAATAGCCACAGCTTGGGTCTACAGGTCGTGATGGTGCATTTGTAGACACACCAAGAGCAGATTCCAGGCAGGGAGGCCAGGGCCACCAAAAGCATCATTGAGTAGATTTATGAGCATGAAATTCTTTTAGGACTAGGGAGCATTGTCTAGATTGTTTGTTCTCCATTTTCCCAATACCCAGAGCAAATATTCTATAGATCTTTGTTAAATGAAAGACTCAAGGAAGAGGAGAGAAAGAAGTGACATTTCAGGGTTTGTAACCACCCTTTAAAAGACAAAGGCTGTTTTTCTCCGGCCATCTTTTGCCCCTCTGAGAGTAGAACACTTAAGGGTGGACACGTATGTTGACAGCCAGAGGGAGGCAAGGCTCCTCTGGAGATATTAGCTGTTGATTTTGCCAGGGAATTTTAACTAAGATGTTATGCTGCATTATAAGGGCACAGTGGTATTTGAACCTTAAAGCTATATCGATAATACATATATAATTTACTTGTAATAGAAAGAATATCCTAGATCAGTTAGGAAGTCTGCTTGGCTAACACATCTAAACCCATTTGGATATTCACACAACTACTTCATCCACGTGGCTTACTTCATTGAGGTCTCTAGTCACAAGTTCCCTTCTCAGATATGGTCCTCCCAGCCCCACTCCCACCTTACCTTGATCAGTTTTTCCTCCTGGCACTCATCATAATATGACATCATATGATAACTTTTTATTGTCTGTTTATCCCCACCAGAGTGAACTTCCATGCAGCTAGACTCTGTTTAGTTTCCTTTTCCAGTGCTGAGAACAATACTTGATACAGAGTTGGCATTCAGTGTATATTTGCCAAATGCATGAATCTAATTTTGACTCTATCTGGTGACCTTCCATTGGCCCATCTCCCTGAGCATCAGTTTCCCCAGTTATGAAATGGGGGGTGGGGGGTGGGGCACCTGGGTGGCGCAGTCGTTAAGCGTCTGCCTTTGGCTCAGGGCCTGATCCCAGGGTCCTGGGATTGAGCCCCACATCAGGCTTTTCCACTAGGAGCCTGCTTCTTCCTCTCCCACTCCCCCTGCTTGTGTTCCCTCTCTCGCTGGCTGTCTCTGTCAAATAAATAAATAAAATCTTTAAAAAAAAAAAAAAAAAAAAATGGGGGGGTTAAAATTACAAGATAGAATTATTTTAAAAATAGTGTGTGATAGATCCTGGCACAGGACCTGGCCCTTAAAAAGCCCTAAAAAATGGGAGCTTCTTAAATGTTGTCTGTTTTAATTGTGTATGTTCTTCAGGGGTATAAGTGATTTCTGTTCGTTATATATAGATATTATTTAAGAAACTTGTTAATATTAATGATCTAGATATGAGTGGTAGTCATCAAATTTTATCATTGAGACAGAAAATCAGAGTTGACCACTGACCATTAAATAAAACAGTATAATGAAATTCGCTAGATGGCAATCTCCGGCTGGTATGGCAAGAGTTGAGTGATTGACAGAAGTTCTTATTTGTTAAAGCAAATTATAAATGACCACATTAGATGACACAAGCAGAGCAATAAATGTAGAAAGTGATTTAAGACTAGTTCTTATAATGTCAGTCTTTTTCGATTTACAAATCAAAGGGGTATGTTTCTCCATAAAAAGTATAAGTTAATGCAAGATAGTGTCTCCTTAAAAAGTCAAGTGCAGTGAATTGCTAAGATGTGGCTGATGGTTTGTGTTTTAACCTCAAACACTCCTAGTTATTGTCTTGATTGTTACAAATAGCAGGTATGCTTTCTGACATGATTATTACTTTATTAAATAATTTTGTTTAATGACCTTATACCTCTTCCATGTCTCTGTAATAATTTATTCATGAGACTCATCATATTCTGCATAAAACTAGCATGATTATATTTGCACCTGAAATTTTTTTAGATTGAGATGGATGGCAAAGATCAGATACTTTAAAAAATACTTTGCTGTATTGCCCTCTGATAGCCAGTTTTATTCAATGTGAAATGTATTTCTTTCTCTTCATTGTGGCTTTCCTGGGACTAATACTCAAAAAGTCAATGAAAACCCTGTTCACTACAGAGCAGGCTTTCAGATGGGTCCTTCTTGGACCCCTTCCAAAAGAGTTTTGTTGCAAAAGTATCAGAAGGTCTTTATTATAGGGTGATCTCTGTGGGTGTCCTAAATTATTGATCCTTGGACAGCTTTCAAGCAAATAATAAAACATATACCTGTTTTACCTATCTTTCATTTGGTAGCCATTCAGTAAAAGTTGGAGCTGCAGTGTTACAAAGTGGGGTGAGCTGTGACAAGTTAAAATGTACTTTGCTTTTAAAAGTCTCCATTAGTCTAGGGAGAAGATTGAAATGATTGACGTGCTTGTTTTTGGAGGGTGGGTATCCTCTTGTATCAAGGGTCTGACTTGCTGTATTAAATGTTCATTTCATGTCTTTGAAGCTGTGGGATCCTTCATCTATTGAATTAAGAAGGTCTACTCATGATCAATTTTAGGGAATAAAAATCATGGTCATTTAACAAATGTCATTGGACATCCTTTGAGGGGCAAGACTGCCTGGACCCCCTGCTCTTTCAGTAATTAGCTATATGATCTTGCCTCTTTGGTAAAATGGATATAATAACTGTAATCTACCTCATGGGGTTGTTGGGGGAATTAAATGAGTTAATATATCTAAGGCTCTTGGAACGTTGCCTGGTTCTGTGTAAGCACATCTATTAAGTGTCTTCCAAGGCACACTGCAGATCCTGCGTTCTGTACGGAGCCTTCTCGTGCCTCGGCTCTTTCTGGCTGCCTGTGTGACTTCATGTCTGAGCCATTTATTTTGGAGTTTTGTGATATTTAATGTAACCGTTTCTTGATCTTTATTTTTCCCCCATTTGTCAGTCTTGCCCACACATTTATAAGATTATTAAAGGCAGGGATAGTGATCAAACATTTTTAAATCCCTCCTGTGCCCCTTAGCCCGCACAGGGCTGGCTTAGTCTTTGACTTCAGATCTTTGTTTAAAAAAAAAAAAAAAAAAAAAAAAAAAAAAAAAAACCAACAGGGTGATGAGTATTAAGGAGGGCACATGTGATCAGCACTGGGTGCTATACACAACTAATGAATCGTTGGACACTACATCAAAAACTAATGATGTACTATATGTTGGCTAACTGAACATAATAACAAAATTAATTAAAAATTTAAAGAAAATCAAAATAACTCTCCTCTGCAAAGGCTGTTGGGGTCTTATTTTCCCATCCCTATGGAGAATTAGTGGAGTTTGGTTTGGGGTTTGTTATGTTTTTATTTTATTTTTTTTAACATTTCTTTATCTCCTAAAACCTATATATTTCTTCCCTCTTTTCCTTCTTTCCTTCCACCCAAGCCAACCACGTAGCCAGCTATTCAACAATTTTGTTTTTAACCTGTTGCCATGGGCCAAAAACAATGCTAGGTATTAAGTATACAAATGGCCAACCTAGAGTTAGCCCATGTTTTCATGAAACTTATAGTGTATTATAAACAAATAGTTGAATACTTAATTACAAATTACTTGAAAGGCTAGAAAGCGTGGAGGGAACGGAATGCTATGAATGAATAACAACAGGGACCTACTTTAAATTGTGTGGGTGAGGCCACTCTGAGGAAGTGATGTTGAAACTGAGACGTGTAAGTTGAGAAGAAACCATTGAAACCATCGTGCTAAGATAATGGGGAGAAAGAAGGTGAGGAAAGCCTCAACAGAACTGTATGTAGGGAGACAAAGAGGCCTCCGTGGGACTGAAGAGGGCCAGTGCCGCTGAAGCCCTGCGAGCCTGGAGGCTGACACCTCAGTGGTGGATGGTGGCAGTCCCACAGAGCCTTGCAGCCCAGCCCCGGGGGTCTAGATCTGACATGTCATGGAAGTCAGTTGGGTGGCTGAAGGGTTACACTCTCTGATTTCCATTTAAAAATGTTTCTGGTTGCTACTGTGGCTCTTGCTTTGGAGGGGGCTCTTGGCAATGTGAGGGGATCTAGAGGCTATTGCAAAGTCCATACTTCTGTTACCATGTTTGACACCATTGGGTTGTTTCAAAGACTGATTTATGTGGTTCTTCATGTTTGCATCACAGGGTCCTAATGTCCTGCCTGACATACAGTAAGATATGTCAGAAAGCGTTGTGGGGGGATGAATGCCTGATTCAAAAACCCCCGTTCGTGTAGTCCAGGGGAATTTCTTCTCTTGTCTGATTGTCTAAAGTGCTCCCGATGCCGTGGTCATCCGCTGCTGTCTCCTGCTTAGGACACGTGGCGTGTGCGCTGCCTGACTCCACAGGCACCAGTAATCAAGTATAACATCCCCTGCTACTGAAGTGGGCCTGGGAGAGAAAATCACTTGCCTCTCCTTACCTAGAGTGTTGGCGGGATTCATGTTCTTTAAGGACCTTGCCTAGTAAACACAAATATGACTCTAGTCTCTCTACTTTCTCATTTATACTGCTTTCAGGAGATAATTTGCACAACCTCAGAATGAGACGTGCTGTGATAGTGTGCTGGGATGAAGCAGTGAACACAAATGCCAAAAATACTTGCTCTTAGAGCACTTATTTTCTACGAGCAATTGTATAAGAAGATGGTGAGTATTAAGATGGGGTGGGGTAGTAAGGCAAGGAATCCGGTGGCTGGGGTCACGGTCACGGAAGGTTTCATTGAGAAGGTGCCATTTGAGCAAATACTTGAAGAATGAGCCATGAGGATATTAGGGAAGAGCATTCTAGATAAAGAGAGAAGCTAGTGCAAAGGTCCGGAGATATAGTATGCCTGGCAAGTTAGAAGGGCAGGGAGAGGCATGAGCTAAGGTGATTGGTAGATGTGATGCAGTGGAGAGACAGTTGGGGAAAGGCCACTAGAAGGACTTGGTTTTTACTTGGAAGGAAATAGGGAGCCAGGGCACAGACTCGACTAAAGGAATTACAAGTGTATTGACTGTTAACTGCTCATTAAATGACAGAGAGAAAACAATCTACCACATCCATTTGTCTTAAAATTGGTGTTCCAGGTGTGGCAGAAGAATTTGCTGACACTGGCCTTGAATAACTATGACATATTGTCATTGCCTGGGTAGCTTAATATCAAATAATGGAGTGTCAGCTCTTCTCTAATGAGGTCCTGGCGTTCCTAGTCCCTTCTAGAGAGAGGCAGTCGGGCTCCTGAGGAGTAGGTCTGTGCAGCAGAGACTGATGGTGACAGAAACGGCCCCGAGCAGCTGGCCATTAGGAAGAGACTCTCACATCACTGAAGTGAGGGGCAGCCAGGGGGGTGGGTTAGCAGCAGGATCCTTGGGCCAGGCTGCCTGGCGTGGAATCCAGTTGTTCTGCCCCTTGCAAGCTGTGTGATATTAGGTAAGTTAACTTCTTTGTGCCTCGGTTGCCACAACCATGAAACGGCAATGATTGTGGTACCTCTTAGAGTGACCATGAGGACTAGTTACTATGTGCTTTGTAGGTGTTCTATGTAAAATCCACGCGGACTCCTGCTTTCTTGGGGGTTTTAGGTATCAGTTTCCTTACCTCGTGGCTTAAGGAAATGAGATTGCTCTCTGCAAAGCCCTGTGAGCTCTTCCCTGGCTTCCTGTGTTTTCCTCTCTGTCTTTCGAAGGTTGATAGCTCTGCAGTTAAGCCTGATCGTTCAGGGCTCTCCTCCAGTCCTGACTGAAAGTAGAACAGTAAGCTTCCTTTAAGGCGAACACCCTGTTGGAAGAAAATATGTTGGCCAAGTCATCATGCTAATTATCTAAGGCTCAAAGGAATTAATTTTCTGGTAGTCGTGAAGCTTACTGCCTTTATAAAAAAAATAGTTTATTAAAATAATGTGATATAAGAGGATTTATATGTAAGTAATTGGATAGTGCCTAGAATAAGAATGAAGGCATATTGAGAACTAGAGGGTACAGGGTCAGCGGGCAATAGTATTGAACATATATTAATTCTTCCTAGGTTCTCAGGGTTTTGAAGGATTGGTACTATGTGATGGATGCCATGCTGAGAAGAGTGTCTGGTTCTTTTTTACTCTAGAATCAAATAATTATTGAGAGATAATGTGACAAAGTACTGAGTACTGTTCTATTCCAGGTCCTTTTTAAAATCTATCTCCTTTACTCCTCATTTGGCGAGGTCAGCAGTTTCACCTCTAACTCACAATTTGAGAAAACCAAAGCTAAGAGGTTCACAGCTACGAGTGGCAGAGCCAGTTTTCAGAACTGTTTATTTCCCAAGACCCCATTCTTTCTTCTCCTCTCCTTTCTTCTTTCTTTCCTTCCTTGGTAGGTCACTATTGGGCATTAGAAGTCAAAGGACTTGATCTCTTCTATCTTGGTAACATTGTTTCCCCATCAGAATGTTCGATCCTATAGCCAGCTTTGTAGAACTGCCCTGCAAATAAGTCTCTGGGTATATCCTGTTACCAGTGTTCATTGGGACTTAACAGACTTTCAACTGATATTCAAACCAAAGGATCATCTCAGCCATTCCTGTGAAGGTCTTAGCCATTCATATAAAGGTGAAAGATGAGAGAAATGACAAAGACACTAGCTCAAAATAGAGAAATGGAAAAAATAAATAATTTGAGTTAAATATCTCTGGGTTATGTTTCTACAAAGAATCTTTTATCAGCTGCTAACTTTGCATGGCTGCCTCTCAGAGGAGGAGCAGAGGTTGCCATTTGAGGATTATGAAGCAGCCGTCATGAACTGGGCATCAGACAAACCACAGAATCAGACCGTGTTCCGCCTTGGGTCTAGAACTCACCCAGGTGAGAAGAGAGGCCTGCTGAAGTGTGCAGGTACAGAAAGTGATGTGTCTAGGTGGGAACCAGTTGATGACAGGGTCTCTAGGAGACTTGCATTCGTATTGTTACCAGCAGTTGGGCAGAAGAATGGAGCATTGCTCAAGAGCTGGCAGAGAACCACTTGAGCTAGAGGAACAAATGCCATTTCTGAGCACTAAGGTTTCCTGGCAGAAATCTTTGATATTTGATGCTGCCAGAATGGGGATGAGGGTACAAAATAATTTTAGTATTTATTTTTAGTAATTTTAAGAACATGCCTGGTATTGCCTTGTTCCTAGAGCCACCTGTTCAGATTTGGTGAATGGGGAGAGAAATAATGTCAAGCCTCTTTGGTTTCCTTCCCTATCACTTGGAAACCCCTCCATGTGATTTCCATCCATTCCTTGTGCACTTGTGTGATGGTAATATCAGCCATGTGGGTTGAACTGCAGTCTGGGAGCTTTGGAATTGTTGGAGGGCCTGGCAAAATTAAAGGTTTCTTGCCTTTCTGGGCTAGACTCAACTTAGATCCTTTATCACTGTAAAATGAAAAATTCAGGCACCAAGGGACAGAAAACATCCAAAACATACTCATTCTTCCTTTATTTCCCAAAAAAGTAGAGTTTCCAGCAAAACGCAGAAGTTACCCCAATTGTTGCTGGCCTCTGTGTCAAGGTGAGAGTCTTCCTTTATCTGCATGGTCCAGGACATGAGAATGGGGTCTTTTTACCCAGGCTTTGGGGAGGGTGGCAGAGGGCACACCTCCAACATGAAGCTGAGACCATGCCATCCCCCGTGGGTGGTCCTTCCAGTGTGGGGACGTGTTTTGAGTCTACTTTTCACTCTCCTCAGGTCAGGAAGTGTGGACCACTGGTGACAAAGCACAGTTGTCTTGATGCTTTGAGAGCAGGTGTAATGGGACACCAAGGCAGAGCCTTTGCATACCATCTGGAATATCAAGTGGTGAATGTTTTATACCTGAATTATTTCTACAAAGGGGAAGGACTTTTCACAGGAGACTTTTAAGCATTATATTGTCTCTGCCCACCTTGTTGCAGATTCAGTTAATCTTCTGGGAAGAGGCTGCTAGGAAGGGAAGCTCCAAGCAGTGCCTTGCTGGAGAGCATTGAATAACTCATGAATTGGTCAACCACATCTGCTTCTCATGAGAAGGGGAAATCACGTGGTAATGTTAATGGACCTCAGAAATTGGGATTTTCCCCAAAGTCTTCTATAACCAGACTTAACTGTGTCTTCCTCTTTTTGCTTCCCTGATATCCAGTTTGACATCTAGTAAGCCCATTAGCATTCGTTAATTAATCCAACAAACGTTAATGAAGTGCCCCTGAGAGGTAGTAGAGCATAGAGGTTAAGAGCACAGAGCAGAGCTAGGCTGCCTGGGTCTCAGACCTGGCTCTGCACCGAGCTACTTACATGCTATGGTCAATTAATCATTCTCTGCCTTAGGATCCACATCTGGAAGCTGTAGGTGAAGTTAGCATCTGTATCATTGGGTTGGTGGGAGCAGTAAATATATCAAAAGCATTAAAAACAATGTTTGGCATGTGATAAACACTGTTCAGGAGTTTGTTGGATGATGGTGGTGATGATGGTGATGGTACTGTTGCTGTGAGCCTGACAGTGAAAACACATTTCTGTTATCGAGTGGCTAGTGATCTTGGGTGGGGGTACAGCCAAGAGAGTCAACAATTTCATCACAGATTGGTGCTGTGTTTGGATAGAAGCATAGAGGAGACTTGGTATGAGGTGATGGAAGTAATGCCAGAGAATTCGATGTTCCGGCCACATCTTTAGCAATAAATAGGGGTTAGCAAGGAGGTGAGCAATGCCTTCCAGTGGGAGAACCACCCGTATGCAACCAAGTTTGAGCATCCCAGCTAGTTTGATATGGTTAGTGAGCACATAGGGTACAGTTGTGGGAGGGATGAGAGATTGAAGTGGAGAGAAGTAGGAGCCAGATCACAAAGGATCTCCTAGGCACTGGGTTTCATCTGGAAGGTCTGAAGCAGGGGGAGTGACAGAGCCAGCAAATGAAGAAATTGAAAACAGGTGAAAACATCAGGAACTCTTAAAGCATTTTGAGTTTCCTCATCTGTAAAATCAGGGACTGTGGGACTGCTGGGTGTTCAGTACAGAATGAGTGGACAGAATATTCTCTTTTTGGATTCTCCATCAGTAAGGCAGAAAATAGATGGCATGCTCACGTAGGAAAATATATATGAAAATTAATGTAAAGGAAAAGGCTGCTTAGAAGTATGGGTGGAGTTTAACAAACCAACAGGGCATGGTGAGGGGTCGCCATAGAAGAGAGCCTGAGGGACATGAGGCAACAGTGTGGCTGAGCCTGGTTGAGAGCTGAAGCCCTGGATGGGGGGCTGCTGATAGAGGGCAGGGAGGAGGGCAGAGTCACTGCCAGGACTTCTGGAACAGGTGGGGAGCAAGATGCCCTTTCCCACACACTCATCTCCTACTGGTGGCCCCCCATCACTCACCCCCACTAGAAGCAAGAGAGTGGTGTGTAGAGGTCAGGAAAATGGGAAATAACCAACACTCCTCTCAGGACAGACCCTTTGAGACAATAGTAAGTCTGTTCGTTCGTTCTTTCTCTCTCTCCTTCCTTCCTTCCTTCCTTCCTTCCTTCCTTCCTTCCTTCCTTCCTTCCTTCCTTCCTTCTTTCTGTCAAAATCCACTGTAAGACAATAGCTGTGGATACCTAAGACTGGAATTCGTGAAATTTTTCAAACCACCTTCCTATTCTGAGTCAGAAAGTCGTACAAGGCTTTAACTATAATCAGCTACTTTCTTCTGTTAGAGCATTCTAATGGGAAACCACAGAATGAGTACAATAATTCCACCTCCTCTGTATTTATTGGAACTCATCTGTGCAACAGACTCTTGAGACTTATCACCCATCCTTACAACGATCTGGAAGATGCTTTGTATTATTCAGACTTTACAGATAAGGAAATTGAGGCGGTGATTTTCCAATGACACTACAGCTGTAAGTAATGAATTTGGGATTCAAACGTAATTTGGGTTTTTTTAATTTATACCCACGGTCTTTAGGCAATAGAGGTCCTTTAGACAGATCTAGCGCCCTACTTTGCAGAAGATACTGGGTACCTGGGCCTCTGCCATCATCATCACTAACAACAAAACAGAAGCAACAGATATGCAGAACCAGGGACAAGCTTGATGGACGCTAAGCCTGAGCATCTTAAGGAAGAGTTATTTTGTCTGTTTCAATGTTGGCTTTGTAACGGGATTTCTATGAGATTTTTCTTGCAAATGCTTTCAGTAGTGACATATTGGTTATAATTTAGTGCCATGAAGTGTTTTAGTGAAATTATTGGTTTAGCCATGACTTTAATACTATTTTGATGCAGCTAAAATTTGTGCAGCATAGTGTAAGAATAAATTGCTCCGAGTTTGGGACTGTCCTTCTGCTCCCATCCAACATGGTGGTGGCTAAAAGTCCTTACAACTGCAGACTAGGTAATTGAATAATTTGTATACCAAATTAAGGTCCAAATGATGCTTTTAATAGCATAATTACTCATAATATGGAAAAGGTCAGCATTCACTAGTAATTATCTATTCTCTATAATTTTTAAAACATGAAAAAAATGCTGTGGCCAGCACATCCAAAGGGGAAAAGGCACTGTAAAACATCCCTGGTATGAGAGAGCCATGCTTTATTAAATTAGTAATTTCATTTGAGAGACACAATGTATAATTGATCAGCTAATTTGCCCGAAGCCTTTCATTTAAATACTGTATTTCACAGATTCTTAAATGCACATTTTCACATTTCCAGAATCTGGCATCCTCTTGTGACATAGTTTCTTTGCATCTTTCTTTTTCTGTCATAGTGGTACATAAAATAAACGCACATCTTAAAATCAGTGGCATCTTAGATCCAATAAAATAGGGATTCAGACCTTCTTATTTTTGTTTTCTCAATGAGATATCCCTGAAAGACCAAAACACCCTTTAGAAGGAGCTAATGCCAAAGACTAAATTCACAGATTCTAATAGTCATTTTTCTGATTTATATCATGTGCCTAATCTGTGTGAGACGCTGCATTGGTACTTCATGGTAGTAATAATCGCAATGAAAAATAGTATCTTCTGCATTTGAATAGTGCTTTATAATTTTAAAGGGGCTGTTGAAATCATCATCTTATTTATTCTCAGAGTTACCATAGAAGATAGACATCATTTCTACTTTCAGGCTAAAGAATCAGCGACAAATCTTCTAAAGGTTGGGTGATTCCACTAAGATTATCTAGGTCACTGTTGACAGAGCCAGAACCTGGGGCTCTCCACTCCAAGGCCATCCTTGAGATCAGGGGCTTTGAAGCAGCCAGGCCTGTGTCTAGCTCCTGCCCTGCACTCCAACATCTTGGTAACCTGGGGTTTTTTTTCTCTCATGTTTCAGCATCTAGGCAACCTCTTTTCTTGTGCTAACTTCTTAATTGCATAAGTAATACATAAACATAAACTCACTGTTTAAAAAAAATAAGTAAAACATGGAGTAAAAAGTGATGTACCCTCAAACCACAGTCCCTTTTCTAGCATATACTCTGTGTATGTAAATAGCTTTTTAGAATAATTGGAGTTCTATATGTAGTGTTTTGTGATTTTCTTTTCTTACAGTACATCTTTTTTTTTTTTTAAGATTTTATTTATTTATTTGACAGAGATAGAGACAGCCAGCGAGAGAGGGAACACAAGCAGGGGGAGTGGGAGAGGAAGAAGCAGGCTCATAGCAGAAGAGCCTGATGTGGGGCTCGATCCCATAACACCAGGATCACGCCCTGAGCCAAAGGCAGACGCTTAACCACTGTGCCACCCAGGCGCCCCTCTTACAGTACATCTTAGAGATTTATTCATTCAACAAATATTTACTGTTCTCAGCACTGAGAAATTCTCATGTCAGTATATGTACTTGTATCTCTTTCTTTTTTTTAACTGAGAAAGAACATCCCATTCTATGTATTTACCATAATTTCTTAAAGCATTTCCTTGTCTCTAGACAATTGGACTTGTTTCCAGTGTGATTTCAATTACAATTAATGCTAGAATAAAAATAGAATAATCCTAGCACATACCAGTTTGTGAAGTGTGAGCACTTGTGGGCTAATTCCCTACATGGAAGGCTAGACGATGGGGATACTTATATTTTAGTTGATTTTGCCTAACTGCCCACAAAGGAAGCTGAAACAGTAGTGTGTCAGAGTGAGGAGACTGAGTCTCCATGAACTTATCTATTTCTTTTTCATTTACAAAAGGGAGGAAATAACAAACCACATAGGTTCTACTGGAAATCCTATGGAGTAAGAGTTGGAGCAAAGTAATGATAGCCACCCTGCAGGATTTCACCCTCTTTCTTGGGTAAGATAGATCCACAGAAAAGTACACAAGGTGACAGTAAATTTTGAGGGCATCTGGATGACACGGACAGTTTTAAAGGTCAGAGAAAGACAAGAGGACTTCTGGCTGCCATGGGGTGGGAAGACAGAAGAGTGAGTTGTAGCCCACTTGCTGGGTGGGTAGAAAGCACCAGACTGCAGCATTCTGGGCAGAAAGAGCAGTGTGGACAGAGGCAGAGAGAGGAGAGGAGTGTTAGCAGGTGATTGTCAAAGTCCAGAAGAATCCTATCTGGCAGAATGGAGTCTCTGCCTCTTGCCAGATTAAAACTAGTGCTTTGTGTGTCACTGGACATGCAACAAGATAAGCCACTTCGCTTTGTCTCCCCAGGTTGGCCATTGCACTTTGTACCCCACTTCTCTGCAAAGTTGCAAGAATTATACACCGACAGGTAGGCTACCAAAAGTCCTGCATATTTCTCTAGTAGGGAATAGTGTTCATAAAAATTCTAGTGATAGAGTCGGAACTAGAGGAAAAAAATCTTGTTTATTGCTATTATGAAGCTACATTTCAGTTCAAACTCACCTGAACTGTTCGATGCCTAGCATTCCGCCAGGCACTTCTGAGGCAAGGAGAGAGAGAAGAGGGGACGAGAAGGTTATGAAACTCTGAACCCATGAAACTAAAGCTTTCATTTTAGAAAGAGAATGTTGTTTCATATCAACAAAGCCCTGTAAAGTACCAAGTACCTCACCTGGTCTCCCTTTGCAGTGGGTTATTTTCTGAAGGCATCTCTGAGCCAATGGAAATAATATCAGGGTAGTTGAAGGACATGTTGGCATTTGTTTAAAAGATTTTATTTTATTTAAGAGAGAGAAAACACAAGTGGGGGGAGTAGCAGAAGGTGAGGGAGAGGGAGGAGGAAAGAAGAATCTAAACAGTCTCTGCACAGAGCACGGAGCCCGACACTTGGGGCTCAATCTCATGACCCTGAGATCATGACCTGAGCCAAAACCAAGAGTCAGACACTCAACCAGCCGAGCCATCCAGGTGCCCCACATGTTAGCATTTTTAAAGAGGATGCTTCTGTCATCAGGAGTGGATTTTTTGTGGGCATGTGAGGATGGGTTGGTCTTCAGAGGCAGTTGGTAGTTGGCAATAACGTATCCGTCCTTATAGTTCATGTTACCACCTGGTAAATCTGCCCAAGATCATGATGATGTACTTTTTGGGCTGCTTGCTGTGGCTGTTGTCACTTACCATGACATACTGTTGGAATTGGGGCTGGGTGCGTGCGTGCATGTGTACACTTCCTGGGCTAGGGTCCACTGCTGTATGTTATCATTCATTGATGGCCACATTTGTACTATGGACACATTATCGTGTGAGAGCTGAGGCTTACAGGGAATGGGATTTCCAAAGGAGAAAGAGGTGGTGCCTTATAGCAGGACTCAATCTCCTACTGAACCAGCATGGTGTCACCCTGGCCTCTGTCCTCAGACGCTGGCGGGGCTCAGAAAGCCACAAGTCTTGTGATCTTCTCAAAGCCTTTTGGGGTTTTGAATTGGAAAAGATGTCTTGGTGATTTGAATGTCTAGTCTAAATAGCAACAGTGAGTCATAAATACATTGGCCCTGTCATTAATAAATTGAATCCTGCCCCATGAATTATGGTCTGAGACAAAAATGCAGATTAGGTGGTTCTCAGACAGATCCTTACCAACTAGCATGTTTGGCCTATGCCAAACTGGTTAGGAGCTGCTTGAGCCCAGGGCTGTCCTAGGTTGGATGCCCAAGAAGACTCTAAGGTGAGTTGCTGCTGCCTAGATGTCCTGATACTGTCTGCTTTTTCCCGGAGTCTACATTGCAGCAAAGATCCCAGCTGTATGTTCTTCTGCAGGGGAGCACACAGGTGGTTCTCCCACTTTTCTATCTGAACTTGGAGCAGAGATCCTAAGTAGAGGTAGCATAGCTTTTGAAATATAGAAGAACAAAAATGAGAATGAAAATAGAAATAAACCTTCATACAAATTTTTCCAAGGAGTAGACACTACTCCAAGCACTCTACATGAATTATACCACTTAAGCCTTCAACAGTCCTGTGAGGTGTACGTACAGTTACTTGCACTTTACCAACAGGGAGCCGGAGACATGCTAAGATGATGCCCTGGGTCATCCAGCTGCTGAGTGATGATTTGAGCCCAGGCAGTCTGAATTTAGGATCCCCAGGCTATAATTATTGACAAGGGTTCAATGTGGCCCAGATGTAGCCATGTGGACAAAGAAGTGTAGACAGGGGACAGAAGCATGTGATGACTGGCCCTTTGTCTCTGAATAGATGACTGGAGAAAATGCAGTCCTGTCATGTCTGTTCCCAGCAGCCTGGTGTCTTCTTTTGTGATTCCTACTAGGAATCATTGATTACTGAAAATGGTTTGTGAAGCAATCCAATTAAGTGAGCCAAGAATTACATGTCAAGTGTTACCATCTTTATTTGCTTATGTCAAGTGGAGTCAGAGCCCTTCTGTGATCAGCAAAGCAAGTATAAAGTGGTTGATTAATTTCCTTTAAGTTTTGTCAAAATTTGTGGGCAGGGAATCTAATTTTCAGTTTAATTTTCCTTCCTGACACACACATTCCATTCTTTTTTTTTTTTCTTTCTCCCTATTACTGCTAGCCAGAACACATCATTTGTAGTTTCACTTTACTTGAGTGTTGGGTTAATAATATTAATCTGGATCCTTCTCCCTTCTTATCTCTAAGTAATTTGTAAAGGATGACCAGTTACAGGCCTGCTTAAATGGATGTCAGCCATTTTGCAGAATATCTGAAAACAAGATTTTTATTAAACTGACTTTTAAAATATTTATGCTTCCCACGCTGTAATTGTGTTTCTGAGTGTCTGTGCGTGTGTGCGTGTGTGTATGTGGCTAGTATTTTTGTGTGACCTGCTATATGTATATTATGGACTGGAAATACAAAGGTGATAAAATTCATACAGCTTCAGTTTTGTTGTATATAAAAAAGAAGACAATAGATTTATTTCCTAGAGGTCTGATTAAATTACATATTTGTAATGTCTTAGTCTAAGTACTCAACAAATGTTAGTTAAGACCACAAGGCTTCAAGGTTGTCTTGGCTTTTGATTCTGGGAGTTGGGGCCAGCTGACTGCCCTGGTCCGAGACCTCCCGTTGATTGCTGAGCTATCACACCTGTGTTGAGACTCTTGGCTACTCTTTTCATGTTGCCAATATCTGGACTGTGACTGTGCCAGGTCTTAACTCTGAGCTGTGCATTGGAGTGTTTGCTGCTTTCTCATTCTTAGTGTTGAAGAATTGTGATGTGAGATGGGGAACCTCTTTAATTCCTCCTCCAGTCTGCTTGTTTCCCTTTAGTTATCATTAAGTGATCAGTGAAACCTCTTGTGTAAAGTAGATCCATCCTAGGAAACTAGGGGTGTGCATGGGGGTGACCAACTCATCATCCAGTATTTAACTTTGAAAGTCTTGAGTTCCAGGAAATACTTACCCACCCCACCCCACCCAAGGGATTATTCCCCCACCCCCACCCCCAGGACGGCCTCGGTTTTATTTTTTTTATTTTATTTTTTTAAAGATTTTATTTATTTATGTGACAGAGAGACAGCCAGCGAGAGAGGGAACACAGCAGGGGAGAGGGAGAGGAAGAAGCAGGCTCCCAGCTGAGGAGCCGGATGTGGGACTCGATCCTGGAACGCCAGGATCACGCCCTGAGCCGAAGGCAGACGCTTAACGACTGCGCTACCCAGGCGCCCCAGGGCGGCCTCAGTTTTAAAACTGAAAATCCCAGCTTCCAGGAACCTCCTTGGTTCCAGGCAAGCAGATGTTATTTACCTTAGGTGCGGAAGACCAAGGCAGTCAAGAATGCATACCTCACATCTTATTTGTATATAATTATTTTGCCATAATTAAAACTGGAATTGAATTATTCCCTTTGAAATACAATGACTGCCTTCCAAGTTCTTTCACAGAGATGAAGCTGTTTATTACCTACCTCTCCTAAGGGCAGCACCTGACAGAGTCATGAAAGATACAGATCTTATCCTCCGTTTTGTATGTATTTGAAGCCATGCATATTTCTTCCTTTCTGGTTGAACAGATTCTGGAAGACTTGTCAGAATAACAGGACAATAAATGAAAAGTCTCTTATTGATTTAAAGTAAGAACGATAACTAGCAAGCAGGCAGATTCTTTGGGTCAGCTGATCACCCTTTGGAAGCCCTTATTAAAAAAAAAAAAAAGTCAGCCTAGAAAATCAAATAACTGTAAGAAGGTTGCTTATTAATCATCGTACCAGAACAAAGGAAGTTGAGTAATCATATTAGAAAACCATCAAGTTTTATGAGTTCCACTCCCCCATCTGAAAGCATATGTCAATTCTCAACCCTGTCTATGAAGTATAATAATTACTTCCTAGGTCTGCCCCCCACCCCTCCAAGATTCCAATTTAACTTGATTGGAGTAGATCTCAGACATTACTTTTAAAAAAACAAAAACAAAACAACTCTCCAGGTTATCCTAATTTTTATCTGGGGTTGCAACGAAGGATGTAGGGAACTTTGTCCTCAGGCGATATATGGGACCCTCTCGATAGTGGGTAGTACCAAAGACATGGAAAATCATGTCCTTGGCCTCTGCTATAACTCCATAAAGATCAAACCATTCTGTTGAGACAACACAGCAAACCATAACACCCATGACTTTCTGTTTGTAATTTCCTAGGGGAGACTTCACGTTATCTCAACGGGACTGGAGGGTGTTTCCAAACTATTTCTCATGGTGGGATAAATTTTTGAGTGTCCATTTAAATTGATTAATATTAGCTCCAGTTTTAGATAGTGCCATTTGCAAATCTTTCCCCCAAAGCTTAGACGGGCAGCCCACTGGGAGGCTTTAAGAGGCACAGTATTAACTCAAAATAAAGAAACAAAAATAATACCAAATAAAATTTTTCATGTGTATCCTTTACTGCACTTTCAAAAGACTTTCTTTGTTCCTTCTTGACTTTGGAAGCTTTTGGGAGAAGCTTTTATTCTTAGCAAAATAGTTAACATTCCCCTGGTTAGACTCCAAATTAGTACCATTTTCCCAAATATAAATAGTCCTTTACTTAATCTGATTCTTTCCCTGGTTCTTACTACAGTCAACCTCTAATACCCTTTCTCTGAAGTGTTCTCTGTAGTGGTTCTGATCCAACTTTCATGGGCTGGTGGAAATACAAAGTCGCTTTGTCCTTGCTTTTTTTCATCTGCAGGTTTCTTCAAGGTAAATGGTTCTAGTCATATTATACTATTTTACAGCACAACCAGTGTAGGTTCAGCAAAGTTAACTCCATGATCTGTCATAAATACAAAGCAAGTGCATTCTTTGCAATGGTTATTTGAGGCCACTTCTTCCAGCTTTCCTTTACTTTTTTTGCAAGGCCAGAGGGTGAAGGGCAGTATATAATTGAAGGATCAGCTGAAATCCTAATCCTTTTAGCAATACTGTTGCTCTTTAGGGCTTCTCCTGTAAGCTGCCTCTGAAATATTTTCATTTTTTTTAGATGTGGAAACTCAGACATAGTCTCCTAGAGAGATTAAACGACCTCCCCAAGGACATTCATTGCTAGGCAGAGGTTGATCCAGTAATCTAATTAAGGCCTTATAATTCCAGCAGTGTTGCCAAAACCACACTTTTCCCTCCTCCTCCTGCCAAACCCAGTAATTGAGTATGATGACTTGCCTGGCCCCTTGCCCCGGAATCCCTCTGATGGCCACAGCTGAAGCCATCTAACCACATTTAAGGGTTCTACCCCAGGCCAAGGGTGTAGGATGATTAGTGGTTGTTAATCAGAGGGAATTTGAGGAACCCTCTTTAGGAGTCAGGTTTTGCTACTGGGGTTTCTTTGGGCTTGACCTTTGTGGCAGTGACACAGCCCCATGTTGAAACCTGGTCCTGGTAATAAATAGGATGCCTGTTCTGTTCCTCTTGGTTGGATTGTGCTGTTTGTCCTTCAATCCCTGTAAGACTAGGATGCCCTGTCTGGGAGCCTGGCCTACCTTCCCATAGTCCATCTTCTTCCTGTGAGCCTCCGCCAAGAGGTGGGAGCCCTGCCTTTTCCTGCCCACTCACCACCTGCTCGCCTTCCCATGTGACCCTGGCATACACGTGTGCCATTCCTCCCTGTGACTCCTGGATAAATCCTTACCTTTATTCCAGACCTCCTGGTCTGTTAATGCTGCCCGCCTGAGCCAGTGTGTCTCACTGTATGGCCAGGATCTGTGCTGCCCCTGCCTGCCTTGGGCGTCTCCCTACTGCCTACAGCTAGCCCTGCCTTGATCTGTGCGTCTGTCTACGTTCAGGGTTCCAGTCTTATCCCACCACCTGTGAAGTTCCAGTTTCTTGGCCTGGAAAGGAGCCATATATTCCCTATACCGATTGAAGATTCTGTTTCGACTCAGCACTTTCCTCTACTTTTCATTTATTTCTTGTAGGACTTAACCTTTTATTCTGGCCTCTGTGGGTAGCCAGAAATTGCCTATTGCATTTCCAAGTGACGTTAGACCTCTCTGCTTTTGATTTTGTAAATTGTCCTCATTTCTCATTTCCTTATTTTCAGCATGGTGTAAGATTTGGTTTCTTTTTGTTCTTCTTTCTTATTCGATTTCATGGAGGGTTCTGTTTGATTTACCTTTTCACTGCATCGATCTAGCCAGCAGTTAGATGGATAGATGGACAGATGGGTAGATGGACAAACAAACACGCAAACTTTCCGCTCACTTCCTTTTTAATACCATATGGCTGCCACACTCAGTATCTGGTACGTGTGAAACAGAGTGATGTGTCTTTGTCTTTTGTCACTGTCCCTCCACCATCCCTTAAATGTGGTGAACATTCAATACATGCCTATTATTAATAATAAAGCAAAAACTATTGTCAGATTCAGGTTTGGTGTCAGAATGAAGGAGAGCCTTGTACAGGTTTACCAGAATAACCATAGCCTTCACTTTGTGTAGGAAGAGAAGCAAGACAAGGCTATTAAAATCTCTGAAAATAAGTAATGTCTCTAAGGGAATCCCATTATCAGATGTACACATAGTCTGAATTGCAGTATTTGAAAATATTAAAAATGAGAGAGACTTGAAATAAAGCAGCCTTAGGAAGGGACAGACATGGGGCTGGAGTAAAGTTGGGTTCATTTAATCCCATATACCCAAAACTGGCAGAATAAATGCAGGTATTCCACAATTTTTTAAATCCTTACAGATGCCGAAGATATTTCCAAGTGTCCACAATTGCAAATCCCATAGCAGTGCACACCTGTTTATGCTCTCTTATACATATGGATGTGTGTTTTCAGGATAGAGACCTTGAAGTAAGTTACACATTATAAACTTCTAGAAAAACATTAATTTGTACTTCGAAAAGGCAAAACTAGTCTAAGGGCAAATTTCCCACTGAATATTATCCGTCTTCTCCATGCTTGTGTATTTCTTGAGTGAAAACTCAATTATGGTTTTCCTTTGCACATCTTTTTCCTAGGGAATACTATACAATGGTTGAAAATGGGGTGACTTTATATATTTTAGGGTGGCAAATATCTCTAAACCTATTAAGTAAAAACAAGTTGAAAAACAATGCATATGGTGCTGTCCCATATGTAGGAGAGGGTGGGGCTCATAGAAAACTATATATTCCTATTTTACATATATACATGTGTAAACTACATTGAAAAGAAAATGTGCACAAAGTATGCTGTCCCTCAAAGTGGTGAGAGTTTCTACCCCTGCTGAGAATGAAATTGGGAAAAATAGCACTAAAGAGTATATGTGGCTCTTTATTATTATACATTTGTATTGTTTGAATTGTTACAGTGAGAATGCATTCATGAATTACTGTGTATAGTTTTTAAAAATTAAGACATGCATAGTATAATATTTTCTGTCTCTGAGCATCTGAGCCTTTGTTAAGTGACTGCTGGAATAATAAATTATATAAAAGGAAACATTTATATAATCAACACCCACTATATGGCAGACCTTGTATTGAAGCTGTGAAGGGTAGAAATGATGGATAGAACTGTCAGTACCCTTGAAATGCTCATAGTTCTGTGTGGGAGCAGATATTTAGACAGATAATTAAGCCTCACTGGGAAAGGGACTCTCATTGGAGGATGTTGCCAGGAACTATAGGAATAAGGTAGGAGGAAATTGGGGAAATCCTCCAGTGAGGTTGGTTTGTTTGTTTTGGGGTTTTGTTTGTTTGTTTGATTTGGGGCTTGCAAAGGAAAAAAAAATTCTCCAGGTAAAGATAGTGGAAGTGACATCCTAGCAAGATAGCAAGATAACATGATGTGCAAGGGCACAGAAGTGTGAAAGGGGCAAGTATTGCTATGGCTGGAGAGACAGCTCTGGGGAGATGATGAGTGGTGAAGCTATGCTGGGTACCAGTCCTGTCAGGTTTGCCAGATGGGTCTGTAGAAATGGGTCTCTTTCCCCTTGCTTCACCAGCAACCTGCCTAGTGCTGTTGGAGAGACCGCGTGAGTGTGTGCAGACAGGCGTCCCTACTACGTATGGGAACAGCACTGCATCAGTGTTCATGGCATCATAATCCCTAGGCTATCCCAGCTGTTCTTCCATCCTGTACATTTCTTTTTCAATAGAATTTCTCAGTTGGCTGGTTTCTTTTTTTCATCACATTAATATCTTCATGTGGTTCTCTCCTAAAAACGCCCCCTGTTGGTTCTGCCTCCTCTCTACCTCCATGTCACCTTCATTCCTGCAGGCAGCCGCCCGGGTCCTTCCGGCGGGTGCCCGAATCACCCCCTGCATGTGTCTGTCCTGGGCTTCTACCACAAACTGCTCTGACCTAATTCTCTTTCTCTCTGTTCTCTTTTGAAACCCTTGGCTTCAGCCCTGATTTTTCATCTTTCTGTCTGCAGCAGATAGCTCAGTGCCTGGCATATAGTAAGTGCCTAATACATGTTGAATAAATGAATCTTCATTTAATGGTGGGTTGTTGATGGTTAGTGTGTATTTCTATACCTGGCCTATAAAACAGTATGTCCTGTGTGCTTGTTGGACAGTGTAATTCCGTGGTTATAGGATGATGTAAATCGTAATTCGGGGAAGAAAAAGAGTAATGAAGATGGAGCTTTTGGGAGGCACCATATCTTTTGAGAATTCCAAGCAGATTGGAGGCCATGATATTACTGGAAAACACATTTCTTTTGTAAAGTGGAAGGTTTTCAATAAAATCAATGTTGTAAAACAATTTTTAATTTTCATATTCTCATGCTGAGGTTCACTTATGTTAATTTTGTAAAAAAAACAACAAAAAAAAACAAAAAAACTCCACCTTGTATCAGAGTTATTTTACAGACTCATTGTCATATGAAATAAACCTGCCTACCACATCTGAAAAAGCGCTACCCACGGTTCCCATCTCCTTTGTCCTGGTCCCAAGCCCTCCTCGCCCAGCTTTATTCATGGCACTCGCCACCATTGGTTGACTTACTTAGTGTCTGTCTGCTGTGCTAGAACATAAGCCATGTGCGCGCAGATGTCTTTTCGTCCTTCCTTACCAGTACATCTCAAAGTGCCTTGCGTGTAGTGGATACTTGATCGAATATTTCACTAATGGATGATTCTTCTAATTATTCTATAGAAAAAGCTATCTAACCATCTGCCTGATATTAAAAATTCATCATATTTAAGTTTTCTTCTTTCAGATTTCTGGGACTTAGCAGAGGCCACTTATTCCGTAGATTTAAAAACCTTTGCATGCACCTGACATGAAATAGTCATCCGTAGTTATTAATAATTGTTTGCTTGTTTAAAGTGGCTCTTAAATAATTTGAATTACAATATGCAGAGGCATTTCCCTGCTCTTAGTGCTGCCCTTCTGTCCAGTCCTTCATCATCTGGGTGTACAGTTGGCTTGTTTAAGGTGGAAAATAAAGAAAAATGTAGAAGTGCTACTGAATACGTTAACCATAAAAATCAGGACACTTTGCAAATAGGACCTGCAAAGCTAATGGGATAAATTATAAATTATTATTTGACACCTTTCCTGTGTAGCAGATTTTTTTAAAGAGCAATATATTAATACTGTAAAAACTAGAGCCATGAACTGAATACTCACACACACACACACACACACACACACACACAGCTGGGGACTTAAATACTATTTGCTTTGAACAATGGGGCAAACAGAGCATGAAATTAAGTGTTGGGCACATTAAATCTACAGATTTTAAACTTTTTATATGGTCACTTTTCAATGAGTAATAGTAACTTGAAAACTAGTTTGACTCTAAAAAGAATTATGGAATAAAATACATTTGATGAGAAGAAATAATATGATTGAAAGGGTAGCTGAGAAAGAGGCTGGAATCGCCCTGCTTGCAGTATGAAGGATTTCTGCTGCTTCATAATCAATAATCCCAAATGACTCTGAAGGGCTCCACTGATGTATAAAAGGTACAGAAAAATAATGTAATGGAGGAACAGAGAATCAGTGGAAAATTAGTTTGGAATCCTCTTCTGGGCTTTTCTTTAAAGGATCATAAAAATGTCCTGCACTCAATTCTCTCTGGTCTGTATATCAAGTGTGTAACCCAGATATTTTTATTATTAAGGTAACGTGCTTTTGAATCAAAGAGGTCAAGAAATGCAGAAGATACCTTTGAACCTCCAGCCTCTTTTTGCACCTGCTGAGAATGCCAAATGGCTAAACATTCAGAATTAGGCCCCAGAATAGAAATGGGAAAATATTGTGCATGCGAAGGCAGAGAATGAAGTTTTTTAATTTAAAAAGCTGTGTAAATTCAAGGAAAAATGGAATGAAAAATGAAAAGGAGAGCTTATTAAAAAGGAACAAACAGGAGATAGGGGAAAAAATGGAAACCTGAAAGAGGATTTTCAATGATGATTTATGGGGAAATGCAGTTTTAGTTCAGTTGGGAAACTGTATTTGTGCCATATCGTTTAGTGTCATTATTCATTCCCACAGACTCTGGATGATGCTTGTTGAGCGGGAGAGTTTTTCTGGTTTTGGATTTGTTCAGCACTTCCATAGGAAACCAGATTTCATTTCCACAAATAACATTCATGAGCCGAGTAGGCATTGCTCAGTGAGAATCCAAATGTCTGTTTATGGCCCCCAGTGATCCTCGCTGGAAAAGGTCGGAAGCTACACAGACCCAAAAGGCAAGACATAGTGGAAGAAAGACTGAGCAAATGAAAATGCTTCTCTTGGCCAAGGTGTGTGTGTACTGATTGAGAGCTGTGATTCATGTTCAATTGGGTATCTGTGGCCAGAGAGAATGTAGAGATTTTGTTCACAAATAATAAGTGCAAGCTGCATGCCTGGATCTTAGAAATAACCAGAATATGATGGCATGTTTCCTTTCATGCTGTTTTCTGGAAAAGAACAATAAAATGGAAGCCATCAAATCCTTTGCATTTTTGCCGTCCTATGGGTCTGGATAAATTATGCCACTGGAAAATAACTAATGTGGTTTATTATATACCTGCCAATGAATATGTCCAAAAATATGTTTTAACCCTGATTTCCACCTGACCCACACTTCTTCAATAACAAGTCGGAGGAGGAGTAATGGGAGTAGTGACTGTAGCAGCAGCTGAAGTAATAATACAATAACAATAGGAGAGACTACCATTTATTAATTATCATTAGTGCCAAGGACTAAATGACATGTTTTGTGTTTATTTTCTAATCAAATCATCATAGAAAACCTATGAGACAATGTATTATCTCTCCATTTCCTTCGTGGTGAAGCAGAGACTTGGAGAAGTCAAGTCACCTACTTAAAATTAAATGGCTAGTCAGTAGAAAAATCAAGATACAACCTAGATCCCTGGAATTCCATTTTAGCAAAGTTAGGCTGAGTGCCCATTTACAATGTCATGCAGTCTCCCCTATTTAATCTCTTGGTTTGTCAAGCTTATATTTGTGGGCACAAAGTTATTCAATACCCCACATGTAATATAGTAGGCATTAAATAAGTATCCAGTAAGTATATTTGAATGAATGAGAAGGGAAGAACCCTCACTCTTCAAATTCAAATGCACAATACTGCTCCTAGGTTTTGCAGGTTGCTTCATTGCTTCCGTTGTCTTACCCCAAAGCCTTGCTCTACTATCCCACTGGGACAGGAAAAGACACAAGGAGGGTTTCTGGTTTCTGGTCGAGTTTTAGAGAAGCTTGGAAGTTGCCCCTCTGTCCTAACAAGTAAAAAAAACAGAAGAAACTGAAAAATCAGTAACTCTTCTTAGATTCATAAGAGAAGTGAGGTATCAGAGAAAATTGCTGTCCCCCAAATTGGAGAGACCAACAGGTGAGTATAGAGAATCACAACTTACTGGTGCAGAAACCTCCATAGGATCAGTGCCAGGGTGGGAAAACATGAACTGTAATTGATGAATTGCTGGAAGCGCAGCATGCATAACTCTGAGAGAGAGACTCCAGGAGGACTCAGTCATTGGGGGATATTATACTTTTGTGAATTTTACCTTTTGGAGCTCTACTAGGCTCTCACAGTGAATATTAGAGATGAATCCCCTTGTGCGTCTGGCAGAGAGGAGGGAAGAGGATCCATTTTGAAATACAAGAGAGTATTCTGTTTTTAATAAGTGTTGCTCTCATGAAAAACTGTTTAACCAGGGCCTAACAGGCCTGGGAGAAGAAATACTCAACCCCAGCCCATTCTGATGATCCTGTTCTACCTAAAGGCGAGGGGGAGGGGGGGGGGGACTGAGAAACATGTATAAAATTCACAGTGCAGAGGCACAGACTTACTAAAACACTGAGCTCTAATCAGGGAACTCTAGAAATCTTTATCTTCCCACCACAACTTACCATCACATTACTAAAGACCTGTTTGTAACAGTTACTTTTGCCTGGTGCATCATGTTTGGCTATCAAGAAAAAACTACAAGACCTACTAAAGATTGAAAAACCATCAGACTCAGACTCAGGGAAGGAATATTGGAATTATCAGAAATTTAAAACTTGAGGGGTGCCTGGGTGGCTCAGTTGTTAAGCGTCTGCCTTTGGTTCAGGGCGTGATCCCAGGGTCCTGGGATCGAGCCCTGCATCGGGCTCCCTGCTCCGCTGGGAGCCTGCTTCTTCCTCTCCCACTCCCCCTGCTAGTGTTCCCCCTCTCTCTTTCTGTCAAAAAATAAATAAAATCTTAAAAAAAAAAATTTTAAACTTGATATAATTGTAATGCTAAGAGCTTTAATGGATAGATAATGTGCAATAGATGGGCAATGTAAGTATATGAGAATTCTAAGAATCAAAAAGAAATGCTAAAGATAAAGAACATTCCAATAAAAATGAAGGATGCCTTTGATGAACTTATTAGACTAGACAGACCTGAGTAAAGAATCTCTATGTTTGAGGCTATCTCAATAGAAATCTTAAAACGTGAAAAGCAAACAGAAAAAGGGGGGGGGGCTGGGGGGAACAGAAGATATCCAGGAACTATGGGACAACTATAAAAGATGAAACATACATGTAATAGCAGAAGAAGAAAGAAGAAAAAAACAGAAAGAAATATTTGAAACTGTGATGAATGAGCATTTCCCCAAATTAATGTCAGATATACCAAACCACAGATCCAGGAAGTTCAGGGAACACTAAGCAAGATAAATATCAAAAATATATGTACCTGCATATATCTGTATTCAAACTACAGAAAATCAAAGATAAAATCCTGAGAAAAGCCACAGGGAAAAAACACCTTACCTGTAGAGGAACAAATACAAGAATTACATTGACTTCTGAGAAACCATGCAAGCAAGAGAGTGGAATGAAATATTTAGAACATTGTGGGGGGGGGGGATCACCAAGCTAGAATTTCATACCCTGCAGAATTATCCTTCAAAAGTGAACAAGAAATAAAACTGAGGGGGTTTGTTGCCAGTAGTCCTGTCTTGTAGGAAATGTTAAAAGAAGTTCCTTAGGGAGAAAAATGACATGGATCAGAAACTCAGATCTACGTAAAGAAAGGACAAATTTCAGAAACTTAATAAGTGAAGGTAAAAGAAAAACATTTTTCTTACTCTTAATCTAGCAAATGTGTTCAAAATAATAGCCACAATATGTTAAAAAATTATACCTATTCATATATATGCCTATGTGTAAGGGAAATGAATGACAGCAGTGATACAAGGGAGGGAAGGGAGGAATTATTTTGTTAGGATGAAGTACTTATATTCCCTGTGAGCCAGGATAGTGTTATTTGAAAGTGGACTTGGATTAGTTATAAATATATATTGCAAACTCTAAAAGAACCAGTAAAAAATATTTTTTAAAGAAGTATAGCTGATATGCTAATAAAGGTGAGAAAAGAAAGTCATATAAAATGCTCAATTAAAATCAAAAAAGAAGAAATGGAAGACAAATAGAAACAAAGAACGAGGGCAATAAATAGAAAACAGTAGCAAATATGGTATAAATCCAGCTATGTCAATAATCATTTTGGATATCAGTGGTTTAAATGCATCAATTAAAACACAGATTCTCAGGGTGGATCAATAAACAAGACCCTAATATTTGTTGTTTACAAGAAAACCCACATTATATATAAGGACACATAGATTAAAAGTAAATGAATAGAGAAAGATAAATCATACACTAATTAAAAGAAGGCAGGAGTAGTGTTAATTTCAGAGCAGTTTTCAAAGCAAACAGAAAAAAACGGACATTACGTAACTGAAAAGAAGTCAATTTTCTAAGAAAACATAGTAATTCTTAATGTGTATGCATCTGAGAACAGAGTATCAGAACATGAGGAAAAACTGATAGAACCACAAGGAGAAATGGATGAATCCACTATTAGAATTGGAGACTTCAACAGCTGTCTGCAGAAATGGGCAGATCCATCAGGCAGAAAATCAGTAAGGATAGAGTTGAACTCAACAATGCTGTCAATCAACTAGATATAATGAGCATCTATAGATAACTTCATTCAAGAACAGCAGAACGCACACTCTGCTCAAGCTCACATGGAACATTCACCAAGATAGACCACACAGTCCATAATACATACCTTAAGAAAATTAGAAGAACAGAAATCATACAGTGTCTGCTCTTAGACCACCACAGAATTAAACTATTGGAATTAAATTTAAATTTATATAGAATTAATAACATCTGTAAAATCACAAAATATTTGGACATTAAGTGACACACTTCTAAAGAACACATGGGTCAAGGAAGAAATCTTGAGATAAACTAAATGTTTTGGACTAAAAGTGAAAGTAATTTATCACAAAATTTGTATGAAATGAAAATCGTTCTTAGAGGAAAACTGATAACATTGAATGTGCATATATTAGAAAATAAGATCTAAAATCAATCATCTAAACTACCACCTCAGGAAACTAGGAAAAGAAGAGCAAGTTAAATCCAAAGTAAGCAGAAGAAAAGAAATAATAAAAATTAGTAATCAATGAAACTGAAAACAGGAAGTCAGGAGAGAAAATCAAGAACACCAAATACTGGTTCATTTAAAAGATCAATGAAATCGATAATCATTTAACCAGGCTAATAAAAAAAGGACACAAATTACTAATATCAGAAATGAAAGCAGTCATGGCTACCAAATCCCTGGACATTAATAGGATAATAAAGGATTACTATGAATAACTCTATGCCCATAAATTTGATAACCTAGATGAAATGGACTAATTCCTTAGAAGACAATCTACCAAGACTCAACTCATACAATAAGAAATAAGCAATCTGAGCAGGCTTATATCTACTTAAAAATTGAGTCATTAGTGACTTTTCAAAACAAAGCGCAAGGACCAGAGGGTTTCACTGTGAATTCTATCAAACATTTAAGAAGAAATTATGCTAGTTCCCTACAATCTCTTTCAGAGCATAAAAGCTGAGGGAATACTTCCTGACTCATTCTATGAGGCAAGCATTACCCTAATAACAAAACACATAGACATTACAAAGAAAGAAATCTACAGACTGATATCACTCACAAACATAGGTGCAAAAAGCCTCAACAAAATAAATCAAATCCAACAGTGTGTAAAAAGAATTATACACCATGACCAAATGGGATTTATCTCATGTATGCAAGGCTGGTTCAACATTTGAAAATCAATGACTGTAATCTACATCACAGGCTAAAGAAGAAAAAATCACATGATCATATCAATAGATGTAGAAAAAGCATTTTACAAAATCCAACACCCATTTATGATAAAACCTCTCAGTAAACTTTCAAAAAAGGGGGACTGCCTCAACTTGATAAAGAATATCTACAAAAAAAAAAAAAAAAAACAACCCTACATCTAATATACTTAATAGTGAGAAACTCAAAGCTTTCCCACTAAGATGAGGAAAAAGACAAGGATGTCTTCTTCACCACTATTTTTCAACATCATGCTGGAAGCCTTAGCTAATGAAATAAGACAAAAGGAAATAAAAGGGATTCAGATTGGAAAGGAAGAAATACAACTGTCTTTATTTGCAGATACCATAATTGTGTGTGTAGAAAATTAATATAATTGACAAAAAAAAAATCTGGGACTGGTAAGGCATTATAACAAGGTTGCAGGATATAAGGTAAATACACAAAAGTCAATCAATTTCCTTTATACCAGCAATAAGTAAGTGGAGTTTGAAATAAAAAACATTATACTATTTATCTTAGCACCCCCCCCCCAAATGAAATGCTTAGGTATAAATCTGACAAAATATGTACAAAATCTCTAGGAGGAAAACTACAAAACTCTGCTCAATGAAATCAAGACTAAGCAAGCAGAGAGATAGTCCATATTCATGCATAAGAAGACTCAGTATGGTCAAGACGTTAGTTCTTTCCAACTTTGATGTATATATTCAATGTAATGGCAGTCAAAATCCCAGCAGGTTATTTAGTGGATTGACAAACAGATTTTAAAGTTTATATGGAGAGGCAAAAGACCCAGAATAGCCAATGCAATATTGAAGAACAGCAGAGGTGGAGAACAGACCCTACCCAAATCCAAGATTTATTGTAAAGCTTCAGTTATGAAGGCAGAGTGGTATTGGTGAAAGAATAGACAAATAAATCAATACAACAGAATGGTGAGCCCAGAAATAGAACTACATAAATATAATTGATCATAAAGAGGCAAGGGCAATACAATGGAGAAAAGGTAGTCTATTCAACAAATGGTGCTGGAACAACTGAGCATCCACGTGCAAAAAAAAAAAAAACAAAATCCAAAAAACCCTAGACTTCAACTTTACATCCTTCACAAAAATTAACTCAAAATGGACCACAGACCTAAATATAAAATTCAAAATCATAAAATGCCTAGAAGATAATAGAATAGCTATATGGTCTTGTGTTTGCCCATGGCTTTTTAGGTAGGACACACTAAAGGCATGATCCATGTGAGCAGTAATTGATAAGCTAGATTTCATTAAAAATTTCTGTGCAATACACTGTCAGTAGGATGAAAACACGCCACCATCTCGGAAAAAATATTTGTGAAAGACTTTTCTAATAAAATGCAGTTATTCAAAATATACAAAGAACTGTTAAAATTCAACAATAAGAAAACAACCCAATCAAAAAATGGACCAAACATGTGAACAGACACCTCAGGAAAGCAGATATACAGATGGCAAATAAGCATATGAAAGGATGTTCCACATTATGCCATCAGAGAAGTAAAAATTAAAACAAGATACCACTATGTATCCATTAGAATGGGCAAAATTTTGAACTGATAACACCAAATGCTGGTGAGAATGTGGAGAAACAGGAACTCTGATTCATTGTTCATGGAAATGCAAAATGGTACAGCTAGTGTGGAAGACTGTTGGGCAATTTCTTACAAAACTAAAAATACTCTTGTGTTATTCAGCGATCACCATTGTTGGTGTTTTCCCAAAAGAGTTGGAAACTTCTGTCCACACCGAAACCTCCACATGGATGTTTCTAGCAGCTTTATTAATACTTGCCAAAATTTGGAAGCAAGCAATACGTCCTTTAGAATGTAAATGGATTTTTAAAAACTGAGGTACCATAAAAACCCTGGAGGAGAACACAGGCAGTAATTTCTCCAATATCAACCATAGTAGCATTTTCTAGATATGTCTCCTAAAGCAAAGGAAACAAAAGCAAAATTAAGCTATTGGAACTCTATCAAAATGAAAAGATTTTGCACAGCAAAGGAAACCATCAACAAAACAAAAATGAAGTCTAATGAGTGGGAGAAGATATTTGCAAATGATATATCCAATTAGGGGGGTACTATCCAAAATATATAAAGAACTTTCACAACTCAACACACACACGCAGTTAAAAAATGTGTAGGGGACCTGAATAGACATTTTTTCAATGATCTACAGATGGCCCACAGACACATGAAAAGATGCTCAACATCACTCATCATTAGGGCAGTGCAAATCAAAACCATGACGAGATATTACCTTACACCTGTCAGAATGGCTAAAATCAGACAAGAAATAACAAGGGTGTGGAGAAAAAGGAACCATCATGCAACATTGATGGGAATGTAAATTTGTACAGTCACTGTGGAAAACATTATGGAAGTTCCTCAAAAAATTGCAAATAGAAATGCCATATCCTATAATTCCACTATTGCATTTTTATCCAAAGAGAACTAAATGTTTATTACAGCATTATTTGTAATAGCTAAGATCTAAGATATGGAAGCAACCTAAGTGTTCCATAGGTAAATGGATAAGGAAGGTTTGTGTGTGTGTGTGTGTGTCTATGTACACACACAGTGGAATATTATGCACCACATCCTCCATATACATATATATGTATATATATATGTATATGTGTGTATGTAAATATATATATTTGTGTATGTGTGTGTATATATATATCTACACACATATATATACATGTATGTATATATGGCGGACTATTATGTAGCCATAAAAAAGGATGAGCTCATTCCACTTGAGAAAACGTGAGAACATGGATAGACCTAGAGGGTATTATGCTAAGGGAAATAAGTCAGACTGAGAAAGACAAATACCTATGATTTCACTTATAAGTGGAATCTAAAAAAAAAAAAAAAAAAAGAATAAACCAAAAAACAGAATTATACTTATAAATACGGATACCAAACTGATGGTTGCCAGAGGGAGGGGGGGAAATGGGTGAAGGGGAGAGGGAGATACAGGCTTCCAGTTATGGAATGAGTAAGTCACAGGGATAAAAGGCACAGCAAAAGGAATATAGTCAATGATATTATAATAGCAATGTATCAGGACAGAGCTACCCTTGTGGTGAGCACAGCATAATGTATAAACTTGTCTAATCACTATGTTGTACACCTGAAACTAATGTAACGTATCAACTATACTGAAAAAAATTAAAAAAATAATAAACTGTGGTACATGCAGGCAATGGAGTATGATTCAGCACTAAAAAGAAATGAGCTATCAAGCCATGAAAAGACGTGGAGGAAACTTAAATACATATCACTAAGGGAAAGAAGCCAATCCGAAAAGGCTCCATACTGTGTAATTCTAACTGTATGGCATTCTGGAAAAGGCAAAATTATGCAGACAGTAAAAATATCAGTGGTTGTCAGGGGTTAGGAAGGAAGGAGGGATGAATTGCCTGAGCATAGAGGATTTTTACAGCAGTGAAATTACTCTTTATGATACTATAATAATGGATACCTGTCATATGCATTTGTCCAAATCATTAGAATGTGCAACACTAAGTGTGAACCCTACTGTAAACCATGAAGTTCGGGTAATAATGATGCGTCAGTGTAGATTCATCACTTGTAAGAAATGTACCTCTCTGGTGGGGGATGTTGATAATGAGGGAGACTATGCATGTGTGAGGCAGAAGTACATAAATCTCTGTACCTCCCGTTGAATGTTGCTGTGACCCTAGAACATTTTTTTAAGCTATGGAAAAGCATAAGGCGAAAAATGATTCTGTCATCTTCTAGAATTTATATATCCTATCATCAAGAAATCAGTCCAGACGATGGAGATTTACTGTGTTCGCTTTATAGTTCCTTCATTAAAGAGTAGTTATTTTCTGTCTAGGTAGCTGTATAAATGAGTTAAGTTACAGAGATATATTAAGGAAACAGTATAAACTTGAACATCATTGACTTATCGACAAGATCTAAAGCCAACAGGACTTGAAATTACCACAAGAGGGAATATAGAGAGTAGTAGTGGTACCAGGGCCAAACCCGAAAGCATCCTGTTTAGAGTCTCCAGAGGCAGAGAACTGGCACCAAAGAGGAGTAGCTAATGAGGAAGAAATAAAATCACCAGAGTGAGGTATATGGAAGCCAGGAGAAGAAAGAACTTCAAGAACAAGGTGTGTCTTCTTGTGTCAGATGCCATATGATGGGAGCTGTGCTATTGGAAGAAGTGATCCCAGAATTAGCCACCATGATGCTTCAGCACGGCTGTGGCAAGAGTATGTTGGGTGAAGAGTAGGGAGGGAAGCCCAGCTAGAGTGACAGCCCACGGTGCTGAAACAGATTACCTCAGACAATTCTTCCAAAATGTGTTTCTGTGAAGAGAACAGAGAAATGAGACACTACCTGGAGGCAGAAATAGGGACCAGGAGGTTAGGGTTTTCAAAATAAATAGTGGCAAAAAACTAGAAACAACATAGACATCTACTAAGAGGGGAATGAGTAAAATACTAGCTTTTCAGTGGAATACAACTATTTGTGTGCAGATATATGGACATACATTCTTTCGTATGGATGAGATACATCATGATAATTTTGAAGATGTGGAGACATACAAGATGACAAACAATGTGGGTATCCATTTCCTCATTCAACTGAACGTCATTTGCAAATTAGTAAAGAAAGATGAACGTAAGATGGGAGTAACAAGGAGAACAGAAGGGGAGACATCAGTAGCTTTGCAGGTAAAATCTCAGAGAGGGTCTAGACTTGGGGATGGGAGTGAGAAACAGTATCTAATATAGGGGGCAAGTAAAGAAATATTAAACAGTCTTTGCCTTGCTCTCTCCTGTAGGAACAATGGCCAGATGATTATGCTTCAGGCAAAAAAAGTCTGTTTCTTAAAAGTATTTTTTTTTAAGTGTCTAGATTGAATTTGAGCATATTCGATGTATCAGCTCCCTGGAGTGAGGTCATCTTCACTGTGGCATTTGGGGAACCTTCTGAGTAATGGGCCACTCAGGCAACAAGCCCAGTGCAAATACACAGAAATCCAAGTCTAGTCTCCATTGCCTAATTGTTTTTAATAGACAAATCTATTAACCCAGATATTTAACTTACAGATAAAATTAAATATGCACATCGAGAACATTTGAGAAATACCAACCCTCCTCTTAAAAACTTTAATTAGTATCCTCAAAGCAATTCAAAATAATATTGTATCCACTGAAAATAAAAATTCCCACATGCTTTGAGAAAGGAACACATCAGAGAACAAGATGGCCCTTGGACATTAAAATGTGATTTTGAAAAATAAATTTTAAAATTTAGTAGAGGATTTGACAGATGAAATTGAGAAAAATCTCCCACCGTGCAGAAGAGGGGTTAGCAAACTTTTTCTGTACAGAACCAGATAGTAAATATTTTTAGTGTTGCAAGCTGTTTGGTCTCGGTCACAATCCTTCATGCCAGCTCTGTAGCATAAAAGCAAGTAGGCGTGGTTGTGCCCCAGTAAAACTTTATGAACACTGACCTTTGAGTTGCACATGATTTTTACACATTATAAAATACTGTTCTTTGGATTTTTTTAGCCTTTTAAAATATAAACACCATTATTAATTAGCTTGCATATATATATATATATATGATGACGTGGCGGGAAAAGCAAACTAAATTGTGGCATGAGTTTATGCAATTGATGGAATAGAAGAAAAATTCTATTTGATTTTTGTCTTGGGAAACTTCTTTGAGATTCTGAGCAGATGTGACATTGGACAGCTGAGAATGTGATACAAGAAAAATAGTGGAAATCAGAGTAACTGGCCCAGCATTTGAACAGTATTTTTACACAGTCACAGTATAGTAAAAGCTACTTATTGATATATATATATATTTGAGAGCACATACATGTGGGACAGGGAGGGACAGATGGAGAGAGAGAGAGAGAGAACCTTAACTAGGCTCCGTGCCTAGCTTATAACCCAACATAGGGCTCAATCTCATGATCCTGAGATTAGAACCTGAGCTGAAACCAAGAGCCGCTCAGGCACCCCAACTGCTTATTGATTTTTTAACTTCAAATCAGTGCACATAACATAGATCCGATAGAGATGTAGGAGAGAAAATATATGCTGTTATCCTTGACAATATAAAAATAATGCTGCAGGTGACAGAGGTGGGGCATGGAAGGAGATGGATGATTACAAAAGAGGAATCCTTATTTGGAAAGTCATACAGATTTAAATATATTACTTAAGATTGGAAAAACAACCAATTAGGAATGGAAACCAATAATCCTAACAGCAAGCCAAGGGAAAGAGAAGAGGAAGCTCTCATGCATGTGCTAACTCCTGATCGTTCTCTTAAGAATATCCAAAGATAATTAATCCTCTAAGTCTGATCAATTAAAGAGAGTGAGAAGAGAAACCATTATGAGATTGCCCTTGGAGAATGCAACTCAGGTTGGAGAAGGGAGATATTTGAGTTCGCTCATATGTGCATGCTACTTTGAAGAAATAACAGCTTCCAGTGGGAACACATGGGACAGGGGACTAGTGTTTTTCACTATACACCCTTTTGTTTAAATTATTTTTTTAAACCATGTGCATGCTTTCTTTGTTAGCAAGAAGATGATTATGGATGGACAGGATGATTATAGAAGCATAAAAATTACTTAAATTATTAAATAAGGATATAGAATTTTTTTGTTTCAAGGGGCAGGTGGCCATAAAGACATGTGCAGGGACATGGATTCTAGGAAAACAGTTTATAAAAAATGTAATTGCGTTAATGAGATAAATCCTAGGTTAAGATTTTCTTTAATTGTATAAAAGTCCGTATTTCAAAAGTAAATGTAGGGGCACCTGAGTGGCTCATCAGTTAAGCATCTGCCTTTGGCTCAGGTCAAGATCTTAGGGGTCCTGGTTGTCAGGCTCCCTGCTTAGTGGGGAGTCTCCTCCTCCCTCTTCCTCTGCCGCTCCCCCTGCTCCAGTGTTCACATGCTCTCTCTCTCTGTCTCAAATTCATAAAACTATTTTAAAATGTATAAGAAAAATTTGCTTTTTCTGCTGTCTGATACTTCATCTCCCCTCCATTTTATTTTCTTATTAAACATATGTAGTAAGATTTTCCAAGTTCTATCAATTATAGATTGTCAGACTGTTTTACAAATTGACGAGTTTATCTGAACCAGAATTTGGTCCTGTATTAGCTTGGGTTGCCATGAAAAAATACATAAACTGGAGGTCTTAACAGAAATTTATTTTCTCAAAGTTTTGGAGGCTGGAATCTCAAGATCAGGGTGCCAACAAGGTCAAATTCTGGTGTGCACTCTTTTCCTGGCTTACAGATAGCTGCCTTCTTGCCATGTGCTCACGTGGTGGAGAGAGAGAGAGACCCCCTTTATGACCTCATTTAACCTTAATTACTTTCATAAAGGCCCTATCCCCAAATAGAGTCACATGGGGGGTTAGGGCTTCAACATACGTATTTTGGGGGTTATGAACTTTCAGTGTATAACAACTCCCATTGAATTGTCATTTGGCTGAATTGAATATAGGGACACATTATTTTGCCACCAGAAAGTCACTGAAATGGGAGAGTAGCTGTCCTTCATATGGTTTAACTTTTTAAAATGCAAACATGCTAATATTGGAAGCCTTGGACAGACTGACTCCCACCCTCACAGTCTAGAGTTGTTAGGCTCTCCAAACCCCAGGGTCTCCACCGTGACCTGTTAAATACAACTAAAACATTTTCTTAGTGCCTTTGTTTTCTCTGTGTGCCAAAAGTATGGTAAGGCTCGATGATTCATTAGTTGTGTACAACACCCAGTGCACCATGCAATATGTGCCCTCCTTACTACCCATCACCGGTCTATCCCATTCCCCCACCCCCCTCCCCTCTGTAGCCCTCAGTTTGTTTCTCATAGTCCATAGTCTCTCATGTTTCATTCCCCCTTCTGATTACCCCCCCTTTCTTTATCCCTTTCTAATCTCCACAAGTGACAAGATACATTTTATCTTCAGGGTGCTGAGGGACATGTTTAGAAAGGTTCGGTGACCTACCCAAGGTCACAGTGCTAGTGAATGCCAGAGCCAGCTTTCAGTCTAGGTCTGCATGATTCCAAATGCCAAGCTTGCTTCATTACATCACTCTCTGTGTCAATTGGTAAAGAAAAATCGAGGATCAGAAATGTGAGCTGTCTTGCTAAGAATTATAGTGTTAGGATGTCTCTGCATATTTGGCTCAGTATAAGAGAAATCTAATTGGAGAAAAGGCTGTTGTAGTTCTAACCTGGGAATGTCAAGAGCACAGCTGGAACTTGAATCATCTTTCTGACACTCAAGGATATAGGAGCTGTGATATATGATGACGGACCAGACAGTTCTTCATTCGTTCAACAAATAATTATTGAGTGCCTGCTATGTGCCAGGTACTGTTCTAAAGTTTGGGACTCTTCACGGAGTAAGAAAGATCCCTGCCTTTGTGGAGATGGCAGGCCAGAGGGAAGAGACAGATGAGGATGATAATAGACAAAATAAGTGAACTGTATAGTATGGTAGAGGGTACTTGCTCTCGAGAAGAAAACACTGAAGCAAGGTAATGAGCATCAGAAGTATCAGAGGGAGAAGGGTTGCATTTTTAAATAAGGAGATCAGGGTAGGATTTACCGAGGAGGAAGAACTTGAGCAAAGGTGTGGGAGAAGTGAGGGAATTAGCATTGTCGGTGTCTGGGAGAGGAGCCTCTCAGGCTAGATAGGACGTGGGTATAGTTGGCCTTCGTGAGCAAGAGCAAGAAGGCTGAGGTAGAAGGAGCAGTAAGGACTAGGGGAAGGTAGTAATGCTGGACATCAGAGACACTGGGTCACCAGACTGCTTGAGGCTTTGTAAGCCATTTCAAAGATTTAAAGTAAGAGAAAAACAGACTGACCCATTAGGTGCATTAGGTTTCCAGATGAAGTAGGTGGGGCGTGATAGCGTTTTTGATCAGGATTATAGCAACGTTGGTGATGAAAAGAGATTGGAGTCTGGATGTGTTTAAAGGTAGACACCCTCAGGTTTTGCCAATAGCTTAGATGTGGAATACAAGAGAAAGAGAAGAGTCTATGGTGAATTTAAGATTGGCGGCTTCAGCAACTCAAAGTATAGAGTTTACCTTAGATGAGGTGAGCTGTTTTGAGGGGAAGGATAGAAGGTCAGTTTTGGACATGTTGAATTTGAAATGTTTACTAGATCTTCAAATGGAACTGTGAAATCCTCAGTTGTATATGATTCTTTAGTTTGGGGAGAAGACTGGGCTGGAGATACAATTTGGGATTTATCAACAAATACTCCGGTTAAAGAAAAAAATAAAGCATGAGACCCAATGAAGAGCACCAGTACAACGTGTAAAATGGAAATCAGTGCACTGGGTGGTGAGGAGCTTTGTCTTGCATTGCTTCTAAGGCAGGACTCAGAATCCATGAGAAAGAGGATAGAAGTCTGACTTTGGCTTCAATACAAAAAATACCATTTTAAGCTCTTAGAGCTTATTAGCAATGGAATAGCCCATTTCTCGGGATACATTTTTTGATGCTACAAATTTTCAGGGAGAATCTTGAACCTAGATCATTGTTTTTCCAAATTTTATACAGCTCAAAAAGAGAAGAATAGTAATTATTTTCCATTAGGGGGTTAACGTTGGTCTTTATCCAGGTAGTTCACACACTCACATACCTTGACGTATTTGTCATCGTCCTGGCTTACCACTATTTTAGATGTCGTAAGGTGGATTCGAGTCTTGCCTTAGGTTTAAACTGGAACCTACTGACTGTTTAGAGTCCTCTAAAATTTGAGTTTCTGTGAGACTGTGGTTCTGAGCATTTAGGAATAAAAAAGGCCATCACTAAAATTCCAGATGATGCACTGAAACCTGCAAACTAAAGTTGAAGTTCTTAAAAATTTACTTTCAGGAAAAGAGAACCCCCTACTTTGACAGAAGTTCCTTTGAAGAAGACTCATGATTGTAGATTTCCTCTAAGTTCAGTGTAAGCCAATGATGTGACTTTAAAAAAAAAAAAACAAAAAACGGGAGGAAGGGAGGTTTGGGTTTCAAGAATACATTTCTTTTTGTAGTCCATCCATTCAAGATCCTGCCTTTGAAAGTCAATACTAACAAGCTATAGCGGCCTGTGGAGGAGACTAGAAATTTAAAGGTCTAAAACAGATGCCATGTGACGAATAGTTGAAGAAACTCGTAATGCCACACTGTTTACTTGGAAAAATTCCTGAAGTTGCTTACCCATTATTGCTACACTGCATAGAAGAGATGAACACCGCAACTGAGGAAGCATGGAGAGCCCTGGTCATGTTAAAGCAATGCTTAAAGACAGAAGAATGTAAAATAGCACTACATATATGTATCTTCCACTCATCTAAGAGGAGATTTTACTTTTATCTGTAAACTTTCTACCAGTGAGATGTCTTCTCTTTGAGAGGCATGAAGTTTAAGAGCTTCATTCATCCTATTTTTGTTTAAACCCAAGAATGATCAAGTAGAACTCATAAGCTACCCTGGGAACAGACTAAGACAGGAGAGATAATCATTAAAATTTTCTAACCACCTCCTCAACTCCTGAAATAGTTAAGGTGGCAGAAGAGGGCATTGTTACTACTTGAAAATCAATGAGTTCAAAGCCAAAGATTCTATGAACTAGCCCATCCTTCCATTTGGGGGAGGAGGGGTGTTAGTAAATAAGCTTCAAAAGCTGTTAAAGGAGACATGAATGCATGTTTGTCCTTCTCCTCCTCCACTCTCCTCATCCTCCCCCCCAAGTCTTGAGTAAGATTACGCAATGGTTCAACCAATGGAAGAGAAGACTGTGAGCTAACGGGAAATACATTGCAGGATGGTAAGGGAAAGCTTGCAAACACCTGCATATAATGAGAGGCTGCAAATGTGTTTGCCAATTTCTGATATTTGGGCACAAAGCTCATTTTGACCTGCCAGTGGAATAAATGATCTCTGAGTTCCCTGCTTTTCCCCAGTCAGCCCACTGGGCCTCGTGTAAGCTTACCTAGTTGAGTTGATAAAGGCACTGGGAGCTTAGAATTGCAGTGTTCTCTTATAAATCAAAACCTAGTAAATTAAAGAGATTTTATATTGCAAAACAAATAAGGAATAATTGACAAGATAAAATTTAACTTGAAAAATTTTTTGTAATATGTTCGTTCACTATCAAACTTCTTTAAAGCATTTAGTTATTTTATAACTTGGAAAAGCTCCAAGTTCACATCAAAGAACTCAAAACTTAAGAGTTCTCTCCGTTTAAATACAAATCAAAAATTACTATAAAACATGGCTGAAAATGTGGAATTAGGGTAAGGAATCATTTGGGGGAGAAAAAAAAAAAAACAAGCTTTCCCTCAGGGATGTGTCTTCCACATCAAGGGAGGTCTCCTTGTAAAACAGACCCTGAAAGCTTCCGTGGTGCCTTTCCAGCTTGTCTGGAGAAAGGCCGGGCCCAGTTCAGAGAGGAAATGCCTGGGATTCTGTTCGGTGTCACAAAGCATGGGGTTAAGATAACAAACTGCCTCTGGCTTCTTTCAGGGCAACAAACTCAAACTGTCTCCAGGGTTGTAAATCCAGAGAATGGTTTGGTAGACCTGAGCCAGGAGAAAGGGAACTGGGGCAAATATTTTTTAATGTTTGCTTGCGGGCAGGGTGGGTTTTTGTTTTTTGTTGTTGTTTTTTACTAGTTTACTATTCCTAATAAATATGAAATACTGCTTGTTTTGTGAACTGTTTCGGGTTTGGCTCCCACTGGGGGTGGGTGGGGGAAACAGAGCGTATCAGAAAATTTTTAGCTGGAGTTGTGTGTAAAGAGAGCTGTGAGGAGAGCAGAGGAAGGGAGGGTGGTTGAAATAACACTGTGGAGCTTCTGAGTTTGACAGTTCTGCCCCTCCCAGTGGGACAATGATGCGTGGATTGACTTGAGTTTAGCATAGGCTCCTTGTTGTTCCAAACTGCACATGGAGGTGTAAGCTCTTTAAAAGGATCAGGTTATGGCCCTCACTCCCCCAATTAGGCTGCTGTCGGAGATGGGGGGAGATGGGGCAGTCGTGAGAGGAGAAGTGACTGAGGTTCACCTGCGTGCTACACAAAGAGCAGTTCAGGCAGAAAAAATAAAGTCGGCTCTGAGAATCCATAAGCAGCCACAGACTGGGGCAAGTGGAGTCAGTATGGCTCTTAACAATTAATGTGTAGCAAACTAATAATGATTTCATAATAAAGCCAAGGCTAAGAATCAGCTACTGAATGGGGCCAGTACTTTTATCACTCTCTGATTAAGAAGAGACAAGCAGTGCTTAATGATAGGACTCTTTATCCCTCCCCATTTTATTTATGCCAGTTTACATGGGGGCAGATCCCTGTAGGTTCCTGCAGTCTGAAAAATCTATGCCTACAGCTTTGAGTTAATTGCTGTCCAAGCAAGTGATACCGAATTACGCTTAGCAAGAGTATACTCTGAAGGCAAGGCAAGGCACCTTCTTGAGTATTGGCCTCGGAACACCCGAATTTATGACGAAGGGAAAATCTGTAACAAAAGCATATTTGATGGGCTGATGAGGGTGCCCCTCGAGTTGACTTGGCATGTATGGGTTGATCTCTACCTGAAGCCCGGTTGAGGGGGCTTGACTTGGTGCTGAGTGAGGGTCCTCTGTTTCCTAGGAGATGAACACGTTAAAGATGATCTTCCAGGAAGTTTAGTATATTGATATACAAGCAACTTCATCCTCTTGTCTTTGCCTTCCTAATTTACAGCCATCTATGACTGGTTTATAGGAGTTTTCAAAAGATGTGATTAGCTTTACTTGCAGGAAGCTTGTAAAGGGTTTCAGGGTAATGATGTGTCAGCTGTGAACTCATTCAGCTAATGTGAAGAAAAGTTTTTAGAGCAGGAAGGAGCCAGATTCAGTGGTGCTGACTTGTGAAACACGACGGTGAGTGCATTTCTAGCTAGAAGAGCCAAAATTCTAGTCTCCTAATCATGTAAAGGAAAGGAGGTAATGATGAGCAAAAAGGAAGAAACTGAACAACACAACATTCACTCATTTGCACCATCCACACCCGAGGTCCTCCTCGCTCATCAAAATTAGGAAAGATTTGATATGGTTGCATACAGAGTTTACAGGGGACGTGGCTGGCAGCCTGTGACTCAGGGATTTGAGGTGGAAGGAGGAGGCTGACACATTCGACTAGGAGCCACATGAGCACAACAGGGTGGGTGGAGAGCAGCAAAGGGCTACACGTGAAATTCCCTGCTGGGTTCATTTCATTAATACGTGGACTTATTCATTGTGGCTCTGTGGCACCTCTTAAATGCAAGGCATTCTGGGACCACAGTTACAATAGATCCGTCCTTACCAGCATGTAACTTAGTGTTCCAATTGTGACTAGGGTTGAAGAATAAATTATCCTGGACTTAGTGGTGAAAGACAACAATTTTTGATGCTCGTGGATTACATTCAGTGGAATTCACTCGGGACAGCAGGGTTGGCTTGTCTCTGCATCATGGTGTCTAGGAGCCTCGGTTGGAAGATTCAAAGACTGGTGGCTGGAATCATCTGCAACTTGTTTACTCATTTGTCTGAGGGTTGGGGGTGGCTGTCAGCTGAAACATCAGTTGGGGAATGGGCCAAAATTCCTGCATTTGTGTCTTCATGTGGTCTGAGTTTCCTCACAGCATGTGGTTGGGTTCCAAAGCTGAGTGCCAAAGAGTATGAGCCAGGCAGAAGCTGTCTCTTCATGACCTTGCCTTGGAAGTCACATAGATAACATCGATCCCGCTGTGCTCCATTGGCCAGGACCATCACAGACCTTGCCGAAATTCGAGGAGAGGGAACATCAACCCCAAATATCAGTGTAGGAATGTCAATCACAGTGAATGAAAAGCAGATATATATATATGAATGTGTATATATGTATATGTATAAAATTATCTGTCACAGTAAGAGTGAAAAACATTATCACAGCATGAAGAAAAAATATTGTTTGTGATGGTTCTGTAAGTTATGTCCCAAAGAATCCTACAACTGGAAATTTACTAATAAAGCAAAGAAACACCTGAGCAGTGTTTCACACATGTGAATTGTGCATGTCACTTATTATCCTGTTACCAGCTGTATTACTGTTCTCTTCATTTTTTTTAATTGACCAACTGTTTTTAAACTCACATTTGTTTTAAAAGCAAACTAGACATTACTACTGGAAATTTTATTTTTTACCATAATTTATTTGCCATAAAACAAAAGTAACCTTAAATGTAATCAAAATAAAATCAAACAGTTGTTGTTAGGTATGTTGCTTTCCGATGAAGATTGTGAGGCTGGAGCAAGCCCTCCTTGTCAAAAATGTTAGCAGGTGTTTGAAAGATATTAAATCACAGTCCTTCAAAATTGAGGCTCTCCCCTGGCCTTAATCTGAAAGATGGAAAGAGAAATAAAAGCAAATGATCCCTAGTGAGAAGGTCAGTGATATTTAAGGCCAGGTCTGTGTGGTGCCTAACATCCTTTAAGAGTTTTTGATATCATAATCCTATTCTGTTGAGAAATACTGATCCGGAATGAAAAAAAAAATTATAAGTAGCTAAGCTTTCATCTTGCATCGTCCAAGTTGCTGGGATCCGTGAGGAAGACCAGCATCTGGCACAGAGCTGATGCATGTTAATGAATGAATGAATTTGTAACCTGCCATCTGTCAAAGGCTGGGTCCCCTTCACCTCTGTTTTATGTTGTTACATAAACCCCTCCCTGAAAGATCTAGAAAGCAGTAAAAGGCCTTGATGGGTTGGCTTCTCCATCAGGTGTAGCCACCCCGTTTCCTTTTTACCATTCTCCACGTGCTGTCGAAATTGACTTTTTGCTTCCCCACTGTGGCATAATTCCTAGACTTTAAGGGACCACCCCCAGGCCAACTTGCACTCTTTAGTATGTAGGTATCTAAATCCAATAACGTGTGTTCCAAAAATAATTATTAGCACCCACCAGGGCTAATGTTGCACTAGACGCTTAGAGGTCTCAGAGGGTAATGAGAAATGGACACTTTCTTGGAGTACAGAGAAAGGCCACTGGGGGGCAGCTATCCAACCCCTAAAATTTAATTAATTGCTTAGCAATAGCATTGTCTTGTTGAAGTATTTGTCAGAAAACACTACTTCCTGGGGACTTTTTTTCCAGTAGAGATGATCACATGAGAATAAGTATAGTTTTCATGGTCTTTTCCACCTGAATCTTTTCTTCTGGTTTTCACGGGTATGGAGAAAGGTCTGTAGAGGTTAGGAGGAAAACAGCCAGAGACTTATCTTCAGGAATTCCAGCCTGCAGCCTTGCCACACACGCTAGGACTTCTAACAATAGTGCCTTTCTAGACATGGGGCTGGCATTAACAGACCTTTTCCTGCTTGCTTCATAGTCGGCTACGGTGAAGCTGTCAAAACCAGTGGCTCTGTGGACTCAGCAGGATGTCTGCAAGTGGTTGAAGAAACATTGTCCGAATCAGTATCAGATCTACAGTGAGTCATTCAAACAGCATGACATTACTGGTAAAGTATGCGGCATCCAAACTATTTTATTCCCTCTTCCTCTCCCCACCACGGTGGCCTTTCCCATACCCTTACAATGAAATGCATCTCCCTGCTGAAGTTTTCTGGCGTGGATTTACTTTAAAAGGGGGGATGGATTCCAGATCCATGCAAGCTATGCTACTTAATAAGCCTAAACAGAGAAGCATGGATTCCAAGTATCCAGGACAAGTATGTGGGAATCAGGGTAAGGGGTTGGGGGAACTCTAGAGAAAATGAGTGTGTACCAATCCTAGAGAAAAGAAAGGAAGGAAGTCTTTCAAATTAGCTGGGTTACAGGATCAGGATTAGATGTTCTAAGTAGGGAAGATTTCAAAATAGGAAAATTCTGAAGTGAGCATGATAATACTAACTTCTCCTAAGATGAATACCTTCAACACAAAAATGAGGATTCCATTCAGATGCAAGGGGCTTTGAGTATTATATGTGGAGGTCAAGAAGCACTTGGAAGCAGAAACTATGACAGTATAATGAACTGCAAATGCCCTTAGGATCATGTCTCTCCATTGGAGAACAGGGTAGGCGAGAAGGAGCGGATGGGGCCACCTGGGGAGCCCATCAGAGTCAGGAGATCTTCTCCAGACCTCCCCCGCCCCCCTCCCCCTTCACAAGCACCATGTGAACGACCGGACTGAACAACGTGCTCTGTACAGCAGCACTGTGCTCCAGAGGGAACCCATGTTGAGAAGTCCTGATTCGAGTCCAGAGTCTTCCCTTTTTCTAGGAGAAAACTATTCCTCTAGTGGGAAAGTGACTTGTGCTTGAGTAGCCCAGCTCCGTGGATGCCAAGCCTCTTCCCCAACTGGGTCGTTTCCCAAGTGTGTTCCTCGGAGCCCTTGGGTACGCTAAAGATTGCCAAAGGGACAGGGGTGTGCTTTGGGTTGAGATGGGTGTGTCAAGTAAAGCAGCTCCCTATATATCTGTTTGACATATTCAAATTGTACAAAAAACTTCATTTGGAAAAAAGGGTTGTAATACAAACGAATGGGGAGCTAGGTTATTTAAAATGTAAGAAACACAAGTGTAGCTCGAGATGAATTAACAGGGAATGAAGTCCTCCTAACTTAAGTATTAAAATTGTCCTTAATGCACTTTGCTTCCCCCACCACCAACTGGAATAATGGCTTTTTAGATGAAATTCCTAAAGTTGTGAAGGCAGTGTCAGAACTTTGTTTAGATTCCAAGTGTCTAATTTTTTTTTCTTAGCCCCTCCCTTAAGAATATGAGGAAATCCCATACGGGGTCAGTTATTCCAGCCCTAAAAGCAATCCGTCAGTCAGTCACCATTTGGCTGATCATGGTCGCCTTCATCTGATAATGTGTGCTTAATGTTTCTTAATGCTTGTGTGATAGAATAATGGCAAAGGCTTTTTCGTGATCTTACTTGAAAGTAGTGTTATCTTTTATTATGGGCAGGAATTGTGAGATGCCCTTGAGGGCAGGGTAGGCATTTATTTATACTGGTTTGTAGAGGATGAGGTCTCATGCTTCCTGGCTTGGAGTCCATGGTATACCGCTTACGAAGGCTTTCTGCCAAGGGACGTGAAGAAAGAGGGCGTGGGCCTGAGATAACAGGTTTTGAACAGCTATCCTATTGCTTTTGGTGGCCCATTTGGTCTTCAGGCAACACCACTGATTCAGGTCAACCACAAATTTCTTGGAATCTTGGGCAAGCTGCTTAAGCTAGATGAATTACTCAACCTCACTCTTCATCTCCAAAATAAAGATAATAATTACCTATCTCCAGGAGTTGTTGTGAAGATTAAAATGAAATAATATTAAGTGACCCGTTAAGTTAGCCATTTATTGGCCCCTTCTACCTGTCAGCATTTTGCTATTATTCTTGTCAAGACTCATCTGGAGGTGTCTAAAAACATATTATTCATTCTAAGGGCAGCCTGTTTTCAGGCAAGAAAAGAAATCAGAAAAGTATTGGGGGCTTAGGGAACAGAGGAGGATTTCACATGAACATTTGGCCTACATCTTTTTGACCTTCCACTGAGACCTTAGAAAACCACTCTGTTCCCCTGTTCTCTGGCCCTTGCCTCTCCAAGAGTGAAAGTGAAATTCCCAGGTGGTCACAAGTGGCCAGAGAATAGGACTTCAGTCAGCCTGCAGTTACCAGCCCCAGGATGCTGGAAACTGGGGTGGGGGCTCGCCGTGCCCTTAGAGGCTAGGCTGTGAAAAACAGGGCAAAGAGGTTTGTGAAAAATTAAGACCTGCAGTGACAAAGCCCACTTCACCAGCCCTGATAAACAGTGGAGTGCTGAGGGTGGTGACAAGGGCCAGGCTAAAGCCCAGAGCTTCAACTTTGCTGTGTGATTTCATGCCCTTCAGCTTGATCTGCAGAAAGGAGATGGTACCTGCTGCCTAGTGTTACTGTGAGAGTGGTCCGTGGTCCTAGGAAGCATGCATCGAATGTGAGCTGCTGCCGATCTCCTAAGTGCTGCTCTGATCTCTATGAAAACAAACACCACATATAAACAGTATTGAATTCATCTATCTTTATTATTCTGAAAATTGGGAAATGAGCACCCAGGTGGAGTGGAGTGGGGCAGGGGGGTGTCTGGGCTGGTAGATATCCTGTGTTTACCTGCAAGGCTGCAACAGAGATGTTCATGTGTCTCTTCCTTATGCTTAGATTCTCTTGAGTGTTGTTGCCCATTTATTTTTTTCAATGCGTGGATCTCCGATTCGTGTTCATCAAGCAAGTGTGTTTGTTATGCCAGTGTAACCTATAAACAATCCCTTTATTTAGAGGCAGATGATACAGTGATGACAAATAAAAAGGACGTATATTAAGTGGAAAGAAGAAGGGAAATAGGGCTTTCACAGACCTGGGTCGGATCCTCCCTGCTTATCCTCCACTTCCAACCTTTGACAAGTAATAGCTGTATAACATTACACAAGTTAGTTTTTCATCGGTGAAATGAGAATAATTATTTTAAAGGGTGTTGTTGGGAGAATTAAATGGAAGGATGCCCATGAAGGGCCTAGCTTAATGCCTGATACGTAGTAGACATTTATGCATTTAGCAAGTATTTATGGAGCATCTACCCTATACCGGGTTTGGGAATACAGCAATAAATAAGACGGTCAGCGATCTGTGCAGGGAAAATCTGTGCTTCCGTGAGAAACTATGCATCGTCAATAGCACACCATTTGGGGCTGTCTAATTCCATAGCGCTGTTTTTACAGCTCAGTAGGTTGTAGGTAACTTAAAGCAATACAAAATAATCCTGGCGTGGATGTGTAAATTCTGTCCCATGGAGGTTCAGTTGGCTTTGCTAGCCACTGCGGAAAAGGTGAGGTTTGCCTGACATTTTTACATTAATGTTACTCTCCCTGATCTGTGGGCGTGTGCTCTTTGGATTCTCCTTTGTAGTATTTTTCTCCTGGTTGTTACATCTTACTGGTTTCTTCACTAACAAGTTAAAAAAAAATCTTAAACATGTTCATTTTTGTATTTGATGAGAGTCCTGATTTTAACCTTTTTTGAAAATCACCCTGTTTTAACTTCAGTAGTTTAAATTTTTTTTTTTTTTTAATGTTTTGGCCAGCAAGTCCGCTCTATTAACATTTTGATGCCTTTGTTTGAAGGACTAAAATTCTACACAAACATTCCCCCCATTTTCTCCAAAGTCTGAGAAACGTTAGGATATGTTACCATATACAAGCATTCAAAACCTTTTGCAAGTTTCCTGTTGGAATTTCTGAGAATTTCATTGTGTCCAGACGGCACCTGCTATTTTGTGGCAGATGTGTTTAATCAGAAGAGAAGCTACTGGTGTTACCTCCCCGCAGAAGGGCTCTTAAAAGGCATAAGATGGTTAGAACACCTGAGAGGCATTAGGATAGATAGATTTAAATCATCAGATTAGGCTTGAAGGAAAGAAATTTGTCTATTTTCCTGTGCTTGCAAGATTCTCTTCAGCTTTCTGAGGCCGGCTTGGAATGTTGATGAGGAAGCTCTACTGGGGCCAGGTGTAAGCTCACAGGCAACTTTCAGATTCTCTTTTATGCACATTTAAGAATATTTTCAGGTTGGAGGCAGTTTCAGCCCCTGGCTGTGCCTTGTGTTGTTTCCGTGGCTGCTAAAGTGAGTTTACCTCCTTCGGCATCAAGTTCTCCATCTGGAAAGGGTTCTTTCCCCTGCCAACTTGAAAGACTTATTTTTATGGGTGAAGCACTCAGAGTTCCCCAGAATATAAAATATTTTTAAAAGCCATTTTGAATGTGGAAAAGGTTTCCACGTAGTTTGCTTTGTGGCACAGCAATGGGAATTCTTCAGATGTCCAGAAGTCTGCAGGAATAAATAGTTATCATACGAATATCCCCTGCAAATGGTCAGTATTGATTTGTAGTATTTCCCACTGGTCTCCTGAAAAATAAATGAATATATTTCTGGTTCTTTTTGTACTTCAACCCCCCCCCCCACCTCTTTCCCGTTTTCAAAATATTCTGCTGAGATGTAGCACCCTGAAATTTGGCAGTTCTGTTTATGTTATTGAATAAAAGGGAAACCTCTCTCTTTTGGACCTTTGGATTGTAGGATCTGTGTGTTTGCTAACATTATTCCCTTCAGTGCTGATCTCTGAGCTGTTCCACCCCTTTACCCTTCTGCTATTGTCTTCCATGTCTTTATTATGTTACCCATAGAGACCAGTGGGGTATGTAGTTAACAAGTTACCAGAAGAAGTGGAATAGCTCGTTACTTTATGTGATCTACTGTGAGTATGCTACTTATTAGAATCCAGTGTAGCCAAATAAAGCTGGGCATACGTAACGATCACAGCACTGCGTCTGTGCCTTTTCTTGTCATTATTGGTTTCCCTCTGGATGTTGGTTTCCTTTTCTATGTCTTTGTGTTTTGTTACATTTCTCTTTTGTATGAACTGCTCTACATTTTTTATTAAACCTCTAGCAGCCTAGATGTGCACAGTAAAGTTTCCGACATCATCAGGGCCTGTTTCCCATAAGTTAATTTTCCAACAACAGAATTTGTTGTTTTTAACCCCTTTTGATGGAAAGCTTACTAACATCACCTTGACACTCCTCAGCTTTCTTAAACCAGGGGTGCTGAATTTGATCATCTTTGATGATTCAGGATAATAGACTTCTAAATGTTGGAAAGGGCTTTCAGTGTCATCCCAGGTTTTATGAGGTCAATAAAAAGAATACCCCTTTGAATGAAAAGAGTAAATGGAGACCAGAATGTCAGCTTCATTTCTAATAAAGCTTTTTGGAGAATGTCATTTAGGTCTGCAGACAAACTGGTTTGCTACCCATGGTAAGCCCTATTATAGGACTTTTCACATTGATAGGTGAAAATGTAATTATTAGGAAGTTCTGCTGAGGTTTAACTAAAACCCACCCGTAGGTCCTGTTTAGGTTCCTAGGTTAGAAACCTTTGCTGAGAAAAGCCCTTGATGGCTGCTGCCCCCAAGACAGATTGTTGCTGCTGGACCCCAGTGGAGCCCTGGCATAGCCCCCCCATCCTTTCCTTCAGCCCAGCAGACTGTTGTTTGGAGACCTCAAAAAGTCTGCTGCCAAGTTCCTTCATCTTTAGTAGATGTCCTCCTTCTGCTACACTGAGAAGGTATAGACTATCTGATGGGATTTCCCTGAATATTTTTCCCCTCCACCCCATCTTCATCTGCTGCTTCCTCTTCTTTCAGAAGACATGCCTCTGTTCTCTTCTACAAATAACCTTTTCTGCCTCTGCTTGAACCAGTCATCCCTTGTTACGCCTGGGTACTCGCTCCCTGTTACAGCCATCCTCTCCTCTTCAATCTGGCTATACCGGCTCCCTCCTTTTTCTCTAAAGAGTCCCTTTCTAGACCAGTCACTTTCTCTGAATTGTTAAATCACAGTTAATTCATGTATTTGAAAAAATTTATATAGCCACTACCACATGCCAAACAGAACACTACGCCCAAAACCTTCAGGACACACACTCTTTTCAAGTTCCAGAGAATAATACGCCGTGATACACTGCACGTAAGGGTATAAATAAATCCAAGAAATTTCAAAACACTGAGGTCTTACAGGACATATTCTCTGACCACAACAGCATTAGATTAGAAATCATTAACAAGATATCCAGAAAATCCCAAATATTTAGAAACTTAACACACAACCGAGAACCACATGGGTGAAGAAAAAAAATCACAACAGAAATGAGAAAATATTTTGAACGGAATAATAATAGCAACATGAATATTCCAAACATTGGTGGTGTGCAGCTACAGTACAACTGAGAGGAAAATTGTTTCACTAAATGCCTTTATTAAAAGAAGACTCGAGATCAGTAAATTAAATGTTTACCTTAAGACATTAGAAAAGAACACATAATCTGAAAGTAAGAGCTGAAATTGATGAGATAAACATACAAGCAATAAAGAAAACTAATGAAGTTGATTCTTTGAAGAGATAACAAAATTGGTAAACATCTACCTAGACTGAACCAGGAAAATAGACAATGTCAGGAAAGAAAGTTGGTGGTATCATTAAATTTTCTATGTACACTAAAAAATAATAAAATAGTATGAATGAGTTATGACAATATACTTAGGTTAAATGGACAAATTCCTTAAAAATCTTAATTTAGCACCAACTCAAAGCTAGAAAATTTAAATAGCCACATATCTCCTAATAAATTTTAAATTAGAACTACACACACACACACACACACACACACACACAACCTAAGCCCTGAAGGCTTTTATAATAAATTGAAGTAATCAATAACTGAACCTATGCAGATTCTTTCAGAAAAGAGAGGGAAAGGGGAACACTTCCAAAGCGTAAGGTCAGAATAACCATAACATTAAAACCTGACAAAGATACTACAAGAATGGTATACTATAGACCATTGTCCTTCATCAACTTTGACAAAATACAAATAAATTGAATCTAGCAATAGACAAAAATGATACTATATCATGATCATGTGTGCATAGGAATTCAAGGTTAAGTTTTTGAAAATTCAGCTTGATTCACTACATTAATAGAATAAATGCAGAAAGTCGTATGATCATCTCCCTAGATGCAGAAAGCTTAGGATTTCAGCTCTGATAGGTGAAGAGCATGACGTCATCACTGCAATCTTTACAACAGGAATAAGCTGGACAAAATAAAAATGATTTTGCTGGGACCCATCCAAAAACTGATTTCACAAGGCAGATCATCACCCTGAAATCTAGAAGAGTAGGTGTGTCCAATAACAATGGACGGAAGATTTGGACACTTTACAGGGAAGATAAAAGCATGGACAATAAGTGCGTGAAAAGACGCTAAGCAACGTTAAGTCACCCAGAAAATGCAAGTAAAACCACAGTGAGATACCACTTCATACTCCGTAAAATGGCTAAAATTCAAATGACTGGCAGTCCTCAGGGTTGCTGAATGTGCACGGCAATGAGATCTCTCATATGTTGTTATTGGGCGCAGTGGTCCCACCCGATTCAGAAACTGTGAAGTTTTTATGTGGTTAATCACACAACTATTCAATGATACTGCAGTTCTACTCTGGGGTATTTACACAAGAGAATTGGAAACATATATTCATAAAAATTCCAGTCTGGTAATATCCGAAGGAGCGTTAAAATTCTAAACAATCCTCAGGTCCCTCCAGAGTAGCGTGGCTGAACAGATGGTGCTGAATTCACACCAAGAGCGCTACTCGACAATGGAAAGGAACCGGTGCTGTATTCACACCAAGAGTGCTACTCGACAATGGAGAGGAACCGACTCCTGGTGCATGTAACATGAAAGGACCTTGCGTTGTGCTCAGTGACAGAAGTCAGACACAAAGAGTACCTATGGTGTGACTCCATCATATGAATTCTAAAACACAAAATTGGCAGTGATGGCAGTCCAGTCAGGGGTTGCTTGGGTTGGAGTGTGGAGGGGAGATGGTAAAAAGAAGCAAAGGAACTTTCTTTGGTTATGAAAATGCTTTATATCTTTGTCAGAAGTTCTCTACTTGGCACCTCAGATGTGTGAAATGTGTTGTATGTAAATTATATCTCAGAGTTGGTTTGGGGAGACTTGTGTGCTTTCCAAATTTTCTAAAATGGCAAAGTGTTTTTAAAAGGAAAAAATGAAAATGTCATCCTGTGTCTTTCCATACGGGCTGTAGGATCATTTCTATTAAAGATGTTGAAGAGGGGCACCTGGGTAGCGTGGTTAAGCAGCCGACTCTTGGTTTTGGCTCAGGTCATGATCTCAGGGTCGTGAGATGGAGCCTGAGTTGGGCTCTGGGCTCAGTGTGGAGTCTGCTTGAGATTCTCCCTCTCCCTCTTCTCCACCCATACGCACATGCTCTCTCTCTCTCACTCTCTCTCTCAAATAATTTTTTAAAAAGTGATGGATAGGAGATAGGTTTTATATTCATCTATATTATAAATATATAGGTATAAATATATAACAATCTAATATAGCATAACATAAATATAAGGAAATGTATATGTTATACTTAAAGAAATTGAGTTTGAAAATCCACTTTATGCATTTTTCACTGAAAGGATAATCTGAAGAGAGCAGAACATTCTTATAAAGAAAGGTATGGTTTTACCAACTGGTGGAAGATGACAGCTGACAAAAGAGCAGCTCTTGCCTGACTGCAATTCTGCTTGTCTGAGCTGTGCTCATGCAGCCAAGGCTTTTGGGTTTCACAGATGAGTTCAATTTCAGAAGATATTTTTGCAGTAGCATCTAGTTGCCACCTTCGTATTTTACTCATTCATACTTTTAAATTAAAAATTACCCTCGCCACACTTTATAAACCAAAGGAATTTTAACACCCAAAATCTCATGTAAAAATACTATAAATTTTACATTAAGAAAAACATGTCTCCCATTTTCATCACAGAACAGTGCCACTTTGTTGGCTTTTGTAAAGAAACTACTGCTCTTAAGGGGACATTGATATTCTAAATATAGCATTTATTTAATATTCTACTTGAAAAAATAAGAGTGGGGTTTGTCACAAATGAACTATTTGTTTCATCCATCAAAGAACTAGAGGATTTTCTTTTTTTAACCAATTGCCTAGACTTAAATAACTAAGACTACTCTTACAGGGGGGAGGATTTTACTTGCTACCTGATTCCGTTTTTCATTCGGTGATCTCCCCCTCTCCCCCAGCCCCTCACTATTATAGGTTCTGTAGTTTGGGAAATGAAACGTGAAAGGTTTGACCAGGTTCTCACAGCCAGGGAAAGCAGGGCTGGGGTCAGGAGCTAGCTTTCTGCACCCTTATCCAGTACTCCCCTCGCCTGCCAGATATCCTGCTCCTTCTCCCAGCCAGCACCTGTTAACAGACCCAAGCCAAAGGCTTCTGGGACCTGAGAAATGCCAGTGCCAGCCAGGTGTTCTTATCAAAGTTGTAACTTATGGGACCTTCCTGCTTTAGAAAACCCCTGACAGTTTTAATCATACTTGCTGTGTCTTAGAGGCTTTCTATCTGCATGGGGCTTCTCTTGCAAGCCGTTACAGATAGGAGGAAGCGCGGTTCAGAGCGTACTGGATGAGTCCGGGTCAGTACAGTTGCTGAGTACTTCACATCAGCAGGACCTACCACACAGGCTGTTGGCAGGTGAGAGGAGGGAACACCTAGAAAATACTTAAAATGGTGCCTGACACATGGCAGGGGCTCAGTAACCGTTACCTATCACTATCACATTACTATGGGAGAACAGGAGACTGTTCTTAGGGAAGTCCAGCAGGTTGCCTCACAGATAGAAGTGGGAGGCCAAAAATGGGCAAGATACACCCTTTTATTTTTTTTAAAACACACCCTTCTAGCTTATTTTCTCAGTCCAAATTCCAGAAGCACAATGAAGGTTTTATAGCCACAAACTCAATTTCATTCTTTCTTTTAACCAGATCCATCTTTTCTTCCTTTTCTCCCTCTTAATTCAACCTTTCTAGTCCCCTATGAGACTGTCACATTTTACTCAATATGACCAAAAGTCCAGCTTCCTTTGCTGCTTACTCTGAACACTGAGCTTTTTGCTCTGTCACAGAAATGAAGTTGATGAAACATGATTTGTTTGGATAAATCTGTTTGCTTTTTAGCTTCTCTGTCTGTTTCATTCCTTTTTTTATTGATAACTTTTTTTCTAAAGATTTTATTTATTTATTTGACAGAGAGAGAGACAGCCAGAGAGAGAGGGAACACAAGCAGGAGGAGTGGGAAAGGAAGAAGCAGGCTCCCAGCAGAGGAGCCCGATGCGGGGCTCGATCCCAGGACCCTGGGATCATGCCCTGAGCCAAAGGCAGATGCTTATCGACTGAGCCACCCAGGCGCCCCTTTTATTGATAACTTTACTCTCTGTTTTGCTTTGTTTTGCTTTTTGTTTTATGTAGTTTGGGGAAGTACTGAAGTCAGATTACAAAATTGGAGATACCCTTCCCTTGATTTTGCTCCCAATCCCTGTTTGAACATTAATACACTGTGGACTCATCCTGTCAAGTCAAATTTCCCATCCTTAACAGCCCTGGGGTGCATGGGCAGAACCTCTGTCATGACACTCAATGAAGGGGTTGGGAATCTTGCCCTTTAGAGGCAATCTGCTTTGTGGAGCAATGGCCCTTCCTTCAAATGGCATCACTTATGGTGATTGTGGTGCCATATTTGTTGATGGAGGAAATAGCAGTCCACACATGTGGGATTGGTTATATTTAAGATTCCATGGCAATGTTATGATGAAATACGATTGTCCTCAGGAGGTCTTGGCCAATATCATTCTAGGCCATTGTGTTTGGGCTTTCATGTTCCTCCTTCAGAGTCTCATTAAATATATTTTTCAATTTCCATACTAACTTTGGGGTAATGTGACTGTTAAGTGTTTAATTGCTCTTGACAGTCTTCCTGTCTTGGATAGTTATAAAGATTAGAGAAAGCCTGGACTGTGGAGACTTCTTATTGACTGTGTGTGGCCTTGGCAAAGTCTGTTTCACCTCCCTGAGCCTCAGTTTCCCCTTTCTCAAAAATATTATAAAGTGTACCTTACAAAGTTGCTACTAGTTATTACTGGTCGGTCTGTAATTATATAGACTCCATACATGGGTTTATCAGAAGCAAAGGAGAGTATAGAAATCACTTTTCAAATGGGGAATAATTATGTAAATGTGGGTACATATATATGCGTATATATGTATATACACACACGTATAGTTTTATTTCATTGTTTAATAAACATAAATATACGCCCCTTGGATTGCCTCTAAAGGGCATGGTTCCCAATCCCCCCCACTGAGTGTCATGACAGAGGTTCTGCACATGTACCCTGGGGCTCTTAAGGATGGGAGAAAGATAAAGATAATAAATGTGTATGTTATATATATATATATATATACACACATGTGTAGTTTTGTTTTATTGTTAAATATAAATAAAAATATATGGCTGGAGAAAACTATTTTAAAAAATATTTTAGTGTTTGCATGCAAGGCACTCCAGTAAGTACTTTGCATAGTTATTTAATTTATTGTCACAATAACCCATAATGTAATATTATTTCCAATTTACAAATGAAGAAAATGACTCTCAGAAAACAGGTTTCTTGTCTATGTCATAAAAACCCAAAAATGGCAAAGTCAAGGTTTTAACCTAGGGCTATCTGAATCCAAAGCTCACATTCTGACCTCTGTGCTATGAAAGATACCATCTTATAAGCACAAGCAAGTGATGAAAGAAAGAAAACACGAGGGAAACCACCAAAGAAGACTTGAGAAAGAACTCCTATCTAGGAGCCTGGTCAATTGGGAAGTCTGCTTGGAGGAGGCTGGATTTGTCCTATGTAGGATTTTAAAAGAGAAAGTCCCCGAAATACCAAGTTGTATTTATGAATTTTGTCTGACCCTAGAGAACAAGAAAATGTTACAGCTTTTAAGCCATAGGCCTCACCAACCCTCTTGCATCAGACACTTGCCTCTTCCCACACGGGCATTACGTGCCTGAGCCTGAAAGCATTGGGGTTTCTGAACCTGAGGAGGGATGAGTGATGGAGGTCAAGATAGATCAGAAGAGTAGTCTGAGGGCTACATGAGAAGAGGTTTTGAGTGTCAGGCTAAGGAAACTAAATTCTCCTCTCTGGGATTAAGGACACTTAATTTTCCTCTCTCGGATGTCATTCACCACCCATCAGTGATAATAGCATCACCAGTGGTGAGTGGACTGACAAACTCAGAACAGTCTTGGAAAAAATGGAGTGTGTGGATGATAGAGGCCACCAATGTGTGAGTCGTTGGCCCAAGTGGATCCTGAGTCAGGATCCTGTTGGATTATTGTTTTTACAGATGTCTGGCTTTTCCTTTTTCCCAGTCTCCCAACAGCGGTGCTACTCCTAGCTCCCTTTCCACCAAGCCCCCATCCCTCTCCCCTTTCATTATTCTGAGGAGGCACCAATGGTGATAAATTTTCTTAACATTCCTCCCTGCAGTATCACCTCTATTTTTACCCCCTTCTGATTGGTTTCCTTTATGTCCCTGAGAAAGAGAGATTATCTCCCCGAAGGCCAGTCCCCTAACCTGTGCTCTTCTCCCTGCCTGCATGACTCTCCCTCCTCCCACGCCAGAATTCTTTTCGTCTCTTTCCCTTCTGGGTCTTCAGACTTTCTGCCTCCACTTTTGCATACTAGTTTGAAGCCCTGCTGTATCCAGTGTACGTTCCCTCCTTCCTACTCTTACTGCAATCCTTCTGGTCTAAGTTTCCCTAGTCTCGGCCTGAACAGCCTCCTATGATCTTACTTCATGGTTCTCTGGGAAAGCATCTGTTCTTTTGTCTCTCTAAATCAGACTTGACCAGATCTCTTCCTGCTTAAAAAAACTAAATGCCTACTGGATCAAGTCCAGATTCTTAAGCTTGGCACAAGAGGCCCTTGATAAACATTCCCCAGGTTCATTTGCATCCATTCCTTGTATCCCTCCTATCCTGAGACTGCAGCAGACCACTCTCATTCTTGCCCCGGGGTCCACCTAGTGAACTTTAAGTAATTTGTGAGGCACACCTCCAATTGTTTCTCTCTTCCTTACCCTCCCTGGGCCTTTCCAAGCAAAATTAATTTTTCCATTCTGTATTTCCTTCACAATTTTTTCAGTGAATGAATAACTGCTATTATTGTTAGAACACTGATCACATTATATTAACATTATTTGGTTATGTGTTTATCTTCCTTCCACCAGCCCAGAAACTCCTGTAGGGTAGAAATAGCATCTGGTTTATCTTACTAGCTCTAGCTGCGTTAACTCAGTGCCTGGCATAAAATAGGCGGTTAATAAATGTTGATTGGATTAAATTGAGTTTGTTCTTCCTTTGATAGGCTTAGTACTGAACTTAAAGCCCTTCTTCATATACGTTGACGAGAATACTTGATTAGTCCTTCAGTTTTCTTTTTTTTTTTTTTAAATTAATCATTTTTACTTTTTTTTTTTTTTAAGATTTTATTTATTTATCTGACAGAGATAGACAGCCAGCGAGAGAGGGAACACAAGCAGGGGGAGTGGGAGAGGAAGAAACAGGCTCCCAGTGGAGGAGCCCGATGTGGGGCTCGATCCCACAACGCCAGGATCACGCCCTGAGCCGAAGGCAGGCACTTAACTGCTGTGCCACCCAGGCGCCCCAGTCCTTCAGTTTTCTGATCTGCTTCCTTTTCAGGAACCTCATCCTGTGCTTTTCTATCTGCAGCTTCTGAGAATTCCCTTCCATCGATGTTCCAATCTGTCTTCCCGTCTCATTCTTGGAGAAGCCCCATTTGATTTTTTTTTTTCTTTTTGAAGAACTCCCATGCTGAATCTGTACCAAGCCCCAAAATGCCATCTTTAAGTGCACTTGAATGACAGACTCTTGAAATTTTGTGGGAACCAGAGTCCCCTATTCCCTTCAGGGGCAGGTCTTCCTGGATGTTGTAACAGGATGTGTCTGGATTTCTGCTCAGCACCACGAGTGATTGTCACAGTGTGGTGGAAGCTTCCCGGGCCTGCTGAAAATCAAGAGACAGGTGTTATTTTGGAGGATGGGAGGACTATCCTTTATCTGAAAAGCTTCTGTTTAGGGCAGCAGGGCAGGAGCATGGAATCTGTCACACCATACATACCTTTAGTGCTCAATTGCCAGTGTTTCACAAGTAACAAAGCATAACACAAACGCAGCATTATTGTTTCAGACATCTGGATTTGGGTACAGTGCTAGGTTTTTATTCTCAGTTCTTCATGGCAAACTAGCTAACCCCAAACTGCCTTAATGAGGTTGACACTGTCTCAGAGATTATGACTTACACAGGAGAAATGAGAACAGCAAGTGGTGAAAGGATGGTTACATTGAACCATATAAGATTGCCAATGTTGAACAATTTCACCAACAAAATGGCAATTTCATTAGGTTTAACCTAATAGTGGAATAATGTATCTTGTTTAAAAAGGAAGTAGGTAATAAGTAGAATAATGTTTTTGAGAGTTTCTTAATGGGCCAGGCACAGCAGTAAGTCCTTTTTTTTTTTTAAGATTTTATTTATTTATTCGACAGAGATAGAGACAGCCAGTGAGAGAGGGAACACAGGCAGGGGGAGTGGGAGAGGAAGAAGCAGGCTCATAGCAGAGGAGCCTGATGTGGGGCTCGATCCCACAACGCCGGGATCACGCCCTGAGCCAAAAGCAGACGCTTAACCGCTGTGCCACCCAGGCGCCCCAGCAGTAAGTACTTTTTATGCATTAACTCATTTAATTCTCAAGATGACTGTAAGACGTATTATCCTTCTATTTATGTATGGGGAAGCTGAGACACAGAGGTTATGACTTCCTCACAGCTAATAGTGTGCAATGGATATTCAATAGCAGAGAAAGGATTCTTCTAGCCCAGGGGTTGGCAACCTTTTTTTGTAAAGAGCCAAGTAGAGCAATTTGGCTTTGCAGGCCATATGGTCTTTGTCCCAACTCTTGGACTCTGCCTGTGTATGTAAATGGATGAGGTGTCTGTGTTCCAATAAAACTTTATTTATAAAAATAGGCAGCAGGCCAGATATGGCCCATGGGCTATGGTTTGTAGATCCCTATTCTAACCTCTTCCTCCCTATACCCAAATATGTTTTCTCAGTGATGGTTATAAAAGAAATTTAGAAGTCTTCATTTTTTAAAAGCATGTATTACTTTTCCTTTTTGTATATTCAATGTTGAAAAAAATAAGAAAGTATACATATATGAAAAAGGAAAACATGTAAAAAATCCCCCTCGGATTCCAACATTCAGAAATAATCCCAAAGATTTCGATGTGTATCCTTTCAGGTTGTTGTCCGTGCACACTTATAAGAACAGTGTCATACCTTGAAGAGTGGCATAGCCTTCTCTTTTCCACTTAAAAATATATGGCAAATATGTTTCTATATTAGTTAAATGCGAAACATTTTCTTTGCTGTTATTCTCTGGGTGTTGTATGTATGTATGCTTTTCAGACAAATTGTGTATCTAGTTCCATATGCTTCTGTTTTTAACACCCACCCTCCCCTCCCTGGCTATGTCCGTCCTCTAGTCTTTGTTGTACTCTGGAGGCACAGTTTTCTTTCTCGAGTGTTTTTCCCTCTGATATTGATCTTATCCCTTCACCTTTGCCCTGGTGGTAGCCAGCAACGGTAGTGAAACCAGCCCTGTAGGTAAATGGGCACTAGAAAAATAATACATCTCCAAATCCCTGTCACTAGCCTCTGTAGATGCCGCCCTCGGGGGCAGTGTAATTTCTTCGAATGTTTTCTTTCTTTCTGCTTCCCTCTTCCCCAAGGCTCCTCCAAAAGAGAAGCTTGCACAGCTTTTCTTAAATTCATTAAATTTTCAGTGTCTTTCCCCTGTGGTTGGTACGCGGCAGGCAACACAAGACAAGAGGACATTAGAATTCCTTCCGGGGAGAGAACATAGTGTGAGCAGTTTCGAAAGGTCGCGTGTTGCCACAGTGTCCTTCTTTATAAATCTTTCAGAGGACGGTGAGGTGTATCTAGAGGGGGAAAGATGGGATTGCTCTAGTCATTCCAGAAGGATCTTAGCCTCACATCTGCCATTTGGCAGTAAATTCACAGTGATGTTCAGTTGAGCCCATAGAAAAAGGGGGACAAGAGAGAGTTACCTCTGTTTTTGCAAAATATGCTCCCGTGAAGTTCAGGTCAGAGACTGGCCTCTCTCCCAGCAAATGGAGACGGCTCCGGGGTTACGGATGCAGTGATGGCTGGGTGCTGACAAAAAGTACTGCCGTAGAACGGGAAAGGGAGAAGCCGCTTTGTTTCTCTAAGCAGTTTCCTGAATGTGTGTGGTTAGCCATTCTGTGGATGTCCCTAGAATCTTAGACTGTTTTACTCATAAGAAATTTCCCACTGACATTTGTATCACACTTGAAATGTATGAAGTGATGTTTCAAACACATTATCTAACCTCAGAACCCTGTTGATCTAAGTGTGAGTCTCTCTTCAGATGAGGAATCTGAAGCTCAGAGAAGTGAGGAAAATCGACCCAGACCTCGTGGCCAGTAGATGGCAGTACTCAGCTCCTGACACCTAAGGCTGTAGTGTTTGCTCCCGTCCAAGGCAAGTTTTGCCTTCTTTACGCATCATTTTGTCCGTGTTGCATGCTCAGTACGGTCATATTTCTCTATTATAAGACGTGCTGTGGTGTTCTATGCTACAGAACACGCAAACTGTAAGGGAAGATTTGGACACCGAGGAGAAGATTGTCTTAGGAGATCAGGAACTCCAGAATGGCGTGGGTATATGCCAGGCACGGTTGTTCAAGATCATTTAATACTGAAGCTGTTATTCACCAAGAGATAGCGTTACCTTTAACTAGAAATAGAAGGGAAAGGAAAATTATACCAAAACCCATTTTTGAGATAATTAGCAAAATGTCAGGGACAGATGGACTCGAAGCTATGGAAAAACATATGTTTTACTGATGTTTTCTCTTTGATCATATGTTGGATGCTATAATGGCAAAAGCCTGTTTCCTGGCTGGAAAACTATCCTTTTCCGTTTTTTCTGCTTTTTATTTAAGAAACTGGCTGGCTTGCTTTTAGAAGTTTTTGTCGTATGTATCCCTCCCTCTTCATCACCTCTGACTGCACACACTTGAGTTGGATTTTCTTAGTACATTCAAAAAGACTAAGAAACACATTGAATCTGCAACAGGACTACTCCACTTCCTGGGCGCAGCAGCAATAGAAACAACTGTTGCATACACCACTACAGGTAAAACCAGGTCACCAAGGTAATCAATAGTATAGTACCTGTCTTTGAAACTTCATAGTTTAAAAGGATAAGCGTGACAAATATACCCTCCTTTATTTGCAACCCACTACCTCTCAGTTCAAAAGTCGGACTAGTTCAGAGAAATGACACATGGTAGTCACTGGAGAAATAGGGGTGGAGTTAATGGCAGGTAGGAGAGAAGAAAAGAAAAGCACCAACTGGAAAGAAGGCCAGCAATGTACTAGCCAAGTACAGGTCGTACATCTGAAAATGGGGCTCAGATTTCTCATCTGCAAAATGGTGGAGTTTGAATAGAAAACCTCTCAAGTATGTTTTCGCAGTGAGATTCTGTTGGGCATTGAGCAGTTGACTATTAAAGACATCTTTGTTAACAACAGGTGATGATGCAAGATGGCTTAGTGACTTGCCCTGCTCACAGTGTATCTCATTTTGTCTCAGTGCCCATTCACAGCTGACAGTGTCTGAAAAAAATGGCATTTCTTTTTTATTGCAAGTATTCTGTAGTTTGGGCCTCAGATTTTTTAGTAGAATCTTCCTTTTTCATTCCAGTAATTTGTTTACTCACTGAATATTTATCATTATCTCGATTGAAGTTTAATTATTTATGGATTAAATAATTTGTAATTTATTATAAATTGCCAATTTGCAGATCATTCATTACCTACTAATTGTTCAATTATCTTTATATTAGTGCTCATTAATTTACTCAATAAACATTTGCTGAGCAATCACTAAATGGCCAACACTACCAGAATGGAGACACGAAGAAGCTTGAGAAGGAAGCTGGGCTCCTTTAAAGAAGGAATTCACTACATGTTACTTCTGAGAAACTGGATCTTCTTTAGTACAAGCCCATATATTCACATCTCTTCATTAACCTAATTCTGTTTAGCTCCATATAAAAAAAAAAAAAATCCGAAAAGAAACAGGTGAAATTTAGAAACTTTTATTTGATGCATTTTTCCCCCCAAGATTGGTCAAATGAAAAAACCTTTTAATAATCTGGGAACACTTTGAAAAGTCAAAATGCACAAAGTTAATGGAATCATGAAAATCAGATTTATCACAAATACTATACATATATTAGTATAAATATAGATGTTAAGTATTTGAGGGATGGAAGAGAGATGGACGGAGATGGGGGGGGGGGGCAAGCCTGAAAGAGTTAAATGGGGTTTAAGTGTTATCCTGTGTTATCTTTGTGCTTGTTATCATGGGTAGTAACAGGGTCAGGCTAATCAAGCCCAAACCAATGAAACTCTATACCGCTAAATGGTTTGATTTTTCACACAAGACGTTCCCTTCGATCTGGAATTTTGGCAGCTGCAACATTCAGTTCAACAAGCTCAATGTTATTTGAGATGAGACCCAGTCTTTGTTATTTGATTTTGCCCAGGTTTAAAGATTTCCTCGATTTCGGCTGACTCCCGAGGGCACTTCGGAGGTATACTAAGTAGAAGTGTAGTATCATCAATTATCCTTTGCCAGAATTTGAAGAGTATGCCCTGGGGAGGAAAAATTAATGCCCCTTGTCCTAAATTCTTTCCCTGTTCTGATTAACTTATCATTATAGCTAATAACAGCTAATGTAGTTAATATAATTATGAAGCTTCTCTCACTTTGTACGATATTTTTCTGTCTTTCCGTACATCCAGCATTTAACGCCATCGTCCTGGGACTTAGATGGACAGTATTGCAAACTCCTCCTCGATTCTGCTTCAGTGGGAACACTTAAACTATTATTGGAACTGACCTGCCCTGATCTGATAGAAAGAAAACCCTATTCTCCTTTCATAACACTGAGCACTGATGTCTATTCTTCATTGTGCTGAGGGGAATGTCTCCAGAAACTTTAAAGGGCAAGGGGTAAAGCCACGCTAGATAAATGGGGATATTGAGACAGCTTTTACGGAAGATCTGTTCAAGTCATCGGAGGCCGCAGGGGAGGTTGGTCTGATAAAGCCCACTCCTCAGTCCTCGCACTAACTGAGCAGATCCGGACTTGTAAGTCCCCCCTTCTGCCTGTGGAATGTGCCCTGGAGGTTTGCATATTTGACTTATGTGGGTAGATTGGATAGCTCATTCTTAAAACATACTTGGAAAAGGAGCCTGTTTACCCTGGAGGAGATTGGTTGCTGAAGACATTATAACATCACCTCATTCTTTCTCTCTCTTTCAAAACCTCAGTAGAGTCAGCTCTGGGCTATGCTCATCTTGAACACAAAGCAGAATCTTCAGATACTCAGCCAGCCAAATTTTTTTTCCAATTAATTACAATCTCTGGTCAAGATGTGTTTGGGGTTTTTTTTTTGTTTTGTTTTTTTGTTTTTACCCCTCACATTATTCTCAGAACGTAAAGCAACTAATTACTGGTAGCAGTCGGCACACAAAAAAAATAATACCTTAGAACAGGGTTGTCTTTTACCTTTTTTTTTTTTTTTTAATGGTTTTTCCCCAAGTTTATTGAAGGAGGTGAGTCCTGGCTGGAGACAGAACAAACATGGCGGTATGGTTCATTGTATGTGTCGTATTTCATGTTAGAGGAACCTGTTAAATAATGTCTTGGATGGAGGGAGGGGGACCTTTACTAAAATAGTCTTTGGCAGACATATATGTGAAGGATTTTTTTTTCTTTGTCCTAAAGTGCTTATTAGCCTTTTCTTCCGAAGGACAGGAGCTGGCGATGTAATTTCTCAGTTGAGTTTTGCAGTTGTTTTGAGCTCCTCAAGGGGGAGCTCTCCCACAAGCTAATTAGTGCACTCACCTCTCAGGTCTGACTTGGACTTTTAAGTGGGTACTTCCTTATCCATCCACTTAGTCTGAAAAGGATTCTCCCTTTGATATGCAAGTTTTGCCCTCTTAATGGACATGAAGGGAGATGACAGCCAGCCAATTACAATCTTTAAAATAATTATGTCAAGTTGTACTTGGATATGAATTAATCAGCTTCATTATTAGGTGTCCTGTATGTAAGGGGAGTGGGCAGTCTGGGCAGTGTCCCCACTAGGACATGAAAGCAGTGACAGCTGGGCCTTAGACATATACTTTTCATTAGAACATTCTTTGTGGCTAGGGTTATTCATATAGCCACATAAGCAGTGCCAGTTTATGGTTGATACAAAAGAGATTGCTCTCACTTCTAATAGACCTCAAGAGATATTCCCTATCCCACCTCCAAACCCTGTCCCTTGAACATAAATCTATTTCAGTGAAGAGTGCCTATTTACCCTCATTTTTTTAAAAAAATATTTATTTATTTGAGAGAGAGGGAGAAGAGGAGGAGAGAGAGAAGAAGGGAGGGAGAAGTAGACGCCCTGCCAAGCAGAGAGCCCGATGTGGGGCTTGATCCCAGGACCCTGAGATCATGACCTGAGCCGAAGGCAGATGCTTGCTTAACTGAGCCACGCAGGTGCCCCTTTATCCTCATTTTTAATGTCTGAATGTAAGGACTGGTTTAGCTGACTCTTACATACAGACATTAAAAGACATTGTAAGCCTTCTTTTGCAAAACCAAGAGGAAAAATAATAATTGGGCTTCCTCTCATTGTAGTTGAAATGACGGTACAAAGAAGACTTTAGTTTTTCCCCACAAATGCTAAAAGATTATTTCCTATTGCTTTATTTTCAAGAAAAAAATTCAGATATGGTAAATTGTCACTAAAATGTGGTTTTGGGCAGGTGATTCTTTGTCCTAATTTGGCCTCCCCATTATCTTGGGGGATAATTTCCCTGGGGGAAAAGTTGAGTAATACTTCTCT